>NW_024070206.1:49956883-50427789 GCF_014754425.2 Oryx dammah | reverse complement strand
CTCTCAAGAGTCTTCTCCAACACCACAGTTCAAAAGCATCAATTCTTCGGCATTCAGCCTTCTTCACAGTCCAACTCTCACATCCATACATGACCACAGGAAAAACCATAGTTTTGACTACATGGACCTTTGTTGGCAAAGTAATGTCTCTGCTTTTCAATATGCTATCTAGGTTGGTCATAACTTTCTTCTCTAACACACGATTTTCTTAAAATTCCTTTTAATTTCTAAAGAAGACTTATGGAAGATCTGACTTTTAAGTGAAGATTCTAACTTTGCCCCCAGTGATTGAATACTTTGGTCACTTGTGTCCTTCCTTCCTTTCTGTCAGGTAGATGATTTATCACCTAAGTATTTAACCTGTTGTTCATTAAGAACAGAAATGACTCCCATCAGTACAACGCCGTACTGGTGGTGGAAATCCGACATAAATAAATTTAAAACAACAGAAACTGCTTGTCAACTTTTATTCTTTCTAAGTCTAATGAGAAAAGTCAAATATTTTGCAAGCCCTTCCCATCAAGGTACATGAGAAAAGCAAAGAGGGAGTCAGTTCAGTTCAATTCAGTCGTGTCCGACTCTTTGCGACCCTATGAACCTCAGCATGCTCGGCCTCCCTGTCCATCACCAACTCCCAGAGTTTACCCAAACTCATGTCCATTGAGTCGGTGATGCCATCTAACCATCTTATCCTCTGTAGTCGCCTTGTCCTTCTGCCTTCAATCTTTCCCAACATCAGGGTCTTTTCAAATGAGTGAGCTCTTCGCATCAGGTGGCCAAAATACTGGAGTTCCAGCTTTACCATCAGTCCTTCCAATGAACACCCAGGACCAATTTCCCTTATGATGGACTGGTTGGATCTCCTTGCAGTCCAGCTCAGTTCAGTTGTCACTCAGTTGTGTCCGACTCTTTGCGACCCCATGAATTGCAGCACGCCAGGCCTCCCTGTCCATCATCATCTCCCGGAGTTCACTCAGACTCACGTCCATCGAGTCTGTGATGCCATCCAGACATCTGGTCATCCCCTTCTTCTCCTGCCCCCAATCCCTCCCAGCATCAGAGTCTTTTCCAATGAGACAACTCTTCACATGAGGTGGGCAAAGAACTGGAGTTTTAGCTTTAGCATCATTCCTTCCAAAGAATCCCAGGGCTGATCTCCTTCAGAATGGACTGGTTGGATCTCCTTGCAGTCCAAGGGACTCTCAAGAGTCTTCTCCAACACCACAGTTCAAAAGCATCAATTCTTCGGCACTCAGCCTTCTTCACAGTCCAACTCTCACATCCATACATGACCACAGGAAAAACCATAGCCTTGACTAGGCGGACCTTAGTCAGCAAAGTAATGTCTCTGCTTTTGAATATACTATCTAGGTTGGTCATAACTTTTCTTCCAAGGAGTAAGCGTCTTTTAATTTCATGGCTGCAGTCACCATCTGCAGTGATTTTGGAGCCCCCAAAATTAAAGTCTTCTCCAACACCGCAGTTCAAAAGCATCAATTCTGCGCTCAGCCCTCCTTTAGTCCAACTCTCACATCCATACATGACTACTGGAAAAAGCATAATTGACTAGATGGACCTTTGTTGACAAAGTAATGTCTCTGCTTTTTAATATGCTCTCTAGGTTGGTCATAACTTTCCTTCCAAGGAGTAAGCGTCTTTTAATTTCATGGCTGCAATCACCATCTGCAGTGATTTTGGAGCCCCCAAAATAAAGTCAGCCACGGTTTCCATTTTCCCCATCTATTTGCCATGAAGTGATGGGACCGGATGCCATGATTTAGTTTTCTGAATGTTGAGCTTTAAGCCAACTTTCTCACTCTCCTCTTTCATGTTTGGAGTCCCTTTATATGAATCGGTTTTGTTAGAGTCGGAGTTGTCATAAAAGTCTATACATTTAATGAGCTTGGACTCATCATTTCATCTCTGTAGCTGTTGCTTCACCACTGACAGCAGATGGAGAACATTGCAGGATTAATTATTGCTTCAGATTGTTATTTATTAATGCTCTGCACACCATGCTGCCTTGAATAGATGCCTCCAGAGCTCTTCTCATCCAGTATAGTTTAACATTACATGTCACAACCTTGTAGTGACTTGTGAAATCAATTTACAAGACAGACACAGGATAGAACATAAAAGTGAACTCTTAGAATTTATCACAGAAAGTTAGAATATGCACCAATTATATATATTTTCAGTCTTGTGCATGTATGTGCATCTGTGTGTATTTGAATACTGAGTTTTTATACATATTTCTTAATGTAAGTTCTGAAAAATGCTTGAAAGACACTACTTTGAATGCATAGAAAATATATCTGATAAACTTACTTTTGTAAATTTTTTTACTGTGTAAAAAATATTTGGAAATTTGCAAAATAACTCATGTGACATTTTTTACTCTGTATTATTTTCTCTATTGCTTTTCTATTTTGGTGGCATTCTATCTTATGCTTTTCCTTCATAACAGCATTTTAGTTTCACTTCCCAATTTTTACCAGGACACACATGCCGTTTTTATTGGCTAAGTAGGCAAATATCATTCTCTACAATGTGTCAGTAACTATGATAAGCACTGGAGATATAAGAATATGTATAAAACAATATTCACTCTTAAGAATCTGACAAATTTATTGAAGAAAACAGAAAAGTAAATAGAAACTTATTTCTCAACTAGAAGTATCATTAGAATTTGTTGAAGCTGAGGATAAGTGAAACAGTATTGTCCAGAGCCCATCTTTTAAAGAAATTTAGAAGTAAAGAAATTTTATAAAGAGCTGAGGGAAATGATTCCCTGACAGAAAGAGATAAAAACACCGTGAGGTTACTTTAAACTTGATAAATAGGAAAAGGAGAAATAACAGTACTGGCCCATCAGTGTTTGAAGTTTAAACGGCATCTGAAGACCCTCTCTCCTGTGTTACCTGTCTCAGAGGAAATTCTTTCAGCTATATTGATAATATAGAAAACAGAAAATCTTATTTTTGCTATGTGATTTACACTGTGTGAGAAACTGTCTTTTGTGCTATTTTGCTATTTCTCTCTGTTGGTGACTGAACTATAAAATCTCCTCACTACTTTTGTGTTGTGAATTCAGAGATGTCCTAAATTTAGTGCTTTTTTTGGGAAGAAGCCTGTACAGTCCCTAAAGAATCTTAAAATGATCCCCCATATCTGTAAGATGCAATCTTTCTGTAAATATATAAATATAAATATATATACACATAATACATTATTGTTAATAATTCCTACTGCACTCTGATTCATCTCTGTAAATGTTCAAACTGAAGAAAATATATTCTTATGTATTTCTTACCATATGCACTTTAGAATTTCATTTGATTTTATAAATTCATCAAAAATGTTTCCAAAGTAAAGACAAAATCGGGGACAATTCTTTCACTCACCATAATGTACCAGATACCAACACTATCCCAGACATGGGAATACAACCAAAAAAAAAAAAAAGGCATAATTTTTGCTTTGTAAAGTTTACAGTGTAGGAGACAAATAAATGGCGATTGAGGAAATGGGATCATCAAAGTCCAGATTTTGGCTTGTGCAATCATGGGAACTATTATAAAGAGCATTGGAGAGAGGACAGGTTTGAAGACAAGCGACATGAATGTGTTCAGGAGTATTGAATCTGGGGTGTTTTTAATGCTTCTGACTGGAAATATTAAGTATTCAATTGGGTATATTGTCTGGAGCTAAGATGGGGAATAGGATCGGGGATACAAATTTGTCAATGGTCTTTTGAAGCAGTGTCATGAATGAGATTCTCATTTTAAAAAAGTGAGAATAAAAAAGGTCTTTTTGACTTATATGTCTTTAAACCTGGGGCTTCCCTGGTTGGCTCTGAAATGCAGGAGGCACAGAAGATTCAGGTTCAATCCCTGGGTCCGGAAGTTCCCCTGGAGGAGGGTTTGGCAACCCACTCCGGTTTTCTTGCCTGGAAAATCCCATGGACAGAGGAGCTTGGCATGCTACAGCCTATGGGGTCGTGAAGAATTGGGCACAGCTTAGTGCCTGAGCAGCAGCAGCAGTGTTAAAACCTATGGCAGGGTTTCAATGTATATTTTCAACTGACTTAAGCAAGTGAATTTTAAACTTATTTATAAAGTGTTCTAGAACACAATATAATATGTTTTTGAACCAGGGATTCACTGGGAGAACTAGATAAAATAAATTAATCATTTATGTCCCAGTTTTACTATTTATAAAGAAAAGGTAAACAAAACACTAAATTTATTATTGATCAATTTATATCACAAGAATACCATAATTCATAATGGACAATATTGTCAGGTAGCAGATACAGAACACTTATCCCCTGAGATAAGACTGTGGTAGATTAAGTGAAAGGGTTAGTTGCTCAGTTGTGTCTGACTCTTTGTGACGCTATGGACTGTAGCCCACCAAGGCTCCTCTGTGTCCTTTCTTATAGAGTGATGGGGGTCTGTGTTCCCTCTCAGAGTATTTGGATAGGCTTCTGGAACTGCGTGACCAGCTGCTTGACCAGAAAATGATGAAAGCTCTACTTCATCATTTCCTGGGTCTAAGCCATAAGAAATAGGAGCTTCCTGTGATGGTTAATCTCACGTGTCAACTTGACCAGATCACTGGGTGCCCAGATATTTGATTAAACATTATTTCTATTTTAAAATGATTTTAAAGTTTAACTAAAACTCACAAACATGTTGTAGCCAATGAAGGCTTGAAATGAAGAATCAGTATAGAAGAAAAAATTGTGTGTTTCATGCATATTTGGTAAAATATTTGAAGAAGAGTCCTTCAAGAAGAGCATATGTTTAAAATTAAACTTTAGTTAATGGTTCCTGTTGAGGTTTCTTCCTAGGCATTTTTCATATTTCTTTAAGGACCTAAAGAAAAACTTATCTCTATGCAATGCTTCTGCAGTTAGCTATATCTTCTAACATGTATAATTAAGTATGCATATACATTTTTCACTTCTGTTTTTTATTTCCAGTGAGACTAATCTGTAGCTATGCCTAATCCCTTTGCTTGCATATAAGGCAAGGTAGAAAATTATTTTGCATGCTTTATTTATTATTTGCATATTATTGTATAACAATATTCAGTTCAGATATTTTATAAAGAGATTTATTAAAAATATGGTTTCTTTCACCACAATTACAATAAGAAATATTTTTCAAGAGGCACATTAAAATAGTAATATTTTAACTGTGGTTGACACATCCTTCATAATTACCTTTGTTCTATTACAGAACCTTGCAAATTGAATTAATTCACACTATTATAAAGCCAAAATACAGGATATAAAATCACTGAGCACCAAAGAATTTAAGCTGATGTAGGTTCTGTTATGCAAATCAATCAAATCACACTCCATTTTTTTTTCTTTTTTTAAATTGAAACACACTCCTTTTTTCAAACATATGAACATTATCTCCTGTATAAAACATAAATTAAAATAGAATAAGAGAAGACATTAGTTCACCCCAATGACCTCTATTGAGATCTTCACCTTTTGGAACCATAAATATGACTTAGTAAATCATATCTGTCAAGAGAAACAATTCATCCTTCATTAGAATTTGAATGACTTGAAATGAAAGAAATGAATTAAAGCCAAGTGATTGGCAGTATTGCATTTTCAGCGAAAGGCTACCAATTTTACTTTCATCACAGAATTTGAGAGGCAAATGCACTGAAAATATTTCTTCTGGTATCTTTCATAGCAATTATTTATATCCAACTATTTAAACTTTGTAGACTGTCCCAGCTAGGGAAAATGTAAATATTGGACTATTACATTTAATTTCTATTTTAAAATTAGTATTAATTAGCACATAGGCTAATATCAGAATATATTTGTATCACAAATTTAACTTGCAAAAAGCAGACAGTTGATTTCCCTCCCTATATCTACTCAGTTGTTTAGTCCAGAAATGTTAGGCATCCTGACTTCTTTTTCTTAGAAACATCTCAAACTGATACCAGCCATACCTTCTCAATATATATGTGGAATCCAACCACTTCTTACTATCACCAACTACAATTATGTTCACAGCATAGTGGTTTCTTGCACAGAAGTGAGCATGACGTATGCAAAACAGAAATTATGTGTTGCCACTTTCCTCTTTAAAAGATGCAATTCACATTCACAAAATCCAGAATCTTCCAGTGGACAGCAGGAACCTACATGATCAGATCCACTCTTATTTCAGGGCTTGTCTCCTGTCATTCTCTGTTCACTTATTCCTCCTCTGGGCGCTGGTTATTATTCATGACAAGCATCCTCTTATCTCAAGGTGTGTAGAGTTACTGTTCCTTCAGCCTTAAATATTCTTCTCACCAATCTTTGTGGATTTCTCCACCACTGCATTCAAGTATTTCCTTTTTAGATAGCACTTCCCTGACAATCCTGCATAACATGTTATCTCTCAGCCCGAAATAGATGTATTAGGTTGGCCAAAATGTTTGTTTCATAATGTCTTAACGGAAAAACCCAAGTGAACTTTTTGGCCAATCCAAAAAGTTTTTCTTACTGTAAAGTAAAAGTATTTTTACTGTAACCTCAACCAGAAAATAAGTTCCAGGAGAACAGGACCTTTGTTTTATTAACTGCTAGATTTTCATTGGTGGAACATAGTAGGTGCTTAAAAATCTTAGCTGAATAGACCTAATGCCAAGTTGCTGCTGCTGCTGCTAAGTCGCTTCAGTCGTGTCTGACTCTGTGCGACTCTGTAGACAGCAGCCCAACAGGCTCCCCCGTCCCTGGGATTCTCCAGGCAAGAGTACTGGAGTGGGGTGCCATTGCCTTCTCCGAATGCCAAGTTAGGTAGGCTCTATTACCTTTGCTCTATCTAACCACAATATTTTTTTTTCCTGCCATGAAAATACATTTTGATACATTAATTACTTCTTTTATTCACCTCAAAGAAGTGATCTATACAACAGGCAAAGAAGTAACTGGAATGGAGACTCAACCAATTTTAGCAATGTAAGGATTGGGCAAGAGATCTCTCTCTAGTCTCTGATAAACGCATGGTCTAGACACAAAATAGTAAGTGAATGTGTGTTAAATGATTGATACAATCATGTTCCATTTATATAATTTTACTTTATCTTTGCCACCACTACTCCGGCTCTTTTGTGACACCATGGACTGTAGCCTGCCAGTCTCCTCTGTCCTTGGAATTTTCCAGGCAAGAATACTAGAGCAGGTTGCCATTTCTTACTCTTGGGGATCTTTCCAACTCAGGGGTCGAACCCACATTCCTGCATTGGCAAGTGGATTCCTTACCACTCTGCTACCTGGGAAGCCCTTGCCACCACTGCTAGTGATATTTATTACTGACATTTCCTGACAATCTGTGATGATAGAATTCACTAAATTTCCCTCAATATTCATTTTATCCTTTATTTCAGTGATTAAACCCCCCAATTTTAGCTCTACATATCACCATTCAGCCTGAATATTCTTTGGCTTTCTCTCTGCCCAGAGGCTCTGTTCTTTCCTTAAGACCATTCCTATGAGGTGGTCCATAGGACCTCCTTCATCTGTGCTTGTGCTTTTGGGGTTTTAGAAGTTGTTCTGTCCTGTTTCCTTTTCAGATCTAGGCATTTAAGCCTACCTATATCTTTGTAACTAGCCCCTTTATTAAATTCCTCTCATTTTTAGCTTGAGTATAACATCTTCCCCCAACCCTACTTGCACCATAGCTTTCTGAGACCTCAGTTGATATAGTAAATAAAAAGACAGTTGTATCAGGAAGCAGACCATTTAGTAAGTATATTTATGGGAGAAGTTTGCTCACATATATGACATTTTTCTTTCTTGGAAAAAAAGATACAGATTAAAGCATCTACAGATAAAGTAGCTATGGCACCTTAGTTGCTCATGATTGTAGAAAAATATAAAAATTGTGGGGTAAACTTGTTCTTGCTGTTGGCCCTAAAAGTGATACATAATTTTAAAAAAATCCAAATGATGACTTTGGATGTTTAACTCATTCTTTGGATGCAAAGTTAGCAAATCTTTGTGGGGAAAATAAGACTGAGGGTCAGACTCAGTGGCTGATTTCATAGGTTTCAGAACTGTAGCACCAATTAAATGTTCATTCCTACCAGGTAAGGTGATGCTAAGGTAACAGAGGTGATGGGGAAAAACTGAAACTCTGATATTGGGTATAAGACACTTGAAGCTAAAAAGCTGAACTCTCAGATTATTTAGGATCTCATTTTCTGGTGAAAGTAGTCTGTCTTCCTTTAGTATGAGGGAATCAGATTTTTCCTACGTGAAAAATCTTTAAATTACTGTATATTGGGCAGTTGCCTTCTAAGAACATTCTGTCTAGCACATACTCTGATCACTCCTTATTTACCCCCTTGCTCATAATAAGTTATTCTCTAGCCTATTGCCAACATAAAGATATAACACTTGTCAGAAAATAACCTACCTATCTATTGAAAGAGTTCCATGACATTGTCAAAACTCATCAACAAGAACCTGACAATCACAATGAAATTGTATTAATATTCTGAAGGTGTTAGAGAAGGCATACAAAACGTAAGACCTATCAACCTGAATTTATTGACCTGGGCACACTTACTCAGTGTTCTGGATTTAAGATGTTGTCTTGAGCCCTGGGGAATGGCATTTATATTCTGTGATGGGGGTAACTGCTTCACCTAAAGTCAAGGAGGATGAAATTTCAGACTTTCCCTGCCATATTCTAGAGGAAGGATTACATGGGCTCAAACACAAAAATATTGAAGTGGATCTATTATGTGCAAGCTCTTAAGTCAGTCTTAAGCCATATCTACTGGAGTGGTTTAATCCAGGAAGGCATTCTCTTTACCACAGAGGTAAAATATACCACATTGACAGGAGAAGCAGTATCTTTGAGAAATTCAAGTTTAGCTCTTCTCTCTAGGCTAGAACTGAAAAAGGGAATACCACAAACAATTCAGTTCTTAAGCCAAATGAGAAGAATGAGATCACAGTAGGTAGAAGTAACCTTCAATTCAGTTCAGTTCAGTCACTCAGTCATGTCCGACTCTTTTCAACCCCATGAATCACAGGACCCAGGCCTCCCTGTCCATCGCCAACTCCCAGAGGTCACTCAGACTCACATCCATCACGTCAGTGATGCCATCCAGCCATCTCATCCTCTGTCATCCTCTTCTCCTCCTGCCCCCAATCTCTCCCAGCATCCGTCTTTTCCAATGAGTCAACTCTTCGCATGAGGTGGCCAAAGTACTAGAGTTTCAGCTTCAGCATCATTCCCTCTAAAGAAATCCCAGGGCTCATCTCCTTCAGAATGGACTGGTTAGATCTCCTTGCAGTCCAAGGGACTCTCAAGAGTCTTCTCCAACACCACAGTTCAAAAGCATCAATTCTTTGGCGCTCAGCCTTCTTCACAGTCCAACTCTCACATCCATACATGGCCACTGGTAAAACCATAGCCTTGACTAGATGGACCTTTGTTGGCAAAGTAATGTCTCGCTTTTGAATATGCTATCTAGGTTGGTCATAACTTTTCTTCCAAGGAGTAAGTGTCTTTTAATTTCATGGCTGCAGTCACCATCTGCATTGACTTTGGAGCCCCCAAAAATCAAGTCTGCCACTGTTTCCACTGTTTCCCCATCTATTTGCCATGAAGTGATGGGACCAGATGCCATGATCTTTGTTTTCTGAATGTTGAGCTTTAAGCCAACTTTTTCATTCTCCTCTTTCACTTTCATCACTTTCTGCCATAAGGGTGGTGTCATCTGCATATCTGAGGTGATTGATATTTCTCCCGGCAATCTTGATTTCAGCTTGTGCTTCTTCCAGTCCAGCGTTTCTCATGATGTACTCTGCATATAAGTTAAATAAGCCGGGTGACAATATACAGCCTTGATGTACTCCTTTTCCTATTTGGAAACAGTCTGTTGTTCCATGTCCAGTTCTAACTGTTGCTTCCTGACCTGCATACAGGTTTCTCAAGAGGCAGGTTAGGTGGTCTGGTATTCCCAACTCTTTCACAATTTTCCACAGTTGATTGTGATCCACACAGTCAAAGGCTTTGGCATAGTCAAGAAAGCAGAAATAGATGTTTTTTCTGGAACTCTCGCTTTTTCCATGATCCAGCAGATGTTGGCATTTTGATCTCTGGTTCCTCTGCCTTTTCTGAAACCAGCTTGAACATCTGGAAGTTCACGGTTCATGTATTGCTGAAGCCTGGCTCAGAGAATTTTGAGCATTACTTTACTAGCGTGTGAGATGAGTGCAATTGTGCAGTAGTTTGAGCATTCTTTGACATTGCCTTTCTTTGGGATTGGAATGAAAACTGACCTTTTTGTCTAAGAAGTAACCTTAAACGGCACTTAAAATCAGAGGCAAGCTGGCCACAGAAATAGAGTGGTAGAAATTAGTAACAGGGTAGGCATAGAATTCAATGAGATTATTGATGAGGTCTTTTTAATAGTTAATCTGTCCCAAAGTTCCTGGGAATGAAATTGATAAGCAAAGCAATAAAGGCAAGTCAATGGATACTTTATGGAAGGAATAAAATTTTGTGTCACTCAATCATCTAAAGAATCCAGACCAGCCAAGGTACTGCCAGAAGGCAAGGGGACGTTGGAAACAGGAGAGTGGCCAGTACCATTTATGATTTACATTAGTTCATTGTTCACTTTTCCTTCTTTTTCTGTTACCAAATATGACAATTGCCGATAGTAACTGGAGTTAGTTGTCAGATCAGAGTGTGATTAAATGGACTCTGTCCTTAGACAATAGCTGGTGGGAGTTAGTATGTTGTCTGTTTAGGCAACATACTTTTCTTCAGGATAAATGATGAAAAATGGTTTCTGGTGGAAAAAAGTAATGAGCTGTGTAAGCCATGTTTTTTTTTTTTTTTTTTCTCTTTGCCCATTTGTTGCTTTTTGTGCTCTGGGAGGCTGATGTTATGAATGATATCCATAGGGCTCATGTGTCCTTGAGATCAGTGTTTAGAATGTGTCTCCCAGTGCCATTCAGGATGAGAAGAGAACAGGATCAGGTATTTATTCTCTTGGTCCTGCCCATTCCAAAACTGCTGCATGTTGCTGCTTCATTCCACTGCAAATCACAGGTCCTGTCAGATGGCTCTCTCCTGCAGATGCTGGTAAATTCTCTCTTCTAGTCCTGTCAGGCAAGATGCCAGAGGCTGTGCTGTGGTCTCCTCTTACATGTCTTCACCACTTCTTTTTGGTTCCTTTCACCCTGTCCTGCTGTTGTAAATTGTCCCTTCACTACACTTCAAATAGGCCAGTGAATTATATCCTGTGTTCCTTGTTGGGACTGTGATTGACATACTGAGAGTCAGCTTTGAACGTGCAGTCAACACAACAACGGAGAAGGCAGCAAAGCTCAAGATCAAAGGAAGCTGGGTCTGTCCTTGAATTTCCTGCTGAGCAGAGCTGCCTACCCTTCCTGGACTCCTGCTCACCAGACTGTCATATGAAATAGAAAAATGTTCTCATCTATTTGAGACATTGCATTTTTTACATCTTTGTCATTACAGCTTAGCCTCTGCTCTGATTAATAGACCTACTGTGTGCCTAGCACTGAATTAAGGGATTGACACAAAATTTCTCATGTGATTTTTCTTAAACTCTCCAGAGGTTACTATTATTAGTCATATTTTATGAATGAGAAAATTGAACTTCATGAGCACTGAGTAAATCTGTGCTGTGCTGTTCTTAGTCATTAAGTTGTCTTTTGCAACCGAATGGACTGTAGCCTGCCAGGCTCCTCTGTCTGTGGGGATTCTCCAGGTAAGAATACTGGAGTGGGTTGCCAGGTCCTCCTCCAGGGGATCTTCCCAACCCAGGGATCAAACCCATGTCTCCCACATTGCAGGTGGATTCTTTACCATCTGAGCCAACAAGAAACCCCATCCTGAAGTCTATCTTATCCCAAATGTGTAGTCTTCCTGTTGCAGCTCAGCGCCTCCCTAAATAGTTTTGCTTTACTTCACTCCAGGTTCCAGTCCCTGTAGCTTCTTTAGAATTTACCTAATCAACACTCTTCTCTCATCTTCCCCCAATCTGGGAAATGATGTTTTCAGACAGAATGTTGCACAGCATAAGATCTAAGAAATAATCCTTAAGCCTGCCCCCACCTCCTGACTAATCTATTGGGCTTTTGTGTAATACTGATCAAAAACAGAAGGGATATTTAAAGTCTTCATGAAATTTATTTGCTCCTTTATAAAGTAAGTAGGGATTCCCTGGTGGCTCAGGCAGTAAACAATCTGTCTATAATGCAAGAGACCTGAGATCAAGCCCTGGGTTGGGAAGATCCCCTGGAGAAGGGAATGGCAATGCTCTACAGTATTCTTGGCTGGAGAATCCTATGGACAGAGGAACCTGGTGGGCTACAGCCCATAGGGTCACAAAGAGTCAGACCCAGCTGAGTGACTAACACTTTCACTTTCACATAAAGTAAGTAGAGTCAATAGTAATAACACAGCTGCAATTAGAGAAAGACACTTATCAAGGATCCACATCTTTTACCTGAAAAAATGTGAAAAAAAAAAAGAAATTCTGTTAACTTTGGCAACAGCTCTTAAGCTGTCAGGGGCTTCCCTGATAGCCAGTTGGTAAAGAATCTGCCTGTAATGCAGGAGACCCCAGTTCGATTCCTGGGTCAGGAAGATTTGCTGGAGAAGGGATAGGATACCCACTCCAGTATTCTTGGATTTCCCTTGTGGTTCAGTTGGTAAAGAATCCACCTGCAATGCAGGAGGCCTGGGTTCAATCCCTGGGTGGGAAGATCCCCTGGAGAAGGGAAAGGCAACCTACTCCAGTATTCTGGCCTGGAGAATTCCCTGGATGGTATAGTCCATAGGTCGCAAAGAGTTGGACACAACTTAGAGACTTTCACTTTCAAAGCCACCAAAAGGACCCTAATCCTTGAAATGTCTGACAAAAAATGTATCTTGGCAAAATTATTTGCTTTATTTTTCAAGGGCAATGCTGTCACATGCTTTTCAACAAGTATAAGCTTAGATCATTGAAAAGCCTCATAAACTCAAAATTATAACGCTTCAGTTCAACTCTTCATGTTCTCCTTCTTCTTATTCTCTGTCCTCTTCTTTTCCATATTCTGTTATCAAGTGCCTTTCAAGAGTATCTCCAAATACTGCATGCGGTTCTGTAGGTCATGAGAATACTGATACAGTGACACTGTTAGGCTTTGTGGCACTATCATGTCAAGTCTGATGAGCAGAGATGCAAGCAGGTGTGAAGTTCCCTTTTTTTTTTTTTTACCAATTATATAAAAAATAGTTGAGCTAGAATTTGAAATAATTAACCAGATTTTCACCCTTTATGCTTTCTATGACATCATGGATGTTTTTGAGAGATGTTTGAAGATAGGTATGTGGCTTACAGAATAGCAGTTGTGGGACTTTGAAAATTCAGGGAACTACCAGGAGACTTCAGATCTACTGAATATTAAGGCATTGTTCTTATACCTCAATTTATACTTTATTTATTGGAGTAATACATTTTTTACAGATTCCAACTGTCTGTAGACTATAAGAATGGGCACCGGATTTTATTAGAAAGGCTGAATTCTGACCCCAGCTCTATCTGAAATGGATTTTGTGACCTTTATCAGAATCATGCTTCATAGCCAAAAAAGAAAATAGTTATTGTTTAAAAATCACTGCAACAGACAGTTCTCCATATTGACAAGTGATTTGTAAGGGAAAGACTGAAGAAAATGCAGACTTCAGACGTATGCTACTAAATTTTCTTTCCTAAATTTATTTGTGTTAAATTTCCAGCTTTGTGATTTAGTTTTTGGTGTTCGAATGTAGCTTTGATTTTCTTTGATTAGGATTTATTTTCAGCTTTGTGGAGGTATGACTGACACATTAAAAGTGTATGTATTTTGGTTGTATGACCTGATTTTAAGGTATACTATGTGAAGATTTAACATACACATACATTATGAAATGCTTATCACAGTCAAGGCCATTAACACATTCATCACCTCACAGTTACCGTGTGTGTGTGTGTGTGTGTGTGTGTGTGTGTGTGCATGCACGCCTGTGATGAGAACCAATTTTAAAACATCAAAACTACTCTCTCTCTTCACTCTCAGTTTTCCTCTAGTTCCTTCATCGGGTGTGAAGAACTGTGTGAGACAGTGGGGTTTGTGTCACTTTAAGTTTTCCATTAAATAGTTGGTGATTTTTTTTTACCACAATTTAAGAAGCCAGACAATTCTCCTTTTGGATGTTCTGCATCTCAGGAAGTTTCATTCTTCCCTCAGGGCTTAGAGGGCCGTCTTTGAAACTTCAGATATCTTAGCTTCAGTGCAAAGATTAAAAAGAAGGATGGGATGTCAGAGGCTTCCCAAAATAAACAACATTGTTCCAGCTGTGAAGACCATCTTAATCCCAGATAAAACAGCCATAGATGGAATAAATAACTTTATTAAAACTGTAGAAAAGTCTTGGTTATAAACCATGGTCTATACTGTAGCCTTTTTGAGGTGAAACCGTGCACTTAGTCTTTAGTGTTTTGCCTGCATTGTATTATGTATTCAAAGGCTTTACCCAGAAGGGTGCTTGTTATTCCCATTTTAAAATAAATCTGAAGTTTCTTCAACAGTTTCAGCATGTATGTTCTTACCCGCAGAATGAATACCTCAAAAGGATCCAACAGAAACCATGAAGAACCATTGACAGCCCAAGTTAATTCTCTTAAGAGGGATATAAAAAGATACTATTTTAGTTTCCCAAAATATTGGATATTTGTGTGTGTGTGTGTATGTTTGAAATTATATATCTGTTAGACTTGGTATTACCCCTGAAGGGATTCTAGGTAATAACTTTTCTGTTGCCTCTGTTTTTGAGATAACCTGTATTTGAAGGGCACAGTTGCCAGGGGGGACCCTTCCAGGGCCAGAGAGTGGGCACTTATCGAACACTCCTTTTGAGGGAGTCAGGAGGACATTGGGGGGATTTTCCCTCCCAGCCTTTGCCAAAAGTACTTGGGAGGGGCATTTACTGGGGTCTCTGAACTTACATTTTCTTTTTGGGGGGTCTTGTTAGAGGACAATGGCAGCTTGAATAAAGGGAATCTCATCTTTCTTGCCCTCATGTTTACAAAATAAACTAAACTGAAATACAGTGTTAAATCCTAAGGACCCCGAGGTGGGGGCCATTTTTTCCCCATCCTTCATGGGGTACATAGGCCTGTCCTGAGTGCAGTGTCTGATAAACCTTCTCTTTTCAATCCGTCCAGCTGCAATTTTTCCAGTGAATCAAAAGACAAGCCAGGGCAGGATCTGATGGGAAACTAGACTTTTTTTTTTTTTTTTTTTTCTCATTTGGATGGTGGTATAGTCTGTATCGTCTTATCAGGGGACCAGTGCCAGCATGGATGACCCTACTTCTGATTCTAGAGCAGCTGCAAACCCTCTTTCAATCCTAGAGCACCTGATTATATTGGTGTTGTTTAGTCACTAAGTTGTGTCTGACAGCATGTATGTTCTGACCCCATAGACTGTAGCCCGCCAGGCTCCTCTGTCCATGGCATTTCCCAGGCAAGAATACTGGAATGGGTTGTCATTTCCTTCTCCATGGGATCTTTCTGAACCAGGGATTGAACCTGTATATCCTGCATTGACAGGCATGTTCTTACCACTGAGCCATCAGGGAAGCCAGCATGATGATAAAAACAAAAATGCTCAGGAGTAAGCACAATGAAGGAAGCCTGGCCCCAAGTTAGTTAACCCCTAGACATACTTCTAAGGTTTTTCTTTTTTATCCAAGGCCAGGTTTGATACTATCAGGCTCCATCAACCACTTTTACCTGGAGGCACTGGGCCAAATGAACAACCCAGTGAGTGAATTTTTAGAAACAGGGAGCTTAACTGAGGGCTTCTATTACAGGATTATCTCTCCAAGAACAGATAAAGCACAACTGACAGGGAATAAAGGTTGCAGTCTTTTAGAAAACCTCCTACCAAGACTCAGAAAAGGGAAGTGGAAGTGTTAGCCACTCAGTCATGTCTGACTCTTTGTGACCCCATGGACTGTAGCCCTCCAGGCCCCTCTATCCATGGGATTTCCCAGGCAGCAATTCTAGAGTGGGTAGCCACTTGCTTATGCAGGATCTTTCTGACCCAGGGACTGAAACCAGGTCTCCTGCATTGGCAGGGAACCGTCTGAACCACCAGGGAAGCGCATGGAGAGTCAGAACTTCAGATCCAAATACCGACAGGCAGAGTAAATGAAAATATCCCACGTTTTCAAGATTTCAAAGGGAAAAAGGGAGCCAGGTTGAAAGAAGAGAGGAAGGAGGAGGGATGAAAGGGTAGGCTTATGGACATCTCCTGACACCTGCAGACACCCAGGCATTACAGGACTCTTCTCTGGGGTCACTGGAAGGGAGGATGGGAACTTATCCTTGCAGAAATCTGCCAGCTCCAGTTCTCTGCCAATGGAAGGTGATCAAATAACTCTGACTCTCAGATAACTGAGGCTCTTCAACCAGACTCCTGTGTCCAGCAACAAGACAGAAGGAAGGAGGGTAGGAAAGTAGATGGGGGTGAAAAGAGGAAAGAGAGAGGGAGGAGACAAGAAGTCAACGAAGTCTCTGGTTGCTTACCTGGTCCGGGCACTCCGGTCAGTTGTTTGCGTCAGGAGGAGACCAGGGACAAAGGGGTCCTGGGAGCGGCTGCTGAGTCTTGTCTGCTGGTGGGTCAGCTGGTCCCTGAACACCCAGTGGTTGGGACACCAGTCATGGAGGAGGGATCCCCCTGCGGTGCCAAAGATGTTGGGAGAAGACCCCTTCCAGCACCCAAGAATGGGCTCCTGTCTAATCCTTGGATTGTCCAAACAGACACACATGCGGACAAAGCAAGATGCTTGATTGGAAGGGGCGCTGGAACTGAGAGCAGTGGGGTAAGAGACTCCAGGAGGACAGCTCTGCCTCGCGGTTCTCTGCCTCAGGTTTTATGGAGGTGGATTTAGTTTCCACGTTGTCTCTGGCCAGTCATCTTCTCATCGTCACATTGGGTTCTACTCAGGACTCTTCCTGGTGGTGGTGGTGGTTTAGTCACTAAGTCGTGTCCGACACTTGCGACTCCATGGACTGTGTAGCCTGCCAGGCTCCTCTGTCCATGCTTTTTTCCAGGCAAGAATACTGGAGTGGGTTGCTATTTCTTTCTCCAAGGACTCTTCCTGGTGGCTCACAAATCTCTCAGCCAAGTTAGATTTCAGTGCAAGGGTTTCTGGGAAATTGCCTGGTGTCTCCTACTCTTTGCTCCCCATCAGAATTTTGGCAGCAGCTTGTTAGTTCCATGTTCCTTATCAGGACCTTCTCATATGAGATAACTTCGTAGGTGGTTATTTTTGTTCCTAGCCAGGGTGCAAACTCTAGGTCAACAATTCCCCAGCACTGACCTGAGAATCAGGAGACTAGTTATTGGTACCTTACAAACTGTTACAAGAGAGCATTCATAGTGACTCCAAACAATAAGCTAGTTACTTTTTTTCTTTCTAATTTCCCTACCACTGACCACAAATAATATTGTAAGTGAAAAGAAAATACAATTCTAACAGCAGGTATGGTTAAGTAAACTCATGGTAAATCATCTCACAATATAAATTAAAAAATTAAATTGATGTTTTACAAAATTTCATCTACATGAAGGACATTTTCAGAATTAGTACAACATAAAAGGCTTTTTACATATTTTGAGTGAACAGAGGCATGAACAGATCATCCAACATAAATATAATATAGATTACATTTATATAATATAATTAATATAGAATATAGTAAATATATATATTATATTTGAATATTAATGCACCTCTGATATACTCATTATAAAATTTTCTTGGCATTCTAGCATCAGTCATGACAGATACCTCAAAATGAATGGAGCTAAATACATTTGCCAAACTTGTTGAGACCCTATGGATGTTGTATATTTATATATTAACTAGATGAACTTCATGGCTTAAATAACAGTATTTATTGCCTTGCAGTTTCTGTGGTTAGGAATTTGTGCTTAACTGGGTCCTCTAGATCTCTTTCATGACTGCAGTCAAAATGTCAGCTGATGTAGACAAATCAAGTCGACTGCAGAAAAATCTGCCTCTAAGCTCACTTGGTTGACAGCATTCTGTGCTCTGTGTCCTGGTGAGCTCAGGACTTCCATTCAGTGCTGGCTGGGGGTTGGAGTCCTTTCTCAGGTCGCTGTCAGGCAGGCCTTTCTGCAGAGACAACTCACATCAAATCAGGCTAACCAGAAGCACCAGGCAGAGAGTGCACGCGAAGTGGAAGTCACAGTCTGTTGCTACCACATCTCGGAAGTTGCATCCCATCACTTTTGCCATATTCTCATTGTTTACAGCTCACATTCAAGATAAAGAATTTGCCCAAAGAGTGAGTACCAGGCAGACGACTCAGCAGCTGCTGATGACACAGAAGTTATGGGGCTTGAGCAGGCACTTCTCTGGGTTATAAATTTAAAAATCATGACACAGTTTGGGTCTACATTATACCATTCATTTTGACAAAATGAAAAAATTAGTTCAATAATTGAGATGTTGCCAAATGAGCTGAATCATAACCCTGTGAAAAATTTTAACAAATGGACTATTTCTCCTTTCACTCTGGGATAATAGTTGGTAATTACCTTTGAACATAATGTGGAGTGAACATTCAAGTGGGACAGGATCGCTAAATTCCTATCTGAAATAAAAGCTGTACGATTGCAAATGTCTCAGTTTGGAGAGACCTGAGTGAGGAAGACATTCACCCAGAGGACGATGCCTGTGTTTTTTGGTGATCACTTGATATATCTAGGGCAAGTCCTTTTGTGTTTATTGTTCCTAGGTTGAGAGTTTATTTCCTATATACTAGGTTGGGAGTTGTTCCTAGGTTGAGAGTATGTTCCTATATTGAGAGTATAATTTTTCTAGTTGCCTCCTTTATGAGAAGTATAGGGAACTGAGGGCTTCCCAGGTGGTGCTAGCCGTGTAGAATCCATCTGCCAATGCAGGATACGCCAGAGATGTGGGTTCTATCCCTAGGTCAGGAAGATTCTCTGGAGTAGGAAATAGCAACCCACTCTTAGTATTCTAGCCTGGATAATTCCACGGACAGAGGAGCCTGGTGGGCTACAGTCCATGGGGTCGCACAGAGTAAGACATGACTGAGCATACACATAGGGAATTGAATTTGTCACCGAACACTTAGATAGGAATCATTGCTATAAAAATTTTGAACCGACCATTAGATCAAGATATATTGCCTCCTTTACAATGGTTATGTATCATACATGAAGATTCTTATTTTTACGTACTGTATATTTATCATGTCAGTATCATTACATACATAATAACCTATATATTTATAGTCCATTGCCATCAGTAATATTTTTGTGGTAATTTATTTATTTTCTTTTTTGAAATTCACTTTTGGCCTAGTAGTGGAATCATTAGCATATTAAATAGTACATCCCTTTATTTATCAACTTTGATCTTACTTCCTCTGCTACCAGTTTCCTGTAGATGAATTCTAAATCCATTTTACTCAAATTTGCTCAATGATTTATGTGTTGATGCTAAGTAAGTTTACTTTTTTCCTATTGTAAATGATCTAATTAGTTAAAAATTAATTATGGAGAAGTCAGTGAGTCTAGCACTAAAGATTAATTAACATTAAATATTAGTAACATTTAGAGTTACCTAAATGGTAACTGCAAAAAAGAAAAGTTGGCTGATGAATGATAATTTAAATTGCTTGCTTACTCAATGCTCCCTAGAATTCCTGTTGAAAGAGCATGTGATATTAGAAGAAAACACAACAATTCTAATGTATGGCATGGGGAGTCTAGTTAATAATACTGAAGTGTATACTACAGTTTGCTAAGAGAATGAATCTTGTGTTCGCACGACCCCTGTACACACACACAAAGGTAACTATGTGCGGTGATGGATGTGTTAATTAGCTTGATTGTGGCAAGCATTTCTCAGGTATACACACATAAAATCAAATTGTACACTTTAGATGTATACAATTGTTTTGTCAATTTTACCTTAATAAAACAGGTGGAAAAAAAATCCGTCGAACTCTCAAATAAGCAAAGTACATACTTATGAATCAATAAAGTTTTTTCTATATGTTTAACTTATTTTGCTAACATTGTCCTGAAAAATAAAATAAACCATTGTTGCTGTCATTTACTTGCTAAGTCATATCCGACTCTTTGTGACCCCATGGACTGTAGCCTGCCAGGATCCTCTGTCTGTGTGATTTCCCAGGCAGAAATACTGGATTGGGTTGCCGTTTCCTTCTCCAGGTGATCTTTCCAACTCAGAGATAAAACACACTTTCTTCTGCATTGACAGGCTGATTCTTTACCACTGAGCCACCAGGGAAGCCCCAAAAGATATATTTGTATCTTATTTCCCATCTTTTAAGACTTTACACACATTTAAAGTTACATGATTTTTTAACAAATTCTGTAATAACATTATAAATTAATTAAAGTATTCTGTCAAATAAAAATTTTGATTTCAGTAGAATAATAATTTCTCACTGGTAAAATATTTCCTCAACACTGACACATTTCTCAAGGCATCTAAGTTTCTGATTTTGTATTTAATATTCTAGTACTGTCACTTTTTTGTCTGAACATATCTAAGGTAGAAAAGTACTGCTTTGATTTTCAATATTACAAGAATATTCCACTTGTAGTCAAATGTATAAGGTTCTCACTGGGAGAAGAACACTATTTTAGGTAGTCATTCTTCTTATTCATAAAGCTAGAGAAAAAGATTTAAGAAGTTTATGTAGATCTTAATTAAACATAGAAATTAATGAAAATAGAAATAAAATTATATATATATATATATATTCAAATCTGAAGACACTTCCATTTTATAAAAGAGTCTGGAATTTTAGGGTTAATGATTTTATAATTAATTAAAAAATTAAGATACTAACTTTCAGTTCAGTTCAGTTGTTCAGCTGTGTCCGACTTCTTGCGATCCTATGGACTAGAGCATACCAGGCCACACTATCCAACACCAACTCCTGGGGCTTGCTCAGACTCGTGTCCATTGTGTCAGTGATGTCACCCAATCATCTCATGCTCTGTCATCCCCTTTTCCTCCTGTCTTCAATCTTTCCCAGCATCAGGGTCTTTTCTAATGAGTTAGCCCTTCACATCAGGTGGCCAAGGTATTGGAGCTTCAGCTTCACCATAAATCATTCCAATGAATATTCAGGATTGAATTCCTTTAGGATTGACTGGATTGATCTCTTTGCAGTCCAAGAGACTCTCAAGAGTCTTCTCCAACACCAAAGTTCAAAGATACTAATTTTAATTATATATATATACACATATGGAGAAGGAAATGGCAACCCATTCCAGTACTCTAGCCTGGAAAATCTCCTGGACGGAGAAGCCTGGTAGGCTGCAGTCCATGGGGTCGCAAAGAGTTGGACACGACTGAACAATGTCACTTCACTTCATATAAATATATGTAATGTTTGTTTAAATATACTTAAGCTATAAAAGCATGAGAATTTTGAACAATAACGCAAGAGCTTACTGTAAGATTTATATTTAACAAGTTATAAAAGTGAATTGAGATTGAGGTTTGAATAAATTTTTGGTAATCTCGACAGAGAAATATTCTTAGACAGATTCCTTTGCAGATGATTATTAAAAATGGCTAAGTATTAATGCATCAAAAGACAGAAATAAGAAAATTTGTTTAAGAGTCTTAAAAAAAAACCTTGCAATTGGAAGAGACAAGAGTCTAGATTTGAAATTTTCTGACTTAATTACATTACATATCCTCTAAGGCCTTAGAGGTGTAAACCAAGGCAGAAACCTATAGCCTTGTAGTTTAATTTGCAAAAAAGGAAAAGAAAAACTGAGCTCAAAGCTGAAAGATCAGCTGAAAACAGAGAGGGATTTTTCTTTTATCTGACAGTGAGAGGACTACAGAGATAAGGCTCAGTATAAATATGAAATTTTGCCCATATCACAGGTTATGTGCAGGATAAACGAAAGGGAGTCTGGTGAAGAAGTAGGCAGAAACTGCAATATAATCTATTACTGAAATACAGAGCTGCACAAGGTAAGATTTGTAAATTTTCTGCTTAATAGAGTGTAGCTTAGTAGAGAGTTAAAGTCATATATGCTTGAATTGTCATAGAATATAGTCCAAGGCCAGCAAAGCAGCTGGAAATTAATTGGACGTTCCAAAAAGTGAAGAAAACAAAGAGAGAGCAATCTCACATCTGAGTGTAATCTCTGCTTCAATTCTTGGTTGACCACCAAATTAAACAAGGCCTGGGCTAAAAATAAAATATCAGGAAGACATTAGAAGGAAGAGGAGGTATTGCATACTGAATCCCATGGAAGATACAGCAGTTTTTTTAGGTAACAGCTAGGTGGGTTAACTGCTACTAGAATAAGGAAGCATTAATGAATATTACAAGGGTAATGCAGAATAATGTAAGAAATCTAGTCACAACAAATTATTATCAGCAATGTCCAAAGTTCTCCCCCAAATTCCTAGACATGCAAATAAAGAGGAACACATAGAACCAGTTTGGGGTTGATTAGGCAATAGCTTGATTTACAAGGCCTACTGTCACATGCTTTTCTATTCCCTATGTACTGAAAATTTGGAATGATGAATCCAGAACTAGGTCTTGGGTATGTTGCATAAGTGTGTAATATCCTTGGTTCTGTCTCACTGCAGAAAAAATTTGAAGCAATGGACAGACGAGTACTACAGCCCCATGTAAATTTTCTCAGTTGCAGAAAAATTTTAAGCGATGTACGAACCAGTGTTAGAGCTCCATGTTACAGCTCAGTTTTATTTAGAAATCAACAGAAAATACATCCTTGAGTCATGAGGGCAGGTCAACCCAAAAGATGCAAAGAGACGAGAAGCCCCTGGCTCAATTTTTTCCCCTCTTTTGGTATGTTTTTTCTCCTCCCCTCTGAGACTCCTCTATGTAAGTTGGGCTAGCCAGGAGGGCTTTTGTTTTACCTGAGGTTCTCACTCTGGTCCTCAGACCTTCCTTTGTTCTATTTTAGTGGGCTTTTGCCTTCTTCATCTTTTAGCCACTGCCATTTTGGACTCCTTTTTCCTGTTCTATCTACCTAACATTCCCCTCTCAAGAGATGAGAGTCCCAATTCTTTGAGAATAGGGGCATCAAGGTCTCTTTGGCTACTTCCTGCTGAACTGCGATAGCGAGGGGAATTGGGCTTCCCCCTCTTGCTAGTCTCAAGAGTCCTTATAGCGGTGTCCATCTAATGTTGAGTGATATTTTTTGTGGTCGGCTGTAGTTTTATATATCCTTGTGGAACTGGCACTGCATGTTGTAACTTGTTGACCTGGGCAGAGACAAAATGGGCTAGACAATTGATAATACATGGAACAACCATAAGCAGCAACAATATGGTGATGACAGGGATTAGTAGGGGCATTAGCCAGCTCCAAATTTCCCCTCGTCAGGAGATTCCCCAAAAAGAGATTTTAGCCACCATGAGAACTCTCCAGCTCATTCTTTGAGATCCTGTAGGATCTGAAAAAAACTTTCTCTTGAGGACTGTGAGACTTTTTAAACTTAGCTGGAGGTATTTACCCAGAAACAATATGTCTCATTAAAGATGGCTCAAGTCCCTCCTTGTTCAGGGATCAGAAGATCTACTCCTATACATTTTGGAGTACAACCCCTGCCAAGCTGTGTTGGCTCTTTAGAGCTGTCCTGAGGAATCTTATCCACAGAAACTTAATTTTGGGGGTGTTCACTAGAATGGCACTCATTTGTAGTCCTCAATAGGTATCTGAGATCTTCCAGGGGCTCACAGGTGTATTGAGTGTCCTCCTCTGTTTTCTCCTCAGCTTGACTCATGAGTAGTGAACCCAGGAGTTGTGTCCTGGTATCTTGACTATGAGGGTGGAAAGTATTACAGAGTAGTGGCCCTTCCATGTGGGCTGGAGCTGATCCTCTGGGGACCCATCTTTCCTGACTTTAATTAGCACTTCAGTCCAAGAAGTATATAGTCCCAGAAGCTCTTTAGAATTTTGGGGGTCCTGGTTGACACCCCACAAGCATATATCCTGTTCTTTCTCAATGGCCATGGTATAAGACTGGATGGACTGAGCCTCTGGATCAAGGAAGAGGTCACTGATGTAAATAAAAGGTCTCCCATATAGCATCTCATAAGGACTAAGACCAACCTGTTCCTTAGGAGCAACATGGGTGTGGAGGAGAGCTATTGGTAAAACCTTCTTCCATCCCAGGGAGGTCTCCCAGGTTATCTTTTTTATCACTGATTTTAATAATTATTTCACTCTTTCTACTTTTACTGAAGACTGAGGCCTCTAGGCACAATGGAGATAATAAGTCCCTCAGAAGAAATGGAGTAGCCATCATGGTCAACAAAAGAGTCCGAAATGCAGTACTTGGATGCAATCTCAAAAACTACAGAATGATCTCTGTTAGTCTCCAAGGCAAACCATTCAATATCACAGTTATCCAAGTCTATGCCCCAACCAGTAACGCTGAAGAAGCCGAAGTTGAATGGTTTTATGAAGACCTACAAGACCTTTTAGAACTAACACACCAAAAAGATGTCCTTTTCATTATAGAGGACTGGAATGCAAAAGTAGGAAGTCAAGAAACACCTGAAGTAACAGGCAAATTTGGCCTTGGAATGTGGAATGAAGCAGGGCAAAGACTAATAGATTTTTGCCAAGAAAATGCACTGGTGCTAGCAAACACCCTCTTCCAACAACACAAGAGAAGACTCTACACATGGACATCACCAGATGGTCAACACCAATATCAAATTGATTATATTCTATGCAGCGAAAGATGGAGAAGTTCTATACAGTCAACAAAAACAAGACCAGGAGCTGAATGTGGCTCAGATCATGAACTCCTTATTACCAAATTTAGACTCAAATTGAAGAAAGTAGGGGAAACTGCTAGACCCTTCAGGTATGACCTAAATCAAATCGCTTATGATTATACAGTGGAAGTGAGAAATAGATTTAAGGGCCTAGATCTGATAGATAGAGTGCCTGATGAACTATGGAATGAGGTTTGTGACATTGTACAGGAGACAGGGATCAAGATCATCCCCATGGGAAAAAAAAATGCAAAAAAGCAAAATGGCTGTCTGGGGAGGCCTTACAAATAGCTGTGAAAAGAAGAGAGGTGAAAAGCAAAGGAGAAAAGGAAAGATATAAGCATCTGAATGCAGAGTTCCAAAGAATAGCAAGAAGAGATAAGAAAGCCTTCTTCAGAGATCAATGCAAAGAAATAGAGGAAAACAACAGAATGGAAAAGACTAGAGATCTCAAGAAAATCAGAGATACCAAGGGAAGATTTCATGCAAAGATGGGCTCGATAAAGGACAGAAATGGTCTGGACCTAACAGAAGCAGAAGATATTAAGAAGAGGTGGCAAGAATACACAGAAGAACTGTACAAAAAAGATCTTCACAACCAGATAATCATGATGATGTGATCACTAATCTAGAGCCGGACATCTTGGAAAATGAAGTCAAGTGGGCCTTAGAAAGCATCACTATGAACAAAGCTAGTGGAGGTGATGGAATTCCAGTTGAGCTGTTTCAAATCCTGAAAGATGATTCTGTGAAAGTGCTGCACTCAATATGCCAGCAAGTTTTGAAAACTCAGCAGTGGCCACAGGACTGGAAAAGGTCAGTTTTCATTCCAATTCCAAAGAACGGAAATGCAAAAGAATGCTCAAACTACCACACAATTGCCCTCATCTCACATGCTAGTAAAGTAATGCTCAAAATTCTCCAACGTGAACCATGAACTCCCTGATGTTCAAGGTGGTTTTAGAAAAGGCAGAGGAACCAGAGATCAAATTGCCAACATCTGCTGGATCATGGAAAAACCAAGAGAGTTCCAGAAAAACATCTATTTCAGCTTTATTGACTATGCCAAAGCCCTTGACTGTGTGGATCACAATAAACTGTGGAAAATTCTGAAAGAGATGGGAATACCAGACCACTTAACCTGCCTCTTGAGAAATCTGTATGCAGGTCAGGAAGCAACAGTTAGAACTGGACATGGAACAACAGACTGGTTCCAAATAGGAAAAGGAGTACGTCAAGGCTGTATATTGTCACCCTGCTTATTTACCTTATATGCAGAGTACATCATGAGAAACGCTGGACTGGAAGAAACACAAGCTGGAATCAAGATTGCAGGGAGAAATATCAATAAGCTCAGATATGCAGATGACACCACCCTTATGGCAGAAAGTGAAGAGGAACTAAAAAGCCTCTTGATGAAAGTGAAAGTGGAGAGTGAAAAAGTTGGCTTAAAGCTCAACATTCAGAAAACGAAGATCATGGCATCTGGTCCCATCACTTCATGGGAAATAGATGGGGAAACAGTGGAAACAGTGTCAGACTTTATTTTTCTGGGCTCCAAAATCACTGCATATGGTGACTGCAGCCATGAAATTAAAAGACGCTTACTCCTTGCAAGAAAAGTTATGACCAACCTAGATAGTATATTCAAAAGCAGAGACATTACTTTTCCGACTAAGGTCTGTCTAGTCAAGGCTATGGTTTTTCCCGTGGTCGTATATGGATGTGAGATTTGGACTCTGAAGAAGGCTGAGCGCCGAAGAATTGCTGCTTTTGAACTGTGGTGTTGGAGAAGACTCTTGAGAGTCCCTTGGACTGCAAGGAGATCCAACCAGTCCATTCTGAAGGAGATCAACCCTGGGATTTCTTTGAAAGAATGATGCTAAAGCTGAAGCTCCAGTACTTTGCCCACCTCATGCGAAGAGTTGACTCATTGGAAAAGACTCTGATGCCTGGAGGGATTGGGGGCAGGAGGAAAAGGGGACAACTGAGGATGAGATGGCTGGATGGCATCACAGACTCGATGGACGTGAGTCTGAGTGAACTCCGGGAGATGGTGATGAACAGGGAGGCCTAGAGTGCTGCGATTCATGGGCTGGCAAAGAGTCGGACACGACTGAGCGACTGAACTGAACTGAATGCTTTCGAGACCCCTTGGGTGACTTAGAAGTAGATGATGTCCCATTGTCACTTTGTAATGACCTGGGCAGACCCAATCTCAGGAGTGATTTCATGGAGCAGTTTTTCTTACCACCTCCTCAGCCTTTTCAGTCCAGGTGGGAAAGCCTTCAATCCATCCTGTAAATGTAACTATCATGACTAATAGGTATTTATACCCTTAAGAAACTGGCATCTGGGTGAAGTACATCTGCCAGTCCTCTCCTGGGTAGATCCCAGTCCATTCGATGGGCTGGGCCAGTTGGGGTCTTCAAGCTCCTTGGGCGTTGTTTAATTGGCAGGTGGAACATGAGGAGACCACTTGCTTATAGTCATTTGGAGGCCTGTTCCTCTGAAGGACCTTTCTAGTAATCTTTGGAGGGCCTGCTTCCCTAAACATGTGGTGGCATGTAAGGAGTTAACCATCTTCCACTGGAGGCTCCCAGGCAGAAAAAGGAATCCCTCCTTTTGAAACCACCCCATACGATCTTCTTGAAAGCCCTCGCTCTTAGCTTTAAGAGTCTCACCTTCAGTATATGAAGGAGTTTCTGGCAAATTAGTCTCTGGAACTAAGGTCACAACCCCTATTAGGTCATTGCTCTGTAATGCTGCTCTCTTAGCTTCCCGAGTGACTGCTTGGTTCCCTCTTGCCACTTCTGTGTTCCCTTTTTGGTGTCCTTCACAGTGGGAGACTGAAACCTCAGCAGGCAGATAATCTTCCTCCAAGAGCCTAAGCATTTGATCACCATGTTTGATTGGGGACTCTAGGGTGGTCAAGTGGCCTCTTTCTTTCCAAATAGCAGCATGTGCATGTAGCACCAGAAAGGCATACTTGGAGTCAGTGTAAATGACTACCCTTTTTCCTTTTCCCAGCTCTAAAGCTCAAATCAGGGCTAGGAGCTCAAATAATTGGGCTGAAGTACCTGTTGGCAAAGGTTTAACCTCTATGGTCTCAAAATTGGAGACTACTGCTTATCCATCTCTCTTTTTCCATCCAAGAAAAAGCTGCTTCCATCAGTGTACCAGATTTCCTCAGGATTGGTCAGGATCTTCTGGCACTCCCTCTCAGGGATTTGTTCAGTGGTTCAAAGTTTCTAGGCAAGAGTGAAAGGGGAGAGAGCCCTTGTGGGTAGGCAGGAGGGTTGCTGGGTTAAGAACCTCATAAGGGCATATAGTCAGGCCTGGATTTTCCATCAGCCCTACTTAATATCTAAGGCTCCTTTGATCAGACATCCATAAATGGCCTCTCACATTCAGGAGTTGTTTCACTTGGTAGTTGGTAAAAATAGTTTGCCCCCAAAAGAGAGTTTTAAAGCATCTTCTATCAGGACTGCAATAGCTGCAAGATTTTGAAGGCAGGGAGAGATTGCTTCCCAATAAGGGAATGGGCACTCAGGGATCACCAGAAACTGGTGGAAAAATATTTGTCCATCCCAGCAGCAAAAAAGTGCTCAGGTGAATCTTTTTGTAATTGATTTTCCTGGAGCACCCAAAATGGTACAGGTTTGCGGGGAGAAGGCTCTGGAGGCAGAGGTCAGAACAGAGTAGGTAGTGGCTGTGTGAACCCAGAAATTCTCGGAAACATCCAGCTGTACCCTTGGCTCTGGCCCTGTGATGGTTATCTGTGACAGGTGGGCTGGCTGGAGCTCACCACTTCAGTCCTGTTGAACCATCATGAGGGAAGACTTGGGGCTTGACCTTGAGGCTCTTGGGTCCTGAGAGCAGAATGCTGCTCAATGTCCCAATTAATGGCATTTGTAGCAAGCCTTTTTAGGAGACTTGTCACAGTTTGGACACTCTTTGGCCTCATATCCCACCTGTCTACAGATTAGGCATTTGTCTTGTACCTTATCCATCAAAAACTCGGGGTTTGCCATAAGCCTTCCCTGGAGGGCAGCCAGCATCTGAGCATGTCTTGTCTCTTTCCTTCTCTCCCTTTCCTGAACTTTGGCCTCCCTCACCTGTTCTCTGTTATAAAAGGTATTGATGGCTGTCTGGGCCATCCCATCTGAAGATGCAGCCAGGTCCTACTGCTGTAGCTGTTGTAACTTTATCCTGATGTCTGAGGCACACTGAGACAGGAATTTGTCCTTTAAAATCACTTGTCCCTTGTAAGTATCTAAGTCCAGGCTGGTAAACTTTTGGATGACCTCTTTTGGCCTTTCCAGAAAAGCAATGGGGTTCTCGTTGGGTTCCTGAGTTATTGCTGAGACTGGGCACAGTCCCAGAACTAATAGACTTCCTTCTATTTCCATGGGTGGACTTCCTTAGGGGTGAGTCTTCTGAAGCTTATCCTACCCAGTACTGTTGCAACCTGAGAGCTGGGAGTCCCTGAGTCAGGGCGCAGATCCCCAGGCAGGTGGAGGCATGACAGCCTCCTGGAACCCCTGGACTGGGGGATCCCCAAGCAGTTGAGGTGTGACAACTACCCAGGGACCAGATCCCTAGGCAGGTCAAGGCAGATCAATCTTCTGGGACCCGTGGTTGGTGGATCCCCAATAGACTGAGGCATGACAACCTCCTAGGGACCGGATCCTAGGCAGCTCGAAGCAGGTAGACCTCCTAGGATCACCAGGCTGGTGTTGGTCATCCCTAAGGTCTCCAGTGTGACTAGTACTGGGTAGGATTAAGGGTTTGTAATCTTAAGTCATTGCTGGTTTGTTCACTGTGGATGGGAGTAGATATTGTGAATTAAAGCCATCCAAGTCTGTACCCTGAGACTGGGAACCTGGTGAAACAGCCATAAGCCTTATCTTCATTGCTCTGAGGGAATGTAAGTCACTGATTTTCTCCCCTAGTCCTCCATAAGAATAACTTAGGGTGTTTCCAATGGTAAATATCTCATTATCATAGACCCACTTTAGGTAATAACAGAAATAATGATGAAGGAATGGGTCATCTGGTCTTGTTAGGGGCATTCGGAATATTTTAATAATAAGTGGGGTGGAGCAATGTTGCCTACAAGGAGGCAGGGTCCTGGTTGTAAGAATTAGTAAATGGCTTAAGAACAAATTGATAAGAGGCAACAGACCAGATGTTTCATAAAGTGGAGTGGAAATTTGATCCAGGGATATATGTACAACTTTAGGAGAAGGGTGGTAAGGGTTCGGGCCCAAATGGCCTGTAGGGCTGATTCCCAAAGTGTCAAACATTATCCTTGGAAGCCCAACTGCCCTTGAATAGATGCCACCAACAGATGAACTTCTAGCAGGCATTGTGTGTCTGTCGCCTGCCCTATTGGGTTCACTGAGAGATGCTGTTGTTGCACATGTTGTAGGAAACATGGAAAGTGAAGGCCTGAATATATATAGAGATTGGATATAACCCAGCATTTCTCTCCCAAGGGATAGCTATTTTCTGGTTGTCCCTAAAAAGTGATATAGCCCAAGGGCATCCAAGATGACAAGTCAAATTCAACTAAACCTTGATCCTCATTCTTCAAGTTAAGTGAGACATGCAGAGCTGCCAGGATAGTTCCAAGGCACCATCAAAAGACAGGAGTGGGTGGTTCTCCAATTGTTGGAATGATCCTCCCACTCATTACCATATGAAATCACCCAGCCAGGGAAAACTAACTACATCATATTCAATGGCAGCTCCCCTCTGTGATGGCCCATACTTTTGGAGTGTGCTTCTCTCTGAATCTGAGCAAATCCATCTGTTACTTATCATTGTGTCTCACTGAGTTTTTGCAATGAGACATCAAGAGCCTGAGCTTCATTAACTCCTGAAGCCAAGCACCATGGGTTTTGGCCAGGCTCAAATCCCAGGAGATAGGAACTGAAGGATGGGAGGAAAAAGCAGTGGGGAAAACATGCCGAGGAATCCCCTTCATAATCTAGCAGAAAATATGCTAAATACCTGACCTGTGCTCACAGTTTTCATTGGCCTGATCCTTGGCACAAAGAAGATTAAGGACAGAAGAACTCCCACTCACTTGGGAAACAGCTACTAAGTAACCCTTACCATAATCCCTCAGTTGCACCCACTGCCACTCACCTGTTCATAGGGGATTTGAGGAAACAATAAACGAGAGATTGCAAAGGAATTAAGATTTTGTTAGCCTTATGTACTTGCAGCCACAGAAGCAAAGGCCTTCTACCTTAACCAGAGGTTTTCTGGAATCTGAGACGGAGCCACATGAGCTTTTTCTTGAGTTTGTTTTTGCTGTCCCAGTTTCCAGCATGCTGGGCTTCTTGTCACTTCCCCTGAGCTGGGTTTTCTTTGCACTGAGCTTTCACCATGGGAGCTTTTGGCAAGTTGGACTTCTGTTTACTTGGCTTCTGCCTCACAGGGGCCAACTCGAGATTGTTTCAAGCCAGGTTAAATCTGAGAAACAGCACCATATATGTCGTGGGAGTATGTGATTTCCTCGGTTCTGTCTCACTGCAGCAAAAATTTGAAGTGATGGACAAACCAGTGTTATAGCTCATGTTACAGCTCAGTTTTATTTAGAAATCAAGGGAAAATACAACCTTGAGGTATGAGGGCTGGTCAATCCAAAAGATGTGATGAGAAGAGAAGCCCCTGACTCAATTTTGGCTCCTTTTTTTATATGTTTTTTCTCCTCCCCTGAGCCTGGCTTATGTAAATTGAGCTAGCCAGGAGGGCTGTTTGCTTCACCTGAGGTTCTCATGCTGGTCCTTGGGTCTTCCTTTGTTCTACTTTCACAGGCTTTTCCCTTCTTTATCTTTTAGCCAACACCATTTTGGACTCCTTTTTCCTATTCTAACTACCTAACAAGTGAGATATACATTTATGAATGATAAAAACAAAAAACAGATTTGACAGATGAGGCCCAAGCAGAAACTGCTTAAACAGATACTCTTATTCTAGTCAGGCAAACCAGACTTGATGGTTGTATTAAGAAGGAAGAAAACCAAGAAATACATTGGAATTGAGATTATACTCTAAGCCAAGTTAAAAGCTTTAACTTGGATTTAAAATGGGGAACGGTGATTACAACGTAATACTATTAGAGAACTTTGTATAAATAGCATTCTAATGTTGTATATGATAATGTTTTGGAAAACTCTGGACAATAAGTTTGGTTTGGAAGACAAGAGACTTTTATCTTTGGCTATATGACAAGTGTTCCTTCTGTAAAATAATGAGATGCATAACATGTCACTACTTTTTTTTTTTTTCTTGAAGCATGGGCAGAAGCTTGCCCTTAGACACAAACTTCTTACTCTTCAGTGCTTTGATTAAAGAAAATTATAATTGGATGGCATCACTGCCAAACACTTCTGCCTGAGACCAGGATAAAGAATGATGAGCTCGGGTCAGTTGCTCCTCAGAATCATACCAGGTCCTACTGATGGAGCTCTTTGGCTGTCCCTCCCCAAACTGCGGGATCTCAGATACACAAAAAATCAAAACAATGGGGAAAAAACCCTCACCCTCCAAGAAATTAGAAATCAATACAATTAATTCTTGATTTTATCCTGTGGAAAATTTCTTTTACCATGGAGAAAACACCTGGAGGAAGTTTAGCACTGATTTGTTAGCCACTCTTCGCCATTTGGTTTTGTAGTAGGGATAAGCTTCCATGGCCATTTAACTTTGGTTAATCTGTGTCCTGCTTTGTCCCATAAGATGCGAGTGATGGTGATGGATATGCATCTTAGCAGAAGCTTGATGCTTCCCCAAGGTTTGGAAGCTCTGTGGGTCTTGTTTCTTTTTCCTTCTAATCTCTATCTCAGTTTTTCTCTACTATGAGAATGAGCACAGTTACCCACAGCCCCATTGAAAAGGTGCAACACTTAAAAGTTTGTTGAGTCAAGCCTGGAGATTTTTAGGGCTGTTTGTTGCTGCCATAAAGGTTCGGAACAGCATGGTTTTTGGTGAATCTCTTTCACCATGGATCTTATATTTTCATATCACTCTTCTTGCAAAGTTCCATTATTTGGATCTTGAGAAAGAGAGAAGAAAGCTTAGAAAAATATTGAAAACATACTCCAAGTTCTAAGGAAAATAAGGAGCAATAGACTTGGAAGCCCTGAGTCACTCACAGCAAAATTATATTTGGCTAAACCTTTAAACATCTGCTAGGGTAGAAAGAAATTGGCAGACATCTTTGCACTTACTCTGCTACATCAGGTAAGGTCATATATAAGGCAACGCACTCTCTCTGTCCCTCTGATTCTCCCCAGCCAGCACAGGTGCTGGAAATTAGTTCCCCACTGGCATTAATCAAAATTCCCACAAAGAGCTCCTGTCCTGCAGGTCTGTTCCTCAGATCTCTCTTTCCCTCAGTGTCTTAGCCTTTATCTCTCTCCATCTCTCTCTCTTTTTCCATCTCTCTCTTCCCTTCCTCCCAACATTAGGATCTCAGAAAACCCTCTTGCTGGTGAGTCCCTGACACTCCTTAGCGAACATCTGCATGCAAGTATGCTCTGTCGCTTCAGTCACGTCTGACTCTTTGCGGCCTTATGGACTGTAGCCTGCCAGGCTTCTCTGTTCACGAGATTTCACAGACAAGAATATTGGAATGGGTTGCCATACCCTCCTTTGGGAGATATTTCTGACCCAGGGACTGAACCCACATCTCTTGCATATTCTGCACTGGCAGGCAGATTTTTTTTTTTACCCCTAGTGCCACCTGGGAAGCCCAGCATATATCTGACTGACTCATAAAAGTGTGAATTATTGTGATCACAGGCTTCAGTGTGTGTATTTTGACCCTATTCTTTTAAAGGGGTGGGAGCAGAAGCCAGTCTGACATAATAGGAGGCTAGAATTATTTTCCTTCCCATCCTCTACCAGAATCCTTTCATATTGTGGCCCAACATATGATAAAGATCACCAAGAACAGGTGAGTGAAGCAAACTGCTACAGATAGACCTTTTGATGAGAGAAATAAAGATGTTAAAAATATCCTTTTAAAAGCAGTGACATCTATTCTGAATGTGCCTATGAATATAGTATATCTGTTTGCATGTGCGCACGTGTGCGTGCATGTGTGTGTGTGTGTGTGTGTGTGCGCGCGTGTGTGTGTGTGTGTGTGCGTGTGTGTGCAGGAGGTACTAATGTGGTTAAGGCCCCAAAGTCAAATGGCCTGAATTCAGTTTTGGGCTCTGTGATCCCCAGCTGTTGGAGTGAGAGTATCTTGGAGTGTGAGACACTGTCTTTATCTCATTCTCCTCCTTTAAAAACAAAATGAAAATCATGTTATTGACTGTTCAGGTTCTTTGGGAATTAACTAAGTACATGCAGCAAGTAAACAGAAACAGGCACACAATAAACATTAAATAGATAACATTTTTAGCACCTATTTTTCAACTTTTTCTGTCTCTTGAAGTTATCAGCAGTCATGTAATGAACCATATGGCTGCTACCAGAACAGTTGATGCATTCACAGAATTGAGCCACCACTTCTTATCAACATTTTGGGAGGACATAAAGTCACCTATTGAAAGCCATGAATGGGAACCGTATTGTATTTCAGGGAAACATAGACCAAGTTGCTTAGGCTACATTTTGTTGAGCCAAAAGTTTGATTGATAACATCTCCTTCAACTCAGTTTGGCAAGACAAAAATCTACCTGGAGTTTTTCTATCAGTATCCATTCAATGTAAAGAAGATGCATTTAGCTTGAGTATCCCTGTTTGCAAAATATTTCCCAGGAACCTGCAGGAGTTGACCCTGACTCAGGACTTCAAGAGCATAGCAATGTCCTCATTAAAGACACAAGTAACAGTTATGAATCTTCCTGTCTACATTACCATCCAGCCCACATTCCATACGGGGCTTATTAAAGACTTTGTCAAGCGCATTACTGGTTTGGAAATATATCATTCTAAATGCTAATGTGAACGCAGTAAGAAAGACACTTTTGTATATTACTGGTGTGAGTGAATATGGCTACAAACTTCAGAAAGTAATTTGGCAACATGAATCAAAGGTCTTAAATTATTCAAACTGCATAAATTCCATTTCTATAAATATATTCTAAGGAAATAACCAGAGAAATTGACAACTATGTTAACAATGATATTCCTTATAAAAGCAAAAACAGGAAAATTCAATAGTCAATAATAGGAACTTGGGTGAATATACTATGGTGTAGTTATAGATAAAATACTTGCAGAAATCACAACTATAATAAAAATAATGACACAAAAAATGCTTTTGAAATAATGGTACTTGAAAGAAACAATCACAACCAAACAAATATAAGGAGCCAATTTATATTTAAAATGATACACACACACATATATATACACATATATATTTTTACATGATATATTAACTAATACATATAGATGAAAAAATCTTGGGAAGTCATATAGCAGCATATTAAAAATAGTTGAGTCTGAATTTCTGAATTCTGAGTGATTTTCCTGTGTATTTTTCTTTTTATTTTCCAGCTTTGAGGGCTATAGTTCATTTCTTTCCCAAAAAATGTAAGTAGTTGGAACTTTGCTATAGTTAGGATATGAAAATTGTTATAGTCAATTGGACTGTCAGTTTACCAATAATATTATAACCTGAAATTGAGGTTAATATTTAAAAATTCATTCTAATTAAATTCCTTTTGATTTCAAGTACCCTTTCATCTGTCTCTCAGTGCTTAACAACCATTCACTTGAAATAGATTATCCTTTGGTTTGCAGCCTCCCTCTCCAATAAAAGCACACTTTCATGTCTACTAACAACTCAGTTTTCTCTTAGACAAGATCAGTTCCTTTCTTTTTTTAACATTTCTCTTTTCTTTTTTTGTTGTTTATTTAGTACTTCTCTTAATTCTTCTTTTTCCATTTTCAAATCAAATATAAAAAATGGTAAAGATGTTTATTTGGGTTTGCTTATATAACTTTCTTTCAGTAATTTATGCATAATTATCTCAAAAGCAACAAGATTTTCTTCAAAATTTATTTTTCTTTCCCTTGGTTATTTCTAGCCAGTCATGTGGGATATTAAAAAATTCAAAAAGGTAAAAGGAAAATGTAGATTGTTTGCCTTAATTATTTTTTAGCAGCAATGTATTTCTAAAGATAGCATTACATTGAATTCCAGTGTATCAGGCAGGAGAATAGGGGATATTCTAGTCGAAAAGAGAAGAACAATTTGGACCACAGCCTCCTCACTTCCTTGCTTGCCCCAGGAGCCACTGCTGAGCCTCTGCAATATCCCTAAAGATACTGCCAGGACTCTTACAAGCCTGGAAGAACACAGTTGGAGATCAATATGCTAGGATATTCTGTGCATATGTAACATCACATTTTTGCTACTTCACATTTGAAAATAAGAAATTGCACTGCTTTGCTTCTTCTGCACCATCCAATAAAATCATTTTCCTCCTCGTCCCTCCTCTGCTCATCCATTTATTTCTACCGAAGTCCAAGTGGATGAAGGCAGCAGGGGCTGTGCAGTCAAAAGACAGTTACTACAAATTTGTCGAATCACCCTACTGAGAACTGCTGGATACACAGCTTCTAGTAGCTTGTTGTTTGTACAATGGGGCACTACCACCATCAGAATTGTATGCGTGTGCACAAGAATTCTAAAGTTATGACTTTGGAATGTAAATATTTATCAATTGAGTCACAGATGGAAACGAGAAAACCTTGGAAAGAAGAGACATATTTCAATTTTATGCACAATTACGATTTTCCATTTTTTGTTTAAAACATACAGATCATAGGAAACAACAGAGAATATCTATATAACTTAAATAGATTCAAGAATGACACATATATCTCAGGGACACTTATCTAATTGAAACTGCGCAAGCAGCAATGTGGTATTTAACCTTGGTTAGGAAAATTCTGAATTTTTATTAGACTAAGAATTTCATATCTAATGAGTTTAATTTATTAATGCTTATATAATGAGAGACTTTAAGTACTTCACAAATATTATTTTAGTTCAGGTAATAGTATTAGACTGTTTATAGATTATAAAATTAATTGAAGAGAATTTTGTATAAATTATTGTTAGAAACTCTATTACTTTCTAAATATCACATGAAAGCTTCCAGAGTTAGGAGAATATATACTTGCCTATTTTTGTATTTCATTAGAGAATTTCTCAGGGGCTTCCCAGGTGGCTCAGTGTTAAAGAACCCAAGGCAGGAGATGTGAATTTGATCCCTGGGTTGGAAACATCCCCTGAAGGAAGAAATGGCAACCCACTCCAGGATTCTTGCTTGGAGAATCTCATGGACAGAGAAGCCTGGTGGGCTACAGTCCATGCGAGTTGCAAAAGAATCGGACATGACTGAGGGACTAAACAGCAACAATGAAGAGAATTTCTCAAGGTGTCTGCATCAATCACTAGTTCTTATTCAAAATATAGCCCATCTGATAAAAGACTTAAGAAGAAAAACTACAAAATATTCCAAGTAAAGACATATAATATGATTTGATGATGCTAGGGTTCCCATCATATAGCATATATATGTGTACGTGTGTGTGTGGGGGGGGGTGTGGGTGTGGGTGTGTGTGTGTGAGTGTAGACATAAACATAATGATAGATTCCTATAGATATAGATCTTCTAGTACATAGTGGGTTTCCCTTGTGGCTTATCTGGTAAAAAATCCTCCTGCAATGCCGGAGACCTGGGTTTGATCCCTGGGTTGGGAAGATCCCCTGGAGAAGGGAAAGGCTACCCACTCCAGTGTTCTGCATATAATACAAACAGCTAATGAAGAAAGCCAGGTGAGACTTAAGCACATTCACTACTATTAATATCACTGGCATGTATTAGTTTATCCAGCTCATCCCCACTTCTTTTCAGGAAAACTCCTATCCTTTCTATTTGAAACTGCCAAATTCATTCTCAGAGTCACCATGGGAATTTCAACAATATGGGGTACTCAAGCCTCTGGAAACAACTGATTGGTTCAGGAGTGGGCAGCTGACACAGGCTAACCCAGTAACTGTCCTTCTCTGGGAAAGGCTAAGAAACAGGAGGAAAACATCATTCCAGGGAGGTGCTCCAAGGATATGTCTTAAAAGAGCTGTTTATGATGGCCATTTTTCTTCTTCCTGTGAACTTCAGACTGTAGCAAGCAATAAAATTTATAGAAAATATAAATTATAAAGATTTATAAATTATGTTATAAAGAATAGTGTGGAGACACCAAAACAAAACAAAACAAAACAAAACAAAAAACCTCTTAACAGAGTTTCTAAAACTTTCTGATCCCAATGGAATTTTATTCATGTGCTATACCAATGCCCTGATAATAAGCTTACAGGTAACTGACTCTTTTACTTTAGCAAATTCCAGCTGGTTTTAGTTTCTGTCACCGAAAACTCTACACTTAAAGATTGGTTCTGAAAATTAGTAATACTGCTGCTGATAACAGAATATATTTTCTTTAAATAAGATTCTCCATACTATTTCATGGATGCTTAAGAGATGTCACCACTTTTCACTAGTTAAAATTTTTAATGTTGAATTTAGCTTGAACAAGCAAGACATAACATTTGAGTGATATACAATTGCCAATTTATCACTTTCACAACAGCATTCTATACAAGATCGAAAACTGGAAACAATCCAAATATCCATAAACAGCAAAAACAGTGAATTCTCCATGGACACAGTGGAATATTATATAGCAATCCATACACAATCACAGTTGTACACAACACTAGGGGTGAATCTTTGCAAAGTAAAATAAACTCAGAGTCTGAAAAGATTATATATGACATGATACACTTAGGAAAATTCTAAAAATAGCTAAAACGTAAACCTACACTTTAGCAATACATGTAATAAAGTTAAGTCCTATACAGTAGTAGGTGAAGGAAATGATAATCATAAGATTTAGGAAAATGCTTAACTCCGATTTAAGAAGGCAGAGGAGAGGACATGTCTACTTATGCTTGTCTATCTAGCTCCAACATTTTATTTAGCATAGACTGGATGATATTGAACGTGAACTGCGAGTTGGTAATTTATGCACTAGCAACATGCTTGAGAATTACAAGCAAGGTGACCTTATGGTATTTCTGAATAATTGGTTCTCTCACTTCCTAGGAAATTTCACCTTCATTAGCTCAGTACACTTTCCACTTTATAGCTCATCAGAAAGGGTCCACCAAAAGTTTGCTAGCAGTTTGCCTCACATATTCGAAAAAATCATCTGTTATAAAAAAAAAAATAAGAAACATATTTTTCATATAGCCCAAATTCTATTCACATAAGAATGGTTCTGACTAAACTACTTCCCTTTTGATTCTGATTTTGAGCATAAATTGGCTTCCTTGGTGGTTCAGAAGGTAAAGGATCTGCCTGGAGGAGTCCTGGGTTAGATACATGGGTCGAGATGATACAGGGGAAGGGAATAGCTACCCACTCCAGTATTCTTGCTTGGAGAATTCCATAAACAGAGGAGTCTGGTGGGCTACAGTCCGTGGGATTGCAAAGAGTCACAAAGGACTAGGCGATTGACACACATATGACTATAATTTTATTCCTCCGTTGGATTGACTATCTAGGTAGAAATCAAGATTCTATTTTAGAACATCAGTTACCCCACATTGACAGTAAAACCGGATCAGAATGGCTGTGTGTTAGTAGGATGGATTCTGTTCCATGAGGGCTTTAAAAATAGGAAAATGTCCCATCTTACAAGTGTAATTAGGCTCAGTATTGTTTTGTAACACATGCTTGTGTTTTAGAAGCTTTCTAGTTCCCTTTTAGCCTAGTAAGTATATTATCTTTGTTGTCAATATTTTTGTACAAATTAAAAATGCTAACAATTTGCATACGACATTCATCTTGAGAGCTGCAAGTGGTTCAATTTCCCTTTTCAAGTCATCAGAGATAATGCCATTAATTGCAAGCATAGCCAAAATGAATATTCTCTAACTCCTTCAATACATAGATATTTTTGCAGGAGAAAACTAATGAAATCACAAGAACTTCATCTATTAGGATATTTGGACTGAAAATTCTCGGAACTCTTAAAAGAACTTCTGCCATAAGAAGTTTATGGTTGTATATTGTTATTCCAAAATAAGATATGCAAGCACTGCAATTACTTATAAAATGCCAAGGCATAACCTTCTGAAATGAATCAATAAAAATATGCCTTGGGTGGGTTCAGAAGCAGTTTTCTGTCCCCTATCTTCACTGAAAACAAACATTCTTTGGATAAGAGATTTTCATGCACTTTGCATTGTGTATACATAATAATGGACTCCTTGGTAGCTCAGCCAGTAGAGAATCTGCCTGCAATTCAGGAGACCTGGGTTCCAGCCTTGGGTCAGGAAGATCCCCGGAAGAAGGGAATGGCAACCCACTCCAGTATTCGTGCCTGGAGAACTCCACGGACAGAAGAACCTGGCAGGTTATAGTCCATGGGGTTACAAAGAGTTGGACGTGTCTGAGAGACTCACACACACACACACACACAAACACACACTAATAAACTTATCTAGGTATGTTTCGTAAAAAAGCACTAAGTGGTAACATTTCCTCTCTACTTCAGTTCTAGGCAAAACCATTTCTGTACTATCAGTTTCTCTGGCTATCTTGAAAATCCACTAAAATTGTTCCTTATTTTCATGAAAATCCTTCTTTATTTTCCTTTCTCTGATATCTCATCAACGAGCAGTCCTGTTGATACTATTTTAGGAATCTCACTTGTGTGATTAGCACTTGATTTTGCATTTTGGTAAAGATATAACTATGGATCCTCAGACACCCCACAAGCCTGGGCTTCCTCTGGTCAAGGCGACAGCCTCTGTGTCTCGATTCTGCTGTTTTCTGACTGGTACCTGGTGCTCTGTGCATCCCAGGCCATCCTTGCCCTATGTCTCCATCAGGACCTGCACTTTACTACCTCACATACTCAAAGCACAGCCTGTGGGCTCCAAACGAACCTTGCAATAACTAGTTAGTTAGTTAACTAAGTTGAAGGTAATTTTTTATTTATCTTATTCCAACACAATTTAATCTGTTTCCTGACTGGTTTCGGTGCCCCTAGATCTCCCTCTGATTCATAGAATATGTATTTACTAGACAAATCCTTTAAAATTCCTCCTTTACTATGCCATCCCTCAATGATATTATTTAATAATCTCTAAACCCTTATAATGGTGCCCAAACTTCTCAAACCACTATTCAGGCTCTTTGATAAACCATCCAGAAAGCACTATGCAGCCATATTCTCAGTAACTATTCTTCAAAGAGCACTCTCTTGCCAGATAATTATCATCATTTAGGTTAATCCAACCACTCCCCTGTGCCTTTAAATCATCTGTGTTTTGCTAACATTATCTAAATATTATCATTCCTTCCCTTTTCTCACTTACCAATTTTCATTCCCTAAGAGCAAACTGAAGTGTCATACTTTCTACAGAGAATGGCCAGATAATACTGTTCCAGAATGAATCCTCCTTACATGAACTCATGAAAATCTTAGTACCTCAATTCCCCTTGTGTACCTTATCATAAATGACTTTAGTTTTCATTACTTAAACATTTATCTCAGTAATCTTATTTTCCTGGAAATACTTGGAGGGAGGAGGCTGAAATAATTTTCAATTCTTTATAATATCTTGCTTCCCAAGTCAGTATTAATAATAGTCCCTACTGGCCTGTAGACAGTTTTCTAGGAGTTATATTTATAAGGAACAAACTGATATAGCTTTAATCTCACTTAACTTCCAGCAGATATTTGTAAACCTATGAAACAGACTGACTTGATGCTTATATGCATCTCAGATTCTCTGAGTTCAAGGATAATGCTCAGACTTCATTTTTTTAAAATTAATTTATTTTTGACTGTGCTGGTTTTTGTTGCTGTGCGGGCTTTTCTTGACTTGCAAGAGGGCCTACTGTCTAGTTGCGGTGTGCAGGCTTCTTGTGGTTGCTTCTCTTGTTGCAGAGCATGGACTCTAGGAAGCACGGGCTTCAATAATTGTGGGACGTGTGCTCAGTAGCTGAAGCTCTGGGACTCTAGAGCACAGGCTCAACAGTTGTGACACATGGGCTTAGTTGCTTTGAGGCTTGAGGGTTCTTCTTGGACCAGGGATTGAACTCATGTCTCCTCTGTTGACAGGCAGATTCTTTACTACTGAGCTAAAGGCACCAGGTAAGCCTAGACTCTAAGATTTTTACAACAATATTTCAATTGTGAATATCATATTTTGGTCCAGCAACCTCAACTTAAAAAAAAAAAAAGGCTTGAAGTAATGTATGTATAAAGTAATGAATATTTCTTATACATATTTCCTTCCATGTAGGAAATGTTTTCATTTGACAAAAACTGTGTACCTTTAAGGAACATACAAGCTAGTTTCTAGCTTAAATTTTTCATTACTTTGATTAATTTTTAAATAATTCATGAAAGAACATTAAAGCAATAAAAGCTGTCAAATTTATGACAAATTTCAGCTATGCATTGGTCACACAAAGCTATTCAGCTTTTCATACAATCAGAATTATGTGTATGAGGGAACTTTTTGAAGAGTAAAATGAAGACAGCTATTGGTATACTTTCAAAAAAAAAAAAAAAGATAGCAACCAATACTTGAGAGTAGTTAGGGACACATAAAACTAGTCTAAGTCAAGAATCAGTCATTACTTTTCCAGTGGAAATGAACTCAATCTGGTAGGTTTCTTCTTTCCTTGGTTTCAGTGATTGTACTGCCAAGTTCCCGAGGTAGCATTCTAAAAATAACATTTGAAAAGCTTTTCTGACCTGAATGTCAGAAACTGACCAAGCAAATAAATGTAACAAAAGGAAGCTAAGGGAAGAAAAAATTGGCGGTAGAAACGATTTTTAAACAATATGAATGTAAGAGAGAATATAAGAAGTATGTATATCTTTTCACTACTTCTTAAAAATAGAATATATATTTTGAGGTTCATAGTTTTTGCAATTACTTGTTTTCTTTCTGAGACAAGCAATAAGAGACAGAAATTTGTAAAGGATTCAAATAAACAATTTAATTTCAGAACTAAATGGGGTTGTAATTAAGAAGAAGCACAGATGAGATCAGAATGATGCTTACCTTGCACAATTTCAATTTGTGGGGACTTCCCTGGTGATCCAGTGGTTGGGACTTGGTGTTACCAATGAGGGGATGTGAGTTTGATTCCTGGTCATAGAACTAAGAGCTCACATGCTGCTTGGCCAAAAGAAATGTTTTTTTCAATTTTTGACTGACATTTGATTACCATCTGGTGGATAGATATGTCCTCTCTGGTTTCAAAAATCAGGTCATGTGCCTTGTCATTTAAAAAATTATCCATTTTTTAAGCTTAGGACAGTCTCAAATGTAAAATATGTATCGTGCAAAGTATGTGTGTATGTATGTATGTTCAGTCGTGTCTAACTCTTTGTGACTCAAAGGATGTGTAAAATACATACATAATCAAATATTACTCAACATAAAATTTCTAGACGAATATTGCCAAGCATTGACAGCTATCACTAATATGACATTCTGCTGGATGCTATATATATAGTATGTGTGAATAAACATGCATATATAAGAGAATGTATATAGGTAAATGTATGTTAGTGTAATCTATAACCTAGAGGATAAATACCATTTGAAGGATTATCAAATTTTAGCTATGAGAGGCCTATATTCACTTAGATTTTTTTCTAAAACAAAACAGAAGCTTTACATCAAGCATGTGAAACTTTATTCCTTAACCAGAGAAATATTATTTTACTTTGCAAAAAGTTATTAAATCATTGTTTATTCAAATATTTTTGTTATTATTTCTCTTATCTACAGCCTCGTAGTTGGCCATCTGCTGCATCTCCAACCAGATTTTATTGTTAAGATTCCCCATGTATCTTGTTAGATAAAACCTTCACATTTTTTGGAATACAAATTCCTATCCATCTTTGTTGTCAAGACGTAGTCTTTTACTTAATATTACACATATTATAGGGTGTCACTACTTTCCACTCTAAGTAATGAACCAGAGTAAGCCTCAGAGAAAACCTTCCCTTGTGGCCAGAAACATTTTCCTTTCTTCATTATAAATGATGAAGTTTTACAACTACAAGAATAGTTACAACACATTAAGTGCAAGATCACCTTCTGCCACTCTTTGTGGATATTTCCCCCAATTTCTATATAGAAAATCCTATAAATCTCCAGTCACTAGGACTTCACGGAAGAATTTGGAGCCACAATTGTTGATAGCCATTAGATGCAATACAAACAAACAGGTCTTTATGCTTATCTAAGTACTTAAAATATGTAGGTAGGTCCTCAATAGTGGTTTATTGATTAGATGTGCCAATAATGTGCGAGGGACTACATGAGTATTCTAGAGGGTGTTGGCAAGTTAGATGTGAACAATTTGATAGAAATTAAATGATAAATGACATTAAAACAATTTAAGATAGATTTAGATTTTTTTTTTCAATAAGAAGCAGAAAATTAGCCACTCCAAGAAGTTTTGAGTACTATATATGGTGACGCCAAAGATCAATATAGGAGCCCTGAATGATGAAATCAGGGTTACTAGCAGAAAAGCAGACTTTGTGGGAACCCCCACAGGGCTGAGAAAGGAAAGATCGGGAGTATCTGGGAGACTTTCACGTATGCAAATGAGCAGCATCTTAGAGCTGTGACACTCCAGAAGATCAGAGGTCATTCAGTGGCTAAAGGTAGTGAAAACACAGAAGACTTAGAGCAGGGGAACTCTCTAAGACTTAGAAACAGGGAAGAAGAGGTGCAATGGCCGTGAAGAGTAGCTGTCACAAAGGCCAGAGGTAAGACTCAGGAAAAAGAGCCCAGTGAAGCTTCAGTTAACACCTGAGAGTGTGGCGCCAAACTGCCTGGCAGAAATGTCAGTTGCTATAAACACAGATTATTGACAGTCAGATAACTGAGCAGTTTAAGGTCAGAGAAGAGGTTCAAACAGCAACCTTACGAACAAGAAGGAAAACCAAGGTGAAGATGTACAACCTGAATATAGCCATCTTTGTCTGAATGTAAGGAAGGGAAAAAAAAAAAAAAAGGTGTAATGTGAGCAAAAAAACAGTACTACAGATGCAGAAGAAAAACACATTTTTGAGAAAAATATATTGAGGGATGTAAAAGGAAAATAAGGAAAATGTCTTTAATTCAATAAAATATCAAAAGTATGTTATAAAATAAGATAGATATGATAAGATGATAGATTCAGATCAAGAGGAGACTAAGCAGGATGCAAACAAATATGAATAATTAAAAAAAATATATCTGTATGCCAGAGGAAATGTGTTGGAAAATCAGAATGCAGATGATAGATGAAATTTCCCTTAGAAGAAACAAAAGGCAGAATCAAGTTTACAGAATATGTCATCATTAATATATAGGACAAAATGCTTGAACGTGAACAAAAGGACATTATGAAAAGGTTGAACAATAGGTCATTAATTTAGAGCCAATTTTTAGATAAATAATCCTACTCTAAGTAGCTGAACAAATGTAATAAAAAATATAATTGAATACAACCTGAACTAGAGAAAGAGCAAGAGCCTTGAAATTAAAATAGCTAATTGGATATTAATAATATTTAATGAAAAGATGTCAATCCCTGGACATATCCTGTGATCCTTTTTTTAATTTAATAATAAAGGAAGAGAAATTAGCTTCAATCTTTTTCTTGGGAATTACTTAAGACTATTTAGGGGAAAACATTGAAAAGGAACCCTTTCTTTTAAATTTTTTCTCTTCAGTAAAATTAATTGCTTGCTTTAGTTGTTACCAGTTCAGTTTCTAATTTATTCTTTACGTTTGAAATTTGTGTTTTGATGATCAATTTTAACTCATTATTAGATTTAAAACATTTTAACTATAGGTTTCTCCTTTTACATACATAAATAGTCACATCTCTCAATTTCTTTTGCTATGTGTGAATATTATTTTTTAGGATGCATGCCTATTTATCAGAAACTTTATGCTACTATGAAAATGTTTCTGTGATTCCTTTGTCTTGTTATAGTCCTACAATTGGAATTGTCTATTATCAAAACACACTCAAAAGTCATGAACAAAACAGAGAAATAATACATATTTCTTTCATTCACAAAGAGAAAAATTATACTAATCTTATAGAAAAAGGAATTCATTTTATATTTTTTGCATTGTAGTAACACTTTTCTCACCTTCTTGAGAAAAGTTAAAAAATGCAATGGAATCAGTCTGCTTATAGGTTTTGGTACAACTTTATTCTCACCTATTTAGGCAACAATGGGCATATTTACTTTATGAAATATAAAATACACTTAAATTGTAAAAATCTATACCTAAATATAAACAGATTTTATAAAATATAAAATATATTATTCTTATTATCTTTTAGGTAAAATGCTATATTTCTTAATTCCCAGTAAATTCCTTTATCTTTAACAAATAAATGTTTTTAGTTAATTATTTTGGGCATTGACCCTCAGCCTCAGTTTGAAACAAATGTGATATAAACTTTAACCTTTTCAAAGTGTCACTTCAGTCAGACAGCTGTGCTGCCAATCATTCTATGCTGCAACTCCAATTTCTTAATTTTGTTGAGTATTGTATCCCAGTGCTCCCAATTATGCCTGTGTGCAGAGAGCAAATCCAAACTACCTGAGCCCTGAATGAGTGATTCCAGGATTTAGAGTGACCTCAAAGGTGTGTTTTCTTCTGCACTGAGCTTGACCTAGAGGCAGTTCATGTCAGCCCATATCCTGTTTTTTTAAAAAAAAAAAATTATTTTTAATTGGGCTTCCCTGGTAACTCAGACAGTAAATAATTTGCCTGCAGTACAGGAGATCCAGGTTCAATGGTTGGGTTGGGAAGATCCCCTGGAGAAGGAAATGGCAACCCACTCCAGTATTCTTGCGTGGAGAATTCCATGGACAGAAGAACCTGGCAAGCTATATCTTAACACTTTCATTTTTAATTGGAGGATAGTTGCTTTACAATGTTGTACTGATTTCTGCTATATATCAACATGAATGAGCCAGAGGTATGCACATGTCACCCCCTTCTTGAAGGTCCTTGCTACTTCCAACCCCATCCCACCTCTCTAGGTTTTCACAGAGCACCGGGTTGAGCTCCCTACACTGCACAGCAAATTCCCACTAGCTCTCTGTCTTACACATGGTCATGCATATATTTCAAGGCTTCTCTTTCCATTTGTCCCACCCTCTTCTTTTCCTGCTGTGTCCACCAGTCTGTTTTCTATGCATGTTTCTCTAGTGCTGCCCTACAGATAGTTTCAATACCATTTTCTGGATTCCATATATGTGGGTTAATACATGACATTTGTTTTTCTCTTTCTGACTTACTTCACTCAGCATAACAGGCTCTAGGTTAATCCACCTCACTAGAACTGACTCAAATTCATTCCTTGTTATCATTATCCTTGGCTATATGTTTGCAACTAAGCTTCACTGCTTCCAAGCATTGTATGACATTCAGGGTAGTGACAATCAATCTTCAAGGACTGTTAACTATGGGTGTTTATTCAGTTCTTATTTTTGGTAGAGTGAAGATTCAGATGTGGAAAATTCTGAAAGAGATGGGAATACCAGACCACCTAACCTGCCTCTTGAGAAATCTGTATGCAGGTCAGGAAGCAACAGTTAGAACTGGACATGGAACAACAGACTGGTTCCAAATAGGAAAAGGAGTACATCAAGGCTGTATATTTGTCACCCTGCTTATTTAACTTCTATGCAGAGTACATCATGAGAAATGCTGGACTGGAAGAAGCACAAGCTGGAATCAAGATTGCCAGGAGAAATATCAATAACCTCAGATATGCAGATGATACCACCCTTATGGCAGAAAGTGAAGAGGAACTCAAAAGCCTCTTGATGAAAGTGAAAGAGGAGAGTGAAAAAGTAGGCTTAAAGCTCAACATTCAGAAAACGAAGATCATGGCATCCGGTCCCATTACTTCGTGGGAAATAGATGGGGAAGCAGTGGAAACAATGTAAGAGTTTATTTTTTGGGCTCCAAAATCACTGCAGATGGTGATTGCAGCCATGAAATTAAAAGACGCTTACTCCTTGGAAGAAAAGTTATGACCAACCTAGATAGCATATTCAAAAGCAGAGACATTGCCGACTAAGGTCTGTCTAGTCAAGGCTATGGTTTTTCCTGTGGTCATGTATGGATGTGAGAGTTGGACTGTGGAGAAGGCTGAGCGCCGAAGAATTGCTGCTTTTGAACTGTGGTGTTGGAGAAGACTCTTGAGAGTCCCTTGGACTGCAAGGAGATGCAACCATTCCATTCTGAAGGAGATCAGCCCTGGGCTTTCTTTGGAAGGAATGATGCTAAAGCTGAAGCTCCAGTACTTTGGCCACCTCATGTGAAGAGTTGACTCCTTGGAAAAGACTCTGATGCTGGGAGGGATTGGGGGCAGGAGGAGAAGGAGACAACAAAGGATGAGATGGCTGGATGGCATCACGGACTCGATGGACGTGAGTCTGAGTGAACTCCGGGAGTTGGTGATGGACAGGGAGGCCTGGCGTGCTGCGACTCATGGGGTCGCAAAGAGTCGGACACGACTGAGAGACTGAACTGAACTGAACTGAAGATTCAGATGAATGTTGTACAGAGGCATCTGGGCCAATGATACAGACTGGAGGTGGGATGATAAGGAGGCTAAGAGTCACCTGAGAGATCACGCTGTCTCACTTCTACGAAGAGTGAAAGGAGATGTTGTTGCTCAATCACTAAATCATGTCTAACTCTTTCCTCCCATGGACTACAGCACTAGAATCTTCCTTGTTGTTTACCATCTCCCAGAATTTGCTCAAACTCACATCCATTGAGTCAGTGATCCCATCCAACTATCTCATCCTCTGCTGCCTCCTTCTCCTCCTGCCTTCAATCTTTCCCAGTGTCAGGGTCTTTTCCAATGAGTTGGCTCTTTACATCAAGTGGCCGAAGTATTGGAGCTTCATCTTCAGCATCAGTCCTTCCAATGAATATTCAAGATTGACTTCCTTTAGGATTGACTGGTTTGATCCTGTTGTCCAAGGGACTTTCAAAAGTCTTCTCCAGCACCACAATTTGAAAGCATCAATGTTTCAATGCTCAGCCCTCTTTAAGGTCCAACTCTCACATCTGTACATGAGTAGTGGAAAACCCACAGCTTTGACCATACAGACATTTATGGGCAAAGTGATGTCTCTGCTTTTAATACACTGTCTAGATTTTTCATAGCTTTTCTTCCAAGGAGCAAGTCTTTTAATTTCATGGCTGGAGTAACCATTCACAGTGATTTTGGAACCTGAGAAAACAAAATCTGTCACTGTTTTGTTTCCCCATCTATTTGCCATGAAGTGATGGGAACAGATGCCATGATCTTAGTTTTTTCAATGTTGAGTTTTAAGTCTGCCTTTTAGGGATCGCCTTTTGAGAAGTTTGGTGACACTCCAAGCAGAATCTATGGGGTCTGGGAGCCAACCTAGCAAAGTTGGATTGAAGAAGGATTTTGCAACCAAGCATCAGAGAGGCTGCCTGGCTGCCTGTGCATGGCAGCAGGCTGGTGACCCCTTCCAATGCCTCGTTCACGGATTGCTAAGAAAAGCTTGGAACTCATTTGCATGTACTGCCCAGATCCTGAGCACGTGGGGAGACTATTTCTGCATAATTTTGAAATGAGTCAGAAAAATATTGAGCCTATGACTAAGGGAATTATAGTTAGAAGCTCAAAAACTATAGTGGAGGAAGGTTCCAACCCTTATGATATATGCATTTTAAAGCTAACAACCAAGTGGAACTTGAATATTAATATTAATATAAGCATGTATGCACCTGTGCTGTGCATGCTAAGTCACTTCAGTCACGTCTGACTCTTTGTGATCTTAGGGACCGTAACCTGCCAGGCTCCTCTGTCCATGCGATTCTCCAGGCATGAATACTGGAGTGGGTTGCCATGCCCTCTTCCAGGGGATCTTCTCAACCCAGGAAATGAACCCACGTCTCTTACATCTTCTGCATGGACAGGCAGGTTCTTTACCACTAGTGCCACCTGGGAAACCTTCTTATAAGCATGGGAAAACAAAAAGCCAGAGAATGATGAGGACTGTGAAAGTCTAGTTTACATGTCTGAAAACAAACAAACAAACAAAAAAGCACTTTCTAGTGCTACTGCCTGTTGTTATTGTGAATATTAAATGCATTTTCAGAAGGAAAGAAACAATTGTATGAGCCAAATGTTATTCCTCTACAGCTTGGAAAGTAAGTTGTTTACCCTCCTGAGTCTAACAAATATTTGGAGAAGACAATATTTAGCAGCCTTGAGAATCTCCATTCCAGGCTTGCCTACAAAGTTACTCAATGCTCTGTGCTGTGTGGTCAGTTGCTCATTTGGGTCCGACTCTTTTGTGACCCCATGGACTGTAGCCCACCAAGCTCCTCTGTCCATGGGATTTTCCAGGCAAGAATACTGGAGTGGGTTGCCATCTCCTTCTCCAGGGTATCTTCCTGACCCAGAGATTGGACCCACGTCTCTTACATCTCCCACGTTGGCAGGCAGATTCTTTACCACTGTTTAGTTGACAGATAGTCTAACTCCCAATAGATGTTACTTGTGCTTTTTACATCCTTCCTAGTTATTAAAGATTTCCTTCATTTTATTTATTTATTTTCCCTCTTGGCTTTTCTAAGTAGAAGCACACATTCAGCCAAAAATCTATGGGGATATTCAAAGTGTTTGAACAACATATGGTGTGTTTAGATATATAAGACAAACCTAAATGTTTGCAAGGAGTTTTGTATTTCACAATTTTGAATTACACCACAGTTTACTCAAATTCATCTCACATATATGATCAAAGAATAGATATTACTTAGTTCAAACGCTTGCAGAATATACCTTACAAAACATTAGAAAAGATATTCCAGGTTTAGAGGAGCATTGCGGGTGGATAACAATTCAGCTGTAAAATACCAGGTTGTCCTGTCAAGAAGGAAATTTTCCAGTGTTGCACACAGTGTCTCATGACATTTGTGACTTTTTTTGTAATAGAAATGATTTTTCTGTTCAGACAAATGCTGAAAGTTCTATTGAGTGCCAGGGTTTCCTGAACCCACTGCAGCATGACTTCAACACACAATGAAGTATACACACGGGGAGGCAGTGCAGAGTGATGGTATCACGGGAAGGCACGCCTACGCTGCCCATAACTGGGCGTGCAATGTGCAGAATTCAGAGGGGGCAGATCTGTCTCTTTCTCTAAGCAAGGAGCTTGCTAAGTCTTACTAAGTCTTCCAAAAAGACTAACATTCCTTTTAATTTCTATTAAAAGGCACAAGATACGAAAGAGTATTCCAAAGAAGACAAAGTCATAGAAACAAATTCTACACTTTTCAGTTCTTAGTAAGGGGTCCATAAATTCTCAAGTGAATATAAATCAGATTAAAAGATTCTAATATATATATATATATATACACACACACACACATTCATTTTATATAATTATTTATCTCATTAAATATATGCATTTAATTTTTGATGATATAAATACAGATTTAATTATTCAGTGTGAGTCTTCCCTGGTGGCTCAGATGGTAAAGCATCTGCCCACAATGCAGGAGACCCGGGTTCGATCCCTGGGTTGGGAAGATCTCCTGGAGAAGGAAATGGCAGCCCACTCCAGTACTCTTGCCTGGAGAATCCCACGGATGGAGGAGCCTGGTAGGCTACAGTCCATGGGGTTCCAGAGTCGGATATGACTGAGCAACTTCACTTTCACTTTCAATTATTCAGTGTAAGCTCCACTGGGGAGAAGGCAATGGCACCCCACTCCAGTACTCTTGCCTGGAAAATCACATGGAGGGAGGAGCCTGGTAGGCTGTAGTTCATGGGGCTGCTAAGAGTTGGACACGACTGAGCGACTTCACTTTCACTTTGCACTTTCATGCATTGGAGAAGGAAATGGCAACCCACTCCAGTGTTCTTGCCTGGAGAATCCCAGGGACGGGGGGAGCCTGGTGGGCTGCCATCTATGGGGTCACACAGAGTCAGACACGACTGACGAGACTTAGCAGCAGCAGCAGAAGCAAGCTCCACTGAGGTTTTACTTTTTGAAAACCTTAAACAGATATTTATTTTACCAACATATTCACTAGTTACTAATTTAATTGACCAAACTGAAACAAGTCTATTTAAACATATTTAACAACTATCAGCAATGTACTTTCTCCTCACTGAAAATTTCTTTTTTTTTTTTTTTTTTTCTCACTGAAAATTTCTGATCTCCTTTATTCTTGGTCCACAGTTTGATATTATGGTGTATTTCAACATATTTTATTCTTAATGTGTTAACATGTAGATCATACTATGTTGCCAGTTTCAAAATGCTCTGAGTGATTTCATCACAATAAGTTTATTGTTGCAAAACATGTTTGTTTAATTTGACACAATCTTTAAAATCAAAGGACAGCACCAGAATTAAACTTGTTTTTCTTTTTTAAGGGGTGATTTCCTTGTGGCTCAATGTGAAGAATCTGCCTGCAGTGCAGGAGACCCAGGTTTGATCCTGGTGTCAGGAAGATCCCCTGGAAAAGGGATGGGCTACCCACTCCAGTATTCTTGCCTGGAGAAACCTATGGACAGAGGAGCCTGGTGGTCTACGGCCCACAGGGTTGCAAAGAGTGGGACATGACTAACACTTTCACTTTCTCTTTTAAGGTATATGCTAATTAGCAAAATATATAATCAGTTTATTGGATATGATGTCTTAATTTGTATTTCTCTTATTTTGATTTAATTGAATTATATTAAATCACTTTACTTGTTTTTATTTTATATATGTTTGATAATGTCTGTAACAATTCAAATGCTGTTATCTAAAATGTTCATTTGCTATTTCATTTTCATTATATCAAAGTTTTCTTGGATCTAACATTTATTTCAATCCTTCAGTTCCAAAGTGTGAGTATTCTGAGGTTCACTTTTTCATTGTCCTGTCCCAAAGAAGCTGTAAATAACCATACCCCAGTATCATTTAATACAATACTTCTTTCTCTTATTTTATTTGCATGTCTGTGGGTTCCGCGATGGCTCAGTGGGAAAGAATCTGCTTGCCTTGCAGGAGACTTGGTTCCATCCCTGGAGGGGGAAGATCCCCTGAAATAGGAAATGGCTTCCCACTCTAATATTCTTGCCTAGGAAATCCCATGGATAGAGGAGCCTGGCAAGGTAGAGGCCATGGGGTCACAAAATATTGTCAAAAATCTTTAGGAAATGGAAAAATATTACTTCTAATTATTGTTAAGTTTAATCAACTATGTATAAGTGGACTTGTTTTTCATGTTGTGTGAACATGATTCTTTTTCATAAAAAAATAATAATTCCTGAGAAATCACTTTTGGTTAAAAAACTGTATCATCAACTATATCATCTTCCAATTTCTGGTTGATATAACTATAAAACAAAGCTGAATCCCAAGGGTGAAGAATACAAATTCATACAGACTTGTTTTAGTTTTTGACTGTTTTTAAATAAGAAGTGCTGTCTTATAGAACATTTAAACTCTTCCCATTGTCATCCAGCTTCATTTGCGTATGTTTTCCAGTTTGTTCCTTATGTTTGTAAATGTTGCTCTTGTAGATTGCCAGTGTTTGGCTATATATAATACCTATTTTTTATTTATGTGTAAATGACATGCAACTGTGAATTACAAGACTGCAGGAATGGAATAATAACGAACTCATTTGCGGTGAAGTGGACTCATTATCTTGCCAGCTGCTGATATTTTCCCAGCCAGTACTTTTCCTGGCAAACAAGGTCCCAGGGGAGAAGTCTTCTGTCTAGCTAAAGAAAATCATCCTTTGCTTTAAAAATCTTTTCAAAATCTGGTATTCATTGCTTTAATAATAATAATAGTAATAATTTTAAAAGCCCATATTTGCTTTTCCAGTGGTAGTTGTTTCTCTAATGGATTCTAAATATGTACAAACATCTGTCAATATAATTATTATAATATCGCTTAATTTTAGGTTAATTATTGCATATGAACTATATGTGAAATATAAATTCCCAAGAGGTGCATGTACATTTGTGTGAATGCAATAAAAACTATCAGTTTAACTTCAGAACATAATAAATGGAATGGTGTATTGATAAATTTGGATCTTATGTGGGTACATTACATACACACATATGCATGCATATACCTTCTTGGATATATGCCGACACTGCAAAAATCATTGCAACTGGAGATGAGTATAGCAAGGAAATGACAATCTATTTTATTCTTTTTGGAGAATTCTGATTCTGTAAGTCTTAGAGAATACTGATTTCAAAACCTCTAAATAAGAAATACTTGTTAAAGAATGATACAAATATGCTAATAATACCACATACATAACTCAACTTAGTTTCTTTTAAGTTTAATTTCAATGTGCATGTTCTTGAACATGCTTGGCATTCAATTAAGTAAGCTCTGCCTTCAATTTTCAAGAGCCTAGAGGAAAAATAAATTGGGGGGGGGGCTTTGATATTTCTTAATTCTCTGTATAGGCCAATTATTATCACCAACACAAGCTGCTATTATGTGGCATGCTAAGCTCTTTTATTCTTCAAAATTCTTTCCAAAATACGTGTGCCACCTACACTATAAAATATTTTTGAATATATTAAAAAGACGTGTTTATAGCAAAGAATTGCAGCTCTTCTATTTTGTAACAACCTTACATAATGTCATTTGGGTTCTTTCTAGTCCTTTTTCTCACTTGGCACAGTGCTTCATAATATCAAAGAAATAAGTCTTTTTTTAAAAAATAAAAATAAGAGTTTCAAAAGTTTTTCTATCTTTAGATAAACATAAAAGCCAATATTTTGAAAGATTGCTGACATATTTAGAAAAATAAAAGTGTAGTTGCTGTAGAGAATGGAAAGTTGTTTAAATTTACCCCAATACACTAAGAACTTTTTCTTAAATCCACTGCTTTTGGTGGGAAATACTGTCACACATTTAACACACTTCAAAAGACTATTTGGAGAAGGGCAAAGAATATTAGAAAGAGTTCAACAATTTCTAATTGTTATTAATACATCATAACATTGTCAGTTACATATAATTCAATTAAATACTTCTTCACCCTACAAGTATGAATCTCAGGATATCTGGATACATTTGTAGTATACCTAGATTACAAATCAAAAGCAGATGCATTTGTAGAATACTAATATTTTAAACACCTGATGATTACATTATGTCACCTGCTTTACTGGAGTCCTATAAATCAATTTTCTTCTTTTTTCTTTTGGCTGCGCCATGGCACATGGGCCCTTATTTCCTGGACCAGGGATTGAGCTCATGTCCCCCTGCATTGGAACCACAGAGCCCTAACAACTGGGCCACCAGGAAATTCTCACCCAACTTTCACAAAGGAGCTGAATGAAGGAAAAATATAAGCAGTGGTAGAAAAGGTTGGTACCAATGAATGATATGTCACTCTCATGTAACCATCTACATAGTGAAATTAAGCAAGTCTATTTCATCCATATTTTTTGCTGTCTCATGTCTTACCAGAAAAAAAAAAAAGAAAAAAAGGACCAATTCCCTGGGAGAATAGAATAAATGTATACAGAGCATACACATTTGCTCCATAAGTAGCAAACTATTTTTAAACAATTAGCTCAAACCATAAGGCAGTGTGGGGTGAGCAATACCTGTGGGTGTGCCAGTTGTAAGAGGCCCATGACAATCTGCAGGAGATAATTTAGCAGTAGGAGCATCTGGCTCCTTGGCAAGCTCTTTAGGCATTTTTCTTGGCACCAGTTAGTTACCTCTAGGTCAATCACTTGATGATACATTTTAAAAGGTCTATAGATTATTTGGCTAACATTTAACCTGTGCTGATCTCTTTTTCCCTTTTTATTCAATATTGCTTTTATTAGATCAAACACAATGTGTCCAGATGTAAGTGAATCAAAGCTTATTAATCTGAAATATGAAAAAATTTTTGGAGATCATATCATTATAGAAAACTCTTTCCCGAATCAGTATGTCTATGAAACACCATCTCCAGTAATGATATAACAGATACCTTAAAGAAAAAGTTTGATTGAATAATACAACACTGAACACGTGCTAAGTAACAAATACAGTGTTGAAGTCTGTTGCTACCAAACATAAATAGGAAAAAGCTGAACAAAACAGGAACTCATGGCCTGGATTCTTGAATGATATATGATTTCTGTGTATGATATTTGATTGAACAGAACCAAGTTAAATTAGTTTAGTTGTGAAGCTGTCCAAATGGAGTAAAGTAATTATTGAAACAGATGAATTATTTCAGTTGCACAGGAATGGTTAATTTTCTTGTGAAGCCTTTTCAAAGATGCACATTTTGCACAAGATATGAAATTCTGCATTTGTTGCACAGAAGTGTGAGTTTCAGCCTTTGCAGGAAGCATTTGCTATTTGGAGATTATTTCTAAAAATTATGATTAGGCATTTGACATGCAACAAATTTCACTACAGTTTATACTTATATCCATATGTACCTATGCATATAAATATATGCATATATGAATGTATATGTATTTGAGTATGTGTATATGAATCAGATTAAATTGGGGACCGGTATCTTTTTTCCACACTGCCCTGTGCACCTTGCTTTGAAGTCTCCCCCTTAAAGATGAAACTTCCTTTTTTAAACTTTAACATGGTTGTCAGCCCCTGACTTGCTCTGCTCAAAGGGAGGTTTGTAAACCCAATGCAAGGAGAGATTTGAAGTACACTTGTGGAGACTTCCCTGATGGCTCATTGGTTAAGATTTGTACTTCCAATGGAGGGGATGTGGCTTCCATCCCCAGTGGAGGAGCTAAGTTCCCACATGCCTTGGGGCCAAAACAAAACAAAATATATATATACATATATATACATATATATATATATATACATAAAACAAGAAGCACTATTGTAACAGATTCAATAAAGACCTTAAAAACAAGGAAAAGAATACACTTGTGCAGTAAACTCCACTTCTTGCTCTGAGATTATTGCCATACAAATAGCTTCTACTGAACCACAAGTGAAATGTACTGTCATTACCACGTGGCTAACCTGAGGCCAAACAGAGCATGGACTCCCCAGCCAATACAAACATTCATGAGAAGAAAATGCTTATTGTGTATCCAATCCTCTGTTGCAACTGCTCACCTATGCAATGAACTTTACATTTTCAACGCATTTTCTAAATGCTTAAAAGCATTGATGAATACTCTTAATCCAATAGAGTTAATACTTCTTATAAACTTTATTAACATAATTTTTAAATAGGAACTTTATATAATATTATTATGTTCTTGGGGATGGGGAAGACCTTTGTTTAACAGAGAAGGGAAAATATAAACCATGTAAGGAAAGATAAACTTTAAGCTATAAGAGAAACAAATGAACAAATGTCAGCATAAAATTTTCTCATATGGATCACAGAAAAACAAGTGGATTAAAATAACTGTAATATGCATTTAAAAGCACACATAACAAGAAAATGATATAAATGAAATTATAAAACAATGTTCCATTAACTATACAAATAAAAACAAATCAAAGAAAACTAAGAAAGATCTTGAAAAGCAAATTGTGAGACAGGCAGTACAAATGGTCAAAGAAGAGTGGAATTGCAATTGGACTTCACTAAAAGAAAGAGACACATGGCTTGTTTCACCTTAAAACAAATATCCTCAACAACGTTTTTGATTGCAAACACATGGAAGAGTGGCTGTTCACAGTGTGAGAAGTTGCAAACTTTCTGAAATGGTAAGACATGATTAAAGAAAGATAAAAGACAAGTTTCCTTCACAATACCACCTTATATTGCTGAAATTTTATACATGTTTACATGTATAAAGAAAAATAGATGAAATACAGAATAAATTTCTACTACACATAAAATGAGTGATCCCAGGAATTATTGCACCATGTTCTTGCCTTTATGAGTTTCACTATTCAAATCTCGTTCTTTTTTGCAAATCCTAGTGCCAATGATAGACTCTATAATGGACTTCCCTTGTGGCTTAGTCGGTAAAAGCATCTGCCTGCAATGTGGGAGACCTGGGTTCGATCCCTGGGTTGGGAAGATCCCTGGAGAAGGAAATGGCAACCCTCCCCAGTATTCTCGCCTGGAAAATCCCATGGACAGAGGAGCCTGGTAGGCTACAGTCTGTGGGGTCACAAAGAGTCAGACAGGACTGAGTGACTTCACTTTCAGTTTCGGTGCCAATGAAGTTGCTACAATTCCACTTCCAATTTACATTCCTTGTTTACCTCAGCCTCTTATCTGTTTTCAAAAAATTTTTGCTCATATTATGGACATACTGTGTTCAACAACTGAATAATCCTCTCGTCAATATTATCATCATCTCATCTTTTAAATATTAAAATCATGAGGGCAGGGGTTGACTTTTACATTGTTTCTCTGATCAATCACAGAATAAAGTATATTGACAGGTATAAAAAAAGCCCTTGGAAATCTTTTTTGATGATTATGTGATTTATTTGTATTGCTATTCAAATGATTCAAGAAGCTCTCTAAAAACTTCTATTAATGAATTCTCAGTTTTTCCTTTAAACTTATGTTTAAAACAGTATTGAAACAGTGTTGGAATTAATAATGAAATAGGAATATAAAATTTAAAAATCTAACTCTCTCTAATGGATTAGCAAGTTAAGATCTAGGACTACAAACAAGAAATATATAAACTCTAACACAATATATTTTTAATTACAGTAATTTTAATTTTTTTCCATTTTCCATGTCAAAGGAGCCTTTATGACCGTCATTTCTTTAGCGCTGAAAACACTACATGAAAATTTTCTTTAAACTCTATTTATCCCAATAGTGATGCTATTTTAAAAGATATTCTGAAAAAGAAATAAGACCTTCCACCTTCTACTAAACAAGAGCATAGCATTATCTACATAAATAGCAGATGATAATAACCCATATTGCAACTATAAGCACATGCTTCCCTTGTGGCTCAGATGGTAAAGAATCTGCCTGCAATGTGGGAGACCTGGATTTGATGCCTGTGTTGGAAAGATCCCCTGGAGAAGGGAAAGGTTACCCTCTCCAGTATTCTGGCCTGGAGAATCCATGGACTGTATAGTCTATGGAGTTGCCAAGAGTCGGATACGACTGAGCGACTTTCACTTTCACTTTAACATTGATGCACTTGTATATTTTTAACAATTCCTCTTTTATTGAATTAGAAGGGATGAATCAAGGTGTGCATTCTGTCCTGTCCTTCCCATCTTTCTCAGGATATACATGTCATTTTCCCTTGCCCAATAATGGCATAAGTCCTAAACATTAATACCGAATATTTATAGAACACATTCTGTGAGTCCAAAATAGAATACACATAAATTTATTTAATTTTCATAGCAAAATTATGAGGTGGGTTATATTTGTTATACTGTTCTACAGGTGAAGAAGTTGAATCTGGTTAAGTCATATGCATATCTGAGTTATAGTCAATAAACTGAATAATCAAGAGTGGCATGAAACCTATCTGATCCAAAGTTCAACTGACTTCTAAAATTTGCTTTCAGAGTATCTTCCCCTCACTCCATCCTTAGTCATCTTAAAGCAAATTAAAACATGCATGTACACAGATAAATCCATGTCCACACATGAATAGTCACAAAAAACAATGAAACGACCCAAACCATGATTGGAAATCTCAGATATACACGCTGGATTTAGAAAAGGCAGAGCAACCTGAGATCAAACTGCCAGCATCTGTCAGATCATAGAAAAAGCAAGGGAATTCCAGAAAGACATCTACTTCTGTTTCATTGACTATGCCAAAGCCTTTGACTGCGTGGATCATAACAAACTGTGGAAAATTCTTAGAGAAGATGAGATTACCAGACCACCTTACCTGTCTCCTGAGAAGCCTGTATGCAGGTCAGGAAGCAACAGTTAGAACTGGATGTGGAGCTACAGACTGGCTCAAAATTGGGAAAGGAGTATGTCAAGGCTGTATATATGCACCTTGCTTATTTAACTCATATGCAGAGTACATCATGTGAAATGCCACGCTGGATGAAGCTCAAGCAGGAATCAAGATTGCCGGGAGAAATATCAACAACCTCAGATATGCAGATGATACCACTCTAATGGCAGAAAGCAAAGAGAAACTAAAGAGCCTCTTCATGAAGGTGAAAGAGGAGAGTGAAAAAGCTGGCTTAAAACTCAACATTCAAAAAACTAAGATCATGGCATTTGGTCCCATCACTTCATGGCAAATAGATGGGGAAACAATAGAAATGGGGGCAGATTTTGCTTTCTTGGTCTCCAATATCACTGTGGATGGTGACTGCAACCACAAAATTAAAAGATAATTGCTACTTGGAAGAAAGAAATATGACAAACCTAAACAGTGTTTTGAAAAGCAGAGACGTCACCTTGCTGACAAAGGTCCTTATAGTCAAAGCTGTGGTATTTCCAGTAGTCATGTATGGATGTGAGAGTTGGACCATAAAGTAGGCTGACCACTGTAAAATTAATGCTTTTTAATTGTACTGCTAGAAAAGACTCTTGAGAGTCACTTGGGCAGCAGGGAGGTCACTTCAGTCATTCTTAAAAGAAAGCAACCCTGAAAATACTTTGGATGGACTGATGATGAAGCTGAAACTCCAATCCTTTTGGCCACCTGATGCAAAAAGCTGACTCACTGGCAAAGATTCTGATTCTGGGAAAGATCGAAGGCAGAAGGAGAAGAGGGTGACAGAGGATGAGAAGATTGAATAGCATCACTGACTCAATTGACAGGAGTTTGAGCAAATTCCAGGAGATATTGAAGGACACAGAAGCCTGGCATGCTGCAGTCCATGGGGTGTCAAGAACTTTGGGCAAATAAACCCCAGACCAGAAAAGAACACCAAAAACAAAACGAAACAAACAAGAATGCTTGTGTGAAACAGAGACACTATTGACGCCACAGTATGTTTTTATTTTTTTCTGTTAAATAGAAGTTATTTGATGTATAATCTAAAAGGGTCCCGTCTCCTTTTCTCATTAGACTCATTATCCTGTTCTTTAATTAGCTGACCTTCCCTTTCTAAGAGGAACCATCTTGAATGGGAGCTTTTCTCCTTGCTGGGACTGTCAGAATCTTGGAATCAAGGGCCCCCTAAGTTTCACAACATTTTATCTTAATCCGTTTTTCTCACCTGGCTTGGAATCAAGCATGCCAGAGCCCTATTCCTTTTTTATGTGGTGTTTACAGATCTATGTGTTAATTATCATCTTTTTACTCAGCTAAGACTAGTGTTAATGGATTGCCCAGAACTTCTCTGAGACTCAAATATCTCTTTATTCAGCGTCACATTATTTACAAGTCATATAAACTCCCTCTAGGAAAATCTCAGGCTGCCTTCATCACTGCTCTGGCATCCTTCATCTCCAACATCTAGTATATAACAGAAACTTTGCAAGTATTTGTAGAACAAATGATAAAAAGTAATACATTTTTGCATTTTATTTTTTTTTGTCCTGTTCAAACTTGACTGTCCTGTTAAGACATTATAGTTTTCGTTTTATTTGCTAAGTTGTGGTGTCTGACTCTTACTAATAGCCCACCAGGCTCCTCTGTCCATGGGATTTCCCATTACCTATTTGTAATAATATTTAGGATTACTCGCTCAAGTTGAGATTGAAAGTGCAATGTGCCTTAAGAATTTAAGTGAATTAATTCAAATTCAAATTATTTAAAATACTTTTTTATTCAATCATTTTCCTTCTTCTCCTCCCCCTATCTTTCCCCTTTGAACCAAATCGCTTAAATATTTATTGCCATTTATTTATTGAAATAATATTTATTTAAGGATGTATTATCCATGACAGACTATTGTAGATGACAGCAATGCAAATATAATATAAAGTGTAAGGGAATAGAAAAATAAAATCCCCAGGTAAGACAAGAGTAAAACAAAGGATTTTTGCTTTTATCCCTGTTCTTTTAACAGCGTACAGCCTTTTAAAACTTCATCCTGATGTAAACGCACAATTTAATACATATCATTAAGGCCTTGACTGCCGCTTTTGCCTGTGAACTTGAAAAGTAACATATCCATCTAGGGATGAGTCCCAAATCCTCTCTCCTAGCATCAAAATGACTGAAAAAAGATCAGTAGTACTGTATGACATAACTTACATGTGGAATATAAAAAAAGAAACAAACTAGTAATTATTAAAAAAATGAAACAGATTCGCAGGCATAGAGAACAAACTAGTGGTTATCAGTGGCGAGAAGAAAGGAGGAAGGAGCAAGATAGTGGTAGAGAATTAAAAAGCATGAACTATGCAAGTTTTCTGGTGGTCCAGTGGTTAAGAATATGAGCTTTCACTGAAGAAGGTGCAAGTTTGATCTCTGGTTGGGGAAATAAGACACCTTGCCACCCAGTATGGTGAAAATAAACAAACAAAAAACTAAATACAAACTATTAGGTATAAAACAAATAAGCTACAAGAATATATTGTACAGCATTGGAAAATAACCAACATTTTATAACTATTCATGAGGTATAAGCTTTAAAAAAGCTTGCAAAATCACTCTGTTGATACACCTGAATCATAATATTGTACATCAGTTCAGTTCAGTTCAGTCGCTCAGTTGTGTCCGATTATTTGCGACGCCATGAATCGCAGCATGCCAGACCTCCCTGTCCATCACCAACTCCCGGAGTTCACCCAAACTCATGTCCATCAAGTCGGTGATGCTGTCCAGCCATCTCATCCTCGGTCGTCCCCTTCTCCTCCTGCCCCCAGTCCCTCCCAGCATCAAAGTCTTTTCCAATGAATCAACTCTTCGCATGAGGTGGCCAAAGTACTGGAGTTTCAGCTTTAGCATCATTCCTTCCAGAGAAATCCCAGGGTTGATCTCCTTCAGAATGGACTGGTTGGATCTCCTTGCAGTCTAAGGGACTCTCAAGAGTCTTCTCCCACACCACAGTTCAAAAGCATCAATTCTTCGGCGCTCAGCTTTCTTCACAGTCCAACTCTCACATCCATACATGACTATTGGAAAAACCATAGCCTTGACTCGATGGACCTCTGTTGGCAAAGTAATGTCTCTACTTTTCAATATGCTGTCTAGGTTGTTCATAACTTTCCTTCCAAGGAGTAAGAGTCTTTTAATTTCATGGCTGCAATCACCATCTGCAGTGATTTTGGAGCCCCCAAAAATAAAGTCTGACACTTTTTCCAGTGTTTCCCCATCTATATCTCAATTAAAAATAAATCAAAATAAAAGAAATTTAACAAAGAAACAAAGAAAAAAAATCAATAATAGCATAACCCTGGGCTATGTGTGTGTCCAGAATATATCTTTATATTTTTTCTAATATGAGAGGAATTACTTCATCTTGAATAACTTTAAAATTTTATTTCATGGTATGCTATAATTAGCAAAAGATGCATTTCATACTCCACTTTTCCTTCCATCAGTTCTACTGGCTAAAGTAGAATAAATCTTTCCCTTCTTGTTTTTTTTTTTTCCTCCACCTGCTCAGTTAGCTCCAGCCTGTAAGTGGTCATTTATATTAGATGAAGATAAAATCAAATGGCTGCCAATTGAAATTATTAATGTATCTCTTCATGACCTGTGGATAAAAGAGCAAATGACTTGTCTAATTAACATTCTATAACTAACCCCCAGACTGCCTATGGCGCTTTACCAAAAGTGGTTTTCTCTTGTTTTAGTTTTTCCTTTTTAAATAATTGCTGCTGAACTTTAAATCTCCAACAATCTTACTTAGCATAGAATACTGGGATTTCTTTTTAAGTCCTCCATTGCCTCTGGTCCTCAACTGAGTAACATTTAATAACACATAACACCTAAAGGATATAATGGCATCCCTGGTGGCTCAGATGATAAAGAATCTACCTTGCAATGCAGGAGACCTGGGTTTGATCCCTGGGTCGGAAAGAAAGGGTATATTAACAATTCTCTCCCCCAGAGTTGAATGGCCTTATGCTTTTTTCTCTCAAACTCTTACTTATACTCCATTTATCTTGTATTCTTATTTTCCTTCTTTAAAAATCGTCTATTTCTTCCTATTTAGTATCCAGTCTAATCCTGTCTGTCTCTCAGGTTTTTTTACTATGCTTGTCACTTTCAACTCCCTTGCATCTTTCCTCTCTTTTCCTTTCTCTTCCTTTTATCATTTCTTATTATTTTCTTTCATCTTATTTCTAAATATCCTTTGTTTTCCTCCTCATTTTATTTTCTGAAACCATTCATATTTTTCTTTTTTTCTGAGGCCACTTAGATTTTTTCTTTTAGTCCATCATAGATATTTTTACTGTTGTCTTTCTCTGCTCCCATCAGTGTGACCTCTGACTCCTGCCCTGGCCTTTGCCTTCTTTCTTCCTCTTATTCTCTTGTGCTCAGATTCTCTCATTTTGAACTCTCCTTCTTTTTCATCTTGCCTTCTCCCAAAATACACTCACTCCAGTTTTTTCTTTTGCTCTGTCATTGAGTGACATGTACAAGGGTTGTTCTGAGACAGATAATTGCTAATATTATACTTTAAAATGCATAATTAAACACACAACTTTGTACCTCATTTTGAAAGATACTAACAGGTAGGAAAAAAACAAGCTAAATTATGGAATGCAGATTGAAATCAAGCAAATAAACAATACATGGGAAAAAAATGCTTCACAAAGTCACAATTAATCCTTCCTCGAATGCTCTAATGGCATAAGCTGGTCTTTGGGGAGGTTTATTTTACGGGAGCCCTGAGATGATCCTTTTTAATGGAAATATATAATAGAATGACCTTGTTAAGAAGTTACAAGCCAACACAGAGATATCCTGCTTACTAAAATGAAAACTGATATTCATTTTCTTAATTCATTGATTGATTAATAGCAAGCAGCAGGTTATAGGAACACTATCATTTGTAGATATGGTGTGCATTAGTATACCCCAGCAGCTGCTATGCATCAAATAATTCTGGATTGGTTGACAAGTAGTCACTACTTGCTGAGTGAGTTGTCACCTCCCTAGCCAGCTTGGACTCCCTCATACCCAGCAAGTGAAGGACTGATGCCCGGATCAGTAGGAAGCTGCTCTTTATCTGCTGCAATGACCATTTTAAGTGTTTATTCCAGATCTGTTGCTATTTTGAATCTTACCCCGGAAAATGAAAACTAAAATTGAAAGGTTGCCTTTTTTAAACTCAGAATCTGGTGCATGCCAGTGGTATGCATTGTATCAGAGTTATGCACAAGTTATGTGAAGAGAAAATATTAATAAAAATATAATATATACTTGCACTTTCCCTGTATGTCATCTCATTGAGTTTTCATCTTGTTTTGTTTCTTCATCTGTTTCAAAATTGAAGTATAGTTGATTTACAATGTTGTGTTAGTTCCATGTATACAGCAAAGAGATTCAGATATATATATATATATATATATATATATATATCTCCTTTTTCAGATTCTTTTCCCTTATAGGTTATTGCAAAATATTGACTAGACTTCCTTGTGTTATACAGTAGGCCCTTGATGGTAGTCTATTTTATATATAGTAGTGAGTATCTGGAGAAGGCAATGGCACCCCACTCCAGTACTCTTGCCTGGAAGATCCCATGGATGGAAGAGCCTGGTAGGCTGCAGTCCATGGGGTCTCGAAGAGTCAGACACGACTGAGCAACTTCATTTTCACTCTTTACTTTCATGCATTGGAGAAGGCAATGGAAACCCACTCCAGTGTTCTTGCCTGGAGAATCCCAGGGACGGGGGAGCCTGGTGGGCTGCCATCTGTGGGGTTGCATAGAGTCGGACACGACTGAAGTGACTTAGCAGCAGCAGCAGCAATGAGTATCTGCTAATCACAAACTCCCAATTTATCCTTCCCCCATTCTTTCCCCTTTGGTAACCATGGAAAACCATGTTTTCTACGTCTGTGGATCTATTTCTGTTTTAGACATAAGTTCATTTATATCATTTTTTTTTTTAGATTCCACATATAAGCAAAATTATATATTTGTCCTTCTCTGTCTAGCTTAATACTTCACTAGTATAATATACTTCACTAGTATAATAATATCTAGGTCCATTCACAGCATCTCATTTAGTTTTGAAAGGAATCCTCCAGCTTGGTCTGGTTTCTGGCTGAGAGGCCAGGTTGTAGGTGAACAGGTGTTGCTCTGATGCTGTGGGGGGTACCAAATCCGCTGTGCTCCTGCTCTGCTCATTCATATGATTATCTCAGGGGACAGTGGACCATGCAGTGGCATTCCCAGCCCTTACATCATGTAAAACTGTCCGGCATAACTTCCTATTTCCTCCTGACGTGTATTTTACATGTGGGTGACTGTCAACAACTGATAGCAAGGGCCTAGATTTCTCAAAGCAATAGGGCATGTGGACAGGAAAAGAAAAAAAAGGAGAGCTGCAATTTCAGCATGTATGCAAATACTCTACATTTGGGTACAATGGACTTTTTTTAAACATGAGAATAAAACTATGGATTAAAACCATAAAGTGCATTAATGAGCAGCATAAAAGAACCATTTTTAAATAAGTTATAAAAATAACAAAAACTGGTGTCATAAGGCTCAGTATTATTTAGGCAAACTGGTTTAAATTTTTTTCACACAGAAAATGCACTATTTTTCTACATTTTGGTTGTTTACAAAGAGATGTTTACATAATGTTCAATTCTTTACAACCCCAAGGACTATAACCCACCAGGCTCCTCTGTCCTTGGAATTCTCCAGGAAAGATTATTGGAAGGGAAATATTAGTATTTACCTTCTCCAGGAGATCTTCCCCACCTAGGGTCAAACCCAGGTCTTCTGCATTGCAGGCAACAAATATCTACTCCTCAGGCTGCCGTTCATGCTTATACAGTCTGTCCTAAGCTCATTTGACTCCACACAAATACTCCAGCTAAAGCTCAACTTGGTTTATTCTAAAACATCTGCCATACTTTGATTCTTTATCACTATATTCCTCCAGACCTGAAAGGTAATTTTCCTATAGCTCTCTATCCAAATCTTATCCATCCATCAACATGCCTCTTCTTCATAGAGCCTTCATTCGTTTTTTCTTGTAGCCCAGATGGACCTACCTCTTCTAAAATCACTCTGTATTTTGTACCTACTCCCTTCAGGTACTTGTTTTATTCAACTTGGTATTTGTTGTTGAATCTGTGTCAAATCTTCCCTTTTAAACCATGAGTATTTGAGACAGGTATGAAGTCATTACTCATTTGTGCAAGGCAACAGTGCATAGCCTAATGCCAGATTCAGAAGGGGTACTTAATTAATAATTAATGAATAGAGCTTCAACATAGCTTGGCTACAGTCAAGAGCCAAATTTTTGTTGTTATTTTGTTTCATAAAAAAATTACCTAAAATGTTTGAACTACTGGATTATAGCTCAGGCCATCACATACTTAATTGCTCTGCTTGCTACAAGTGGCCTTGCATAGAATTATATTAAACGCCAACTGTGAAAGATAGTGAAAGATTAATAACAAACCAGGGGGCAATTGGACAAACAAAATTAAGGCAGTATTAAGGCATTCAGTTAAGTAAGTTGTGAGATATTAGTCTATTTATTCTTTCCATTTGTGAACTCATTATATTAAACTTTAAGAAGAATATTGGCTTATTTTGCAATATAAAATGAAATATTTCACAGTTTTAATTATGCATCACCAGCTTCAGGGTTCTTTAGGTCCTTTATCAAAGAGATAATACATTTATGAGAAATGAATTAGTTCGGTCAAAATTTCATGAAGTTACATGAGGTCTTCCTCTCCTCAAATCTAATTCTTATAGAGGGTAATCTATATATTTTATGCTCTCTTGAACACTGGGAGTGCAATTTATGCTGGCTAGAACAGAAAGATGATAGAAAAATAAGAATTTGTTATCAAAATATTGACTTTATATTGAAATACATCAGTGATTTAAGTATCAATATTGATCTAGTCATGGGGAATCTTGGGTATTATAGTATTCCATCACTGCAGTGTTCCCTGAAGGACAATGACTATTTCACAAAGAAAATGACATACTATTTGGGACTTCTTGTTTTAGTTCTTGCTTTTACTCAACTCTGAACTTCCTTTCCAGCTTGGCCATCTTTTCTTCCTTGCTTCCACAACCAGTAGTCAGTCTCTCTTTCTTCCTCCTCTATATTAGTGTATTATATATGGAGTTAAATATATAATATATAATGTATATGGAATTATATACAAATCAACAAATACACACACTGGATATATTTATATTAATATGAAATAAGTGCTGAATGAATGTCTTCAGTTAATGTCCTATACCTTTGAAGAAACCCTGTTAGAAGTTGCTCAAGGATTTGTCAACTGATTTTCATTAATCACATTGTATAGAAAAATTTTGTGTATATACATACACATATACATATACAACATATATATACACTGACATAAATGTGTGTGTAAATACCTATATATTCAAATGTTATATTTTAATATATATTTAACTTAAAATTGATTTCTGTGTCTCTGTTTTTTTCCTCAGTTTATTTGCATTTACTACCCAAGGTAAAAGGAGCCATTTGTCTATAATTAAGTACTGGGCCAATAGGTACTTATTTAACAAAGGGCTGTGAAACACCATGCCTTTTGGGTTGAAAATGTTTACAGTAAGGAGCCCTTCGGTTCAAGAAATAAGACAAAGATTTTAACTGGCAACTGAGTGAGCACTGAGGAAAACAGAAAATATCTACAAACCAACTATTATTAAAATCTCCATACCTAGATACAATTCCTAAAGGAGAACAAAATAAGTAAGTCAACATCTTGACACGAACCCAGGAAAAATTCTGAAAGAAAACAGATACAGAGAGAGACGGTGATTGTGACAGTGGGACACAAACAGAAAACATCTGCTCTGCATTCAGTTAACGTTGTTGAAATGTGCTCTAGGAAACAAAAGCTGAAAATGAGAGGATTAACGTTTATTTTGTATTCTGTGTTTAAATAAGATAAAATTGCAAGGAAAATAAAGATATAACTGTAGAATTAAAATCTGCCTTTGAAGCAGTAAAATGTAAAATTGTTACCAAACAGAAAATTAAATTAGTGATGTGAAGAATGAACTTGAGAAAGCTCTATCCAGAATTCTTTTTGCCAAAAAACAAAAGGAATAGTGGGAGAAAATAATATATATATTAATAAAGAGACATCAGGATAATAATTATATTCCTGAAGGTAAGCTTCCAAAAAAATGAAATAAAAATAGAAATTTTGGCAATAAAAAAACAAAACATTTTTGGAAAATGAAAAAGAAAAAATTAATATAAAAATTTCTCCGATTTTGATGCTTGCATTTTTGAAAAATAAGTTTAAATACATTTTTACAAACCACTGAGTTAGAAGTAAAAACAGTGTATATATAATATATATATATATATATACCAATTCCTTTTAGAAAATAAATAAATAAAATGTAGTTCTTATAAAGAACGGGAAACAAAAAAGAAGCACAAGTCATAGGCCATTAAAAGATTTATTAAAAAGGTATGTGTTTGTATATCTGTTTGGTGTATGTGTATTTGCTTGTGTGCGTGTATATTTAATAAAAGAAGCTTTTGCTGTTTATGGCAAAATCTATGAGACAGAATTGGTGTCAACTCAATAGATCACCAGTAGGCAAGATGCTCAGAGAAGGCAATGGCAACCCACTCCAGTGTTCTTGCCTGGAGAATCCCAGGGATGGGGGAGCCTGGTGGGCTGCTGTCTCTGGGGTCGGACATGACTGAAGCGACTTAGCAGCAGCAGCAGCAGCAGCAGGCAAGATGCTCAGGCTATGGCATGTCTTATTTCATCCATTCATTCAATAAACAATCATAAAATGTCTAATAGTTCCCTGACACTTTGCTCTGATACTCAAAATAAGAAGAGTAAATGCACAGATCAAGACACTGAAACAGCATCCATTGAATGTGGAAGATAAGTGAATAGTTTAATAATTCTCACGTGGAATGATCATTGCTATGAAGAGGAGATGGAAAGAAAAGGAAAGGTATCTCATTCACACCCAAGCAGTGTGAATAGGAAAATAGGTCAAGTGTTCCTTTGGGGCTACCTTCATTTCTATAAAGGCTTAGTTTTCTGAATCTAATATCTGATATCTCTAAATAATTAGAATATTAAATTATGCAAATTAAGACTGTAAAAAATAAATTATAACTTGCTGAGGAAAAGGACTGAAAGCTTAGCAAAGAATAAATTCAGTAGAAGTCTACTGTATATTTCTTGTGCTTAGTCATGGAAATATTGAAAAAAATGAAATTCAGTTCTGGAAAATATACTTTCATTGCTACTGTTTCTATAGCTTATATTAGAAAGAAGTAGTTTGTGATTAACATATGGATAAAAAGCAAATGAAATTCTCTAGCACATGATACAGAAACCATCTTTGAAATTGGACTTTAAACTTCAATTTAAAGAAATTAAATTATTGTAACATTGAAAATAGACCCCAGTTTCAAGTAATTATTCCATAGCTAAGGCTCAATGCATACTAAATCAATCCTGCTTTTGAAAATTCTGGAGTTGAAAATGTCTTTAAAACATTCTTCTTCTAAAGTTGCCTTAAAATTAAAATAGCCAGTCTTAAAAAAAATCAGTTTTTAAAAATAGTTCTCCTCCTTCGGGACCTGAGAAACCAAGTTTTTGCTTTTTGCTTTTTTTCCCTCAGATGGAAAGGACACTTTATGACTAAGCTGTAAACCATTAACAGAATAGTGTCATAGTTGAAAAGCTGCTGCTGTTGCTGCTAAGTCATTTCAGTGGTGTCCGACTCTGTGCGACCCCAGAGACGGCGTCCCAACTCTAATGGGGTAATCTATATCACTTCATCTCCCAACTGCTACAAGGAGATACAAACAAGTATTAAAAACATTATCTGATACTTTAGCAGGTGTGTGAGGGGGAATCATCTTGTTCAAACCCCTACAACTTGATTCTCTTAGAGATACCTCTGGCTATACATAAATATTCCATGTTTCCACATATGAATATCTTATCCATTTAAATATACATACCTATGGATGATTCATGTTGATGTATGGCAGAAATCAACACAGCATTGCAAAGGAATTATGCTGCAATTAAAAATAAAATAAAGAAACTAGAAATCCCCCATTCTTTCTTCAGACTTCAAAGTTGGCCTCTGAGTTAACTCAAATATACCTCCCCCTCATATATTCAGAAATAACCAACTCTGTGTTTAAAAAGAACTGTGAATACCAAGATACAAAACAAGCAACCAAACATTACAGAATAAGCTCAGGGTTTCTGTTTCAAACAGTACTCACACTCTATACCATATTCCTCCTGGTTACAGGTGGCATTTTATTTATACTCATACTACATGCAGGTGGCATTTTATATCCATCTCATTTTTTTCCCTCCTAACTTGTATTTTATTATTTCTCTTCCCTCTCTGTGATTGCTACATTGTAAATTCCTTTGAGGATAGGAGCCATGAATTAATTACCCCATGCATTTTCCACAAGGGACAATAGGTCTTTATAAGCTTCCATAAATAATGTTCTTAAAATATTATTATTCATTTAACAAACCTACAGTACAGCTATTAAGTTGTATTTTCTTCCAGTTTCTTCCTCAGTGAAATGCTTGATGTAGTTTGACAACTTGTTCTGGCTGTGTAACCAGTGATACTTTCCTAGTTGCATCTTAGACTCTGACACTTTATCTGATCATCAACTCGATGCCTAATGAACTTGATGCCTAATGAAATTAGCAGAAAACATTCATGTGTTTCTTCTCTAAGAATTGACTTTTAAGAGCCTAACTCTCAAAAGAGTGGAAAGGATAATGTGGACATAAACCCTGTCCTCTATTTTTAAAACTCTGTCCTCTATTCTACAGAGAAAATAAATTTCAAAAAATGTGACTTCCCCAACATCTGTTCCATAACCAGCTAAGGCCGGCCAGTATGCCGATGAGGCCTCAAGCTGCCAAAAGTGCCCTATGTGTGGGAGGAACGGCTGGCTCTCAAACAGGAATGGATCAAAAAGGAGGGCAGAGGACAGCGGGGTGGGAGAGGCAGCGACATGCGAGGGGAAAGCCTGCCAAGCTCGCTCAGAAATCGCCTACATATGTCCATTTGCTTTGTACGTGCAGGATGGTCGATTCCATTTCAGAGTGAGTTAAAATGCAAGAGATGGTGAGAGATGATACTTCACTTAAATGGAAAATGAAATGAGGTACAGATGGCGAGGATCTGCTTGTCTTCTATTACCTGGAGTTATAAAGGGGGTAGTTTGTCACTGCGTCAGCCTTCTTGGCTGAAGTCCTACAAATCACAGTGGGCAATTTTGATGTTTTGGGTAATTACTCTTCTCATGCACTAAGCCCTCAGATGATTTCCAGAGTGTAAAATGCCAGCAAGAAAACAGAATTCTGCTGACTCAGGTTTAGGAGATAAAAGCAAAATGAAATCTATTGTTTTAACACAACATTCGAGATCTAAAGAAATAGAGAAAGGGAAAAAAAGAAAACAACAACAACTCAACACTTTTATTGAATCTATAAAAGTTCAGTCAATGTTTTTATTACACAAATAGATAATTAGTAGTGTACCCACGGACGGAGGAGCCTGGTGGGCTGCAGTCCATGGGGTCGCTGAGTCGGACATGACTGAGCGAATTCACTTTCACTTTTCACTTTCATGCATTGGAGAAGGAAATGGCAGCCCACTCCAGTGTTCTTGCCTGGAGAATCCCAGGGATGGGGGAGCCTGGTGGGCTGCTGTCTATGGGGTCACACAGAGTCGGACACGACTGAAGAGACTTAGTAGCAGCAGCAGTGTACTGCACGGTGAGGACTGAAGCATGAAAACAGAGCTGTGTTAAGTGTGACATAACATATTTGCCTACAGAAGAACCACTGTGGAAGACTGGAATATCATGCTCTATGAGCTTGTTCTCATTTCATTTATCTTTTAATATGAAATATGATATCTAATTATGAAATAATTCAAGTACACAGAATAAGACAATAAAGAATATCAGACAGACAAGCAATCACTACTTATGAAATGTTTATAATTGCAGTAATAGGTGTTTTTGTGTGCTATCTGTATATTTATATATATAAAACTGTTGTGTATAGGTCCTATTAATATATTGCTATATCCATCAGGTATAAATATGTTATTGGTATTTTTTACATAAGATATATGGTAATGTATCATAAAAAATGCCTAGACAATGTCTTTACCTATGGTTAACTAGTCCATCTATTGCGCATTGATTTTCACTGTGCTTCAAGAGCCTATATGTGTCTCTCTATATATATGTGTATGTGTGTCTATATATATATCTCCCACTTTTTTTTCTTTTTTATTGATTTTCTTCTATCTGTCTCTCTTGTCCTTAGGCCATTACCACACAGTTTGAATTACTGGCTTTGTAACAAACTTTATTATCTAATACAGTAATTTTGGGCATTTATTTTCCTTTATGAGAATTATTTTATCTTGAACCAGTTCATCTCTTATATGAACATTTGGATCAGCTTGACTAATTGCGTTGTAATTATGAGATAACTTGGGGGCAAAAAGGGATCGCTTTGTAATTTGGGGTTAATAGGTATTTAAATTTAGATCTTTTTTATGTACTTTAATAAAATGTGATAATATTTTTTACAAACTTTGAATAATTATGTAATATTTATCCTAAAAAGTTTTAGTTTTTCTGCTATTAGAAATGTTTTAAGTAATCTTTTATAATGTTTTTCTGGTTTATACCAACAAACATCCCTTTCTAATAGTTTTTAGAGTTTCTCTAATGCTGTACATTGTAAAAGATCACATTATCAGTTATATAGTTTTTCTCTCCTTTATTACCTTTTACATCATTTTCATATTTTGTTCAGCTGAATTGGGTTTCCTGTATAAAGCAGAAAGAGCAGTGATAGTAGACACTGACTGAAAGGAAAAATTAGTTTATGATTTCACTATGTTCTAATATGCAGAGTATAAGTTGTTGGTAAGTTTTATCTGGCAAAACTTTGAATGCATCAAATTTCATGTATTTTTTGTTCCTTTTGATCCTTGTGGTTTGGAAGTCAAACACTCTATTTACCACTAATTCTTTAACAGTCAGTTTTGACCTACTAATGTAGCTCCACTTTTAAATTACCCAAATTGCCATTATTTTTATATTGACTTGGGTGGTTATTATTTATTTAAATTTGTTTGCTGAGTTTCATGCTCTAATTTTATCTCATGTTATCTCTTCACTTAATTAAAATGTGAAAAAAAATAAGTGAAAGTGTTAGTCACTTAGTCGTGTCCAACTCTTTGTGACCGCCTGGACTGTAGCCCCTCAGGCTCCTCTGTCCATGGAGCTCTCAAGGCAAGAATACTGGAGTGGGGAGCCATACCCTTTCCCAAGTCATCTTCCCTAGATGCAGGGGTTGCAGGTGTCAAACCCAGGTCTCCCACACTGTGAGCAGATTTTTTATTGTCTGAGCCACAAGGGTAATCCATGCCTATCCTTGTACACTGTTTTATTTGAGTATAGAAATATAATGTGTTTTTTTCATCAAAGTTTGAAACATCAGAATTTTAGTTTGGTCATGAGGCGAACATGCTTTCTCAGTTTTTCATGGTATTAAGTTATACATTTTGATTTTTGTTACCTTTTGTATTGCTTTCATGATTTTATGCATACTGATTTTATACCATTTGAATGCAGAGTTCCAAAGAATAGCAAGGAGAGATAAAAAAACCTTCCTCAGGGATCAATGCCAAGAAATAGATGAAAACAATAGAATGGGAAAGGCTAGAGATCTCTTCAAGAAAATTAGAGATACCAAGGGGACATTTCATGCAAAGATGGGCCCAATAAACGACAGAAATGGTATGGACCTAAAAGAAGCAGAAGATATTAAAAAGACATGGCAAGAATATACAGAAGAACTATGCAAAAAAGATCTTTATGACCCAGACAACCACAATGGCATGATCACTCACCTAGAGCCAGACATCCTGGAATGTGAAGTCACATGGGCCTTAGGAAACATAACAATGAACAAAGCTAGTGGAGGTGATGGAACTCCAGTTGAACTATTTAAAATCCTAAAAGATGATGCTGCAAAGTGCTGCACTCAATATGCCAGCAAATTTGGAAAACTCAGCGGTGGCCACAGGACTGGAAAAGGTCAGTTTTCATTCCAATCTCAAAGAAAGGCAATGCCAAAGAATGCTCAAACTACCACACAATTGTACTCATCTCACACACTAGCAAAGTAATGCTCAAAATTCTCCAAGCCAGGCTTCAACGGTATGTGAACCATGAACTTCCAGATGTCCAAGCTGGATTTTAAAAAGGCAGAGGAACAAGAGATTAAATTGCCAACATCCATTGGATCATTGAAAAAGCAAGGGAGTTCCAGAAAAAATCTACTTCTGCTTTATTGACTATGCCAAAGCCTTTGACTGTGTGGATCACAACAAACTGTGGAAAATTCAAGAGATGATGCTGGGAAAGATTGAAGGTGGGAGGAGAAGGGGATGACAGAGGATGACACAGTTGGATGGCATCACTGACTCAATGGATATGAGTTTGAGTAACCTCTGGGATGTGGTGATGGACAGGGAAGCCTGGTGTGCTGCAGTCCATGGGGTCACAAAGAGTCGGACACGACTGAGTGACTGAACTGAACTGAATTGATTTTATACTTCAGTTCAGTTCAGTTCAGTTCAGTCACTCAGTCGTGTCCAACTCTTTGCGACCCCATGAACTGCAGCATGCCAGCCCTCCCTGTCCATCACCATCTCCCGGAGTTCACTCATACTCACGTCCAACGAGTCAGTGATGCCATCCAGCCATTTCATCCTTGGTCATCCCCTTCTCCTCCTGCCCCCAATCCCTTCCAGCGTCAGAATCTTTTCCAGTGAGTCAACGCTTCGCATGAGGTAGCCAAAGCACTGGAGTTTCAGCTTTAGCATCATTTTTTCCAAAGAAATCCCAGAGCTAATCTCCTTCAGAATGGACTGGTTAGATCTCCTTGCAGTCTAAGGGACTCTCAAGAGTCTTCTCCAACACCACAGTTCAAAAGCATCAATTCTTCGGCGCTCAGCTTTCTTCACAGTCCAACTCTCACATCCATACATGACCACTGGAAAAACCATAGCCTTGACTAAACGGACCATTGTTGGCAAAGTAATATCTTTGCTTTTCAACATGCTATCTAGGTTGGCCATAACTTTTCTTCCAAAGAGTAAGCATCTTTTAGTTTCATGGCTGCAGTCACCATCTGCAGTGATTTTATCAACTTACAGGTTTGTAATTACCCCAGATCCTTCCAGACTATTTACTGTGATTCTACCTGTTGATGACTTGTTTTCTCATGTGGCTTTAATTTTTTTTTTTTTTTTGCTTATTTTTAACAAAGAGTATTATTCTCAGGGTCTTAACATAAATTTTGAGTCTGCCTCTACAGCACAGATTCATACAGCTTCTTCCAGAGCCCTGGGGATTCCATGGACACAAATAGAGTTACTGTATTATTTTCTTAGCTTGACATTTCTTTATCATGTAAGCAGAGTAAGTAGCTACCATACAATCACAGATAGCACAGGGTTGAGATATTTATCTTTTATAAAAACAAAATTCATATTTTTATTTTAAATCTTTTTCAGAAGAAGAGCTTTCTTGCCATTTCTCTGGGCAAAGGTTGTGGGTTGGAATAGATAGTTTCCTGACCAAAGGTTTTTATTGCTGTTTGTCATAGAAAATTCTGACACTATGATTTATCTCCTTTCTTTACAATTTTCCATGTTCCTATCTCTAACAATAAGTTACTTCTGAAATTGATGGGTATCTTCCTGACTAGCATAAACCCTACACTGAAAAAATCAATATAAAAGAAAATCCAAAGATGCTTTGGTATTTATATTTTCTCATTAGATATATAATTGATCTTACTAACTAAGATTTATGAGATAATGAAGTTGGAAAACTTGTGGGAATAAATGACTTGGTGAGAAAATTGAAATGTGAATGGTTAACATAAATAAAAATAAGGCTTTTAAAATGAATTTTAAAATGATGAAAGAAAATGTCCATTTTTTGAAGCTTAAGTAAGATATCAGAATGATATGCTACAAAAATGTCCTAAAAGAAGTTGGATATTAGGAAAATGATTAAGAAGTTATCTGGGAAGTTAGTTTATACTAATATGTGTACTTGAATCCTTGAATATTGTTAAAAATCAGCCAAATAAGTAATTTATGGAAGAGATAAATGTCTTTAAATCTGAATTAACCAAATAAAACCTTCCCAAGCACATCTTGTATACTTTTTTAGCTCTATAGGGTTGCATTTCCCAGAATCTTGTGATTGCAAACATGTGCTATAAATTGATGGGAATACAATTTTTTTTAATTACACATCTTGTAAAATTGGGTATATTAATTATGAAGCTTACTTTTTAAAAGAGAAAAGTCTAGGTCTTCTGCCCATTTTTTTTTTTTTTTTGCTTGGGTTTTTATTTTTTGCTATTGAGTTACATGAGCTGTTTGTATACTTTGGAGAGGGACCCCTTGCTGACTATCATTTGCATATATTTTCTTCCATTTGGTAGGCTGTCTTTTTGTTTTGTCAGTGATTTCCTTTACTGTATGAAAGTCTTTAGGTTTAGGTCCAATTTTTACATTTTTGCTTCTTTCTTTTGCCTTAGGAGGCAGATCCAAAGAATATTGTCAAAAAGATTTCTTTTTTAAGAGTTCTACAGTCTCATTTAGGTCTTTAATCATCTGCTGATTCTGTTCCATTGATCCGTGCGTCTGTTTTTTGTGCCAGTACCACGCTGTTTTGATTACTGTAGCTTTGTAATAGAGTTTGAAATTGAGGATTGTGATGCCTCCAGCTCAGCTTGGGCCAGGTTTCACAGGGAAGTGGTCCACAGGGAAGCTGAAAGCCACCGCAGTAGACTTTGCTCTGCCCTGCCACTGGAGCCAGTCAGCATGCATGTTCTCCTTATAGAAAGAATCCAGTCTTCCTCAGCCCCTCTGTTTGTCTCAGCCATCCTCCAACCAATCCGGGGTCTCGTCTTCTCCATAGAACCTTTGCCTTTGTATTCAACCTATGCATGCATATCTTAAGAGACATTTCAAAATAATGATGACAGGTATCAAAAATGTCCATCAGTTGTACAGAAATTTGACAGGTGGAAAAGAGTCCAAACTCTCAAATGCCAAAAGACTTAGGTAACAAAACAAAAAAGTTTTTTTTTTTTTTTTAAGTTCAGCATAGAATGCTTAAAAATGTGATTTTCTTAAAAAAAGCATGGTAGTTTCATATTAGAGTGACTTACTATGACATTGTGAAATGAAATCCATTCTTAATGCGTCTGATTTGCATAGGCAGTGCTTGTACTCTACCAGTACAGCCCCTTTTATTGAGCTTTTGCATGCAGAGAGAAAAATCCCGAATTCCCATTTACTTGAGGCTAAAATTAATAACTTTGGTTCAATTGCAAAGTAGGCTAGTGAGGTCAGGAATTGAAATCTTTATTTAAGATACTGATTTTTTTTTCCTTCTAAGTTTCAGAAAGCAATAAAGTGCCTTCATCATTTCCTTCTGTATGTTAGCAATGACAGTTCAATAGCAATAGAGACACTACAGAGCTACACTGCAAACCTGAGACCACTCCTAAAATCTCTCTCCTAATGTTATTCATCACCAACAAGCCTTTCCTTTTGCATCCTTTTTTTTTGTTGTTGTTTCCTAACATAATAGCAAGGACTTGAAGTGCCTTCCTTTCTCCCTAGAAATACAACATTTTCAGTAATTTCTCCAGCAATTGTAAATGATGAAGGAAAAACATTGGTGGGGTATTTGAAATGTTAATTATAAATATGTAGTCCTTACAGAAACACAATCCCAAACAAATGCATGAATAATGAAAGCAAAACATACACAGTGACTTTTACAATATGAATTTTGCTACCATTCTAAGCCAAAAAAATGTATTTTATTTTTTCAAAGTATTTTTATATGTCTGCTAAAAATACTGTTATGAATGTGTCTATGGCCTTGAAGGTTATAAAGGTCATCATGTGGAGTTTGTCAAGGTAATGGTGTCTAATTCCACACTCTGAATATAGAAAGCTCTAAATGAGAATGTTCTTTGCAGGATAAAGACCTCCAAATCTTTAAATCTTATCCTGTTACCCTGAGAATGTTCCTAACCTGAAGGAAATATATAAAGGAGCCATACTATTTAAAAACCACACCCTGCTGCTCTCTTGAGCCTTCATTCTGGTCCATATTCACGCTATCCAAATACTATTGATGGAATTATCTTAAGTTACCTGGAGCTTTTTCATTTAGACTTGAGGAAAACTGGCGCTATCTGCCTGAGGTTCCTTCACAATATCCACTCTGGTTGCAACTTTTGACCTTCAAAGAGGTAATCATTTAAATGATAATTCCAAATTGGAGAAAGTACAAAATAACTATTTGAATATAAAAACTTTTAATATTGGTGTCTTCTACCAAAACCAAAGAACATAGTAGCTTCTTGGCAGAATTTTCTAGTTAATAATCAACTTGGAGACTGTTGAGAACAAAGAGCTTATTTTAGGTGTCTCAGGTATTGCAGCTGGGGAGATCCAAATTCTGGTAGAATCCAAAAGTGTTCTGAGGGGGATAAAGAATCAGGGGCTTATAAAAAAAAGAAAAAAAAAAAAAACAAAACAACTGTGAGGTTGTTAAAGTTGTCTGCCAGGAATTATGATTAACTCTGACACAGGAAAGCAAATATTTGTCCCTAAAGGGAAGGTTGTCAAGAGAGGGATTGAATGCAAAAGAGAGTCTCTTGCATTGCAGGTGGATTCTTTTCTGTCTAAGCCACTAGAGAAGCCTGATTTTGGGGTAAGTGTCCCATAAGTATCTTGAGTTTCTGGAGCATTGGGAAGGTGTTCTGGACACCTGTGGTGATACAATCAGTCATTAGGTTTCACATACCATCCAGGCTGAGCCATTCATATGTCACACTTCCTCAGAGAATCCTGGCTCCAGTTTAGAGAGTTCTCTTAGCAACACTGCCTCCATTTTGACTTTCCTTTTATCAGTATATTCTTAGCAGTAACCTTCAAGAGTCTTTGAGTTGGAAGTTGAGGAAATTAGTAGGTGGCAAGGGGAAATGCCATATTTCCTCTGATGTTGGAGCCTGTGGTCAATAGTCGGCAAAGCCCATGCATGTTATTGATGTAAATATACAGTCTTATAATATCTGACTGCATGAAGCCTACTAAAATATAGGTTATTGATAATAACTTGAAAATAATTGCTAATAAAACATTAACAAATTTAAAATTTTCCATTATAAGTCTTCACATCCTAGATTACTAAGAGTTCTATAGTCACAACTGGAGAGAAGCAAATTTTCTTTAAGTTAATAAAGTTCTAAGATTTAAAAGCAAATTTTGTCACAAATTTGATTTCTGGATCTGTTTGAAAAAGCTGAAGATTTACAACGTATCTTCTTTAGAATATAAACTTTATAGAAAATGCTGCTGCTGCTGCTGCTAAGTCGCTTCAGTTGTGTCCGACTCTGTGTGACCGCATAGACGGTAGCCCACCAGGCTCCCCCAACCCTGGGATTCTCCAGGCAAGAACACTGGAGTGGGTTGCCATTTCCTTCTCCAATGCATGAAAGTGAAAAGTGAAAGTGAAGTCACTCAGTCGTATCCAACTCTTAGTGACCCCATGGACTGCAGCCTAACAGGCTCCTCCATCCATGGGATTTTCCAGGCAAGAGTACTGGAGTAGGGTGCCATTGCCTTCTCCGTTGTAGGAAATAACTATGTGTCAATTATTTTCCGAAATTTTTGCTAGAAATATTTGCCAATGTAATATGTGAGGATATCTTATAAGGAAAATATGGAGTGTATTGTGTTTCAGGTAGCAGCAGGTTTCTTAATACTAAGGAGGAGAAAAAGTATTCAGAATCTAGAATTATAATACTCAGAATTGTAAACTTCTTTTTGCTATCTTTTTGCACATGAATTAAAGTACATTGATTAAACTTTGTCATCAGCCTTTAGTCTTTTGCTCTCTCTTTCATTTCTGGAATTAATTTTTTTTCCTGTTTCTTCATTTTATCTCCATCATTACAGATTTACTTTCACATAATAGCTAATTTGATCTATCTTCCAATATTTGTTGGCATTTTGTACAATATCAGACTTTTGGCCCATGGCTCAAGTTAAGCCTAGGGTAAATCTTCCTAAGTATATAAACCCTCAGAAACATCTATAACACTTATAATTTCATAATATTATTATAACACATAATAATTCAATTCAAATCAAGTAATATATAACATTACACATTTGAGAAATTCTAAGCTTACATTTAGAAAGTCTAGGAAAATAAAGCCCAGAATAGCCTGTGTTGGCACTTATCTGCATCGATTTTTAAATTAGCAGGTATCATTTTCTTTTGAGTTCTGAATATTGAACACTTGAATGTTCTGTGATTAAAGTCACATGAAAATCTGGTAAGATACTCTAGAAATCCAGCTACCTATAAAGCGTGTGAGAGAGAGAGAGATAAAGAGAGAGAGAAGGTACAGAGACAGAAAGACAGAGAAAATTGACTTACACTCAGCTCTCCAAGGCAGGAATTCCAGCTGGATTTCTTTACTGTGTGGAAAGAAGAGTGGACATCCTCAGGATCAGCTCACCTGAAAGAGAGGTCAGAAGGACTGAGCTGTATGCCCAGTTATGCTTTTTGCTCCCATCTCACCAAATACATGATTGCTCCTCCCTCACGGGGACTAGATGAGGAGCTTAGAGACCAGTTTCCCAGGTATTCCAAAGTTCTTACTGTAGAAATAAAAACAGAGAGGCAAGAAGAGGGCAAAAGTAGTTTCTCCTATGCCGGGTATATGCTGTTGATATAGCTTCTATAAACTTTATTATAGCTGGGCCTGATTTATAACCAAACCTCTGTGCTTCCCAGGCTGCTATAACTGTCACACTAGCAACATCCAGGGGCTGCTTTAGACTCAAATGCGCACTTTAAGATTAGTCCTCCCCAGAGCAAGCAGCACAAGGATGCTACATAAACTACATATATTGGAATCTATAATCCCTCAGATACATCTTTTTTCATCTCAAACACAGACTATGTTGACTTTAAAGATAAGAAAAAGAAATATCCTACAAAGTCATCCATTTTTTCCCCCACTTGATTCTCAGATTTCTGTTAAGAGATGCAGGGATTTCCGATTGACAGAAAGCAGTGTATATGAAGTGTTCAACTTCAGGGTTACAGTTCAGTTTCATGAAAAAAAATTTACATAAAAGTCATATGGAAACTGTTTTCAGTGAAAGAGACAAACTGATAGAATGTAAAATTCATCATAATCAAAAACGTTTACCTGTAATCAGCAAACATCAGTTGGGAGGATAGAACTGGAGATTATATTTGATTCTATTTTTTTTCACAAATGGAGCCAGTTAATCTGTATGAAAGTTGCTCTTCATTTTATGCAATCGGTTACTTTGTCACTTCTCTTCCTCCTTGTGCTTGATTCATTTCAGTAATGTCCATTATGAGGAAAGGAAATTAAAAGACCTATGTTATTGCAAAGGTTTGACATTCAATACATCATATTTTTGAAAAAATGCCATGTTTTATTCATTAATACAAGCATTAACATGACAAACTTGGACGTTTCTCCATAGAATGTTTGAACTTAAAAGCTTGTGAAGAATAAGAACATTGGTATTTGTTCAGACATTTGTATGTAATTGCTAGATTTCCTAATTGTCTAGTTATTTTAAAATAACTGTGAAAATGATTCAGATGCTTAAGGTTAAAGTTGAAACTTAAAAAAAAAAAGAATTGAGATAGATTTACAAATAATGTTTATACCTACTGGTTGATTATTAGGAAGAGAATTGAATGATTTCTGACCATAATTTATGTGATGAAAATAAAGGGTCAGAATTCACTTAGCTAGAAACTTTGTAGATGTTTAAAGGAACATTCCAATTAAGCTAGATAAGAAAATATCATATTTTTTCCTGTGATATTTTTCCTTGGCAAGAATCGTGACACAGGCAATTCATTTCCATGCAGAGAGAACAGCCTAGCAAGTTTCAGCAAGTTTGATAATAAGAAATTTAGGTTTCATTAAGGGCAAGAAGTTGAAGTAAAAAAAAAAAAAATGATTAAGCGACTTCCTCAAAGTCCAGAAAATAGTAGCAGAGTCAATAGTATAGCTTAGTTCTGATGCTTGTACTAGTCAGCAATGTTCCTACCACAAGCTGTTGTCTTATGCCTGAACAAGAACAAATATCTTAAGCTGATAAGTAAGAAGGATCCTTTAGAATAGCTTGTGATACTTAAACTAGGCATGTTTCTTAATTACAGGTAAAGCATATAATTTCCTGTGTTTCCAGCAAAAATCTCCATTTTTCTATCCTAGATTCTCATTGTGAATTATTCAGTGGTTTATTACAATTACACAGACGCACTGGAATGTTTGTGTGGAGGGAGGGTTTTAGGAACCATAATCTGTTTGTAAGTGAGCCTTGAGGTTATTTTCACATGGCAATTTACACAGTAGTGGGAAAGATGGCGATTTTCCATATTAAGCAGTGTGTATAGAGAGGTATTGTAGATTTTACAAAAATTCAATGTTTCCAACCAGCTTCTTGATTCTAAACTCTTAATCGAGGTCAGTAGACTATGAAAGTTCTTTTAGAATATGTAGCTGCGCTACCCCCACAACGTTTATCAAATCCCTCCTACCTCTCTTTTGCTTCTAAATCTTCTGATACACACACACACACACCCCTCTCTTTTGCAGCGCTTTATGCTCTTCTTCTCTGAGGTCAAAGCGCTATCATTCTTCTGCTTTCTCTGTGAAACAAATTGGCTAAGCGAAAAGTGTGCAATTTTTACACTAGCTACAACTCAAGGATGTGTGAAATCTTCCACATAGTTTGGCACGAGATCAGCAAGGCTACTTGGTTGTCAGCTTGTTCTCAATGATTGATCTTAAAGAGAATTTTCTTTCATCAGCCAGAAAGGAGGATCATTTGGCTGATTTATTATTATGGCTCATCACCTTGGAAGTTTCCTTAAAAGACCTTTCTGCATGACATGTAATCTCCATCAGGGAAAGCATTTTACATGACATCTGCAGTTTGATACATACTTGGAATATAAACTGTTTTAAGATTTTAGTTAATGTTCTACATTGCACAAATTGCTGTTTTAGCATTTATTGCTGGTCATATTTTTCTATCTTTAAAAAGTGCTTTGGACCTATCTAGGCACTGTAGTGTGATTAGATTACCTATTTTTCCCTACACAATTCACATGAAATCTGCACATTGTTTAAGGTCTTTCACATGGATAGAATGTATCTAAAATTATGTAGAAATAGGCAGCTCTACAGAAATCAGACAAATTGACTAGAAGACTGGATCTTAAGAATAAATATTTCATCTCCTTTAGGACCAGCCATTATAACAATTCTCTCCAGGGTATTGTATCAATTCAAATACCTTATTTTTAATATTCTGCTACATAGTTTCACATAAAGTGATAGTTGGTAAATACATTGATATTAATCTGTTTTCCTTTATTGCTATCAAAATATATAAGACATTTTAAAACAGTAAGATCTTACAAATGTTGTCACCAAAAGGCAGGTACATAAAAAAGTTAACAAAGATAATTAGAACTTCATAGCAGAAAGAATTCTTAGAAGGCTAATCTTCCTATCACATTAATGGAGAAACTGAAGACTTAAATTAGTTCACACAATATACAAGACCACAAGTATAACTCTTCACTTGTAACTTTTAAATAATAAATTATACTATAAATAAAATAAATAATAAGTTAAATAATAAGCCATACTATTACATTATATATACATTTGTACACAAGAGCATCCCTGGTGGCTCAGAGAGTAAAGAAGCTGCCTGCAGTGAGGGAGACCCAAGTTTGATTCTTGAGTCAGGAAGATCCCCTGGAGAAGACACTGGCAACCCATTCCAGTATTCTTGCCTAGAAACTTCCATGGACAGAGGAGGCTGGTGGGCCTCCATGGGGTCGCAGAGAGTCAGATGCAACTGAGCCACTAACACATATGTATGCACATATGTATTATTCACAGTCTATTTGTGCGTGCATGCTAAGTCACTTCAGTCATATCCTACTCTGTGACCCTATGGACTGTAGTATTCCAGGCTCCTCTGTCCATGGAATTTTCCAGGCAGGAACACTGGAGTGGGTCGCCATTTCCTCCTCCAGGGGATTTTCCTGATCCAGGGATGGAATCCATGATTCTTATGTCTCCTGCACTAGCAGGCAGGTTCTTCCTAGGTGGTAGCACCACCTAGGAAGCCCTATTATATATAATATATTTAATATATTCAGTTCAGTTCTTTCTGACAAGTGAGAGGGGATCCGTCAGTGTAGACTTGATTCAGTTCAGTTCAGTTCAGTCGCTCAATCGTGTCCGACACTTTGCGACCCCATGAATTGCAGCACGCCAGGCCTCCCTGTCCATCACCAACTCCTGGAGTTCACTCAGATACACGTCCATCGAGTCCGTGATGCCATCCAGCCATCTCATCCTCTATCATCCCCTTCTCCTCCTGCCCCCAGTCCCTCCAGGCATTAGAGTCTTTTCCAATGAGTCAACTCTTCTCATGAGGTGGCCAAAGTACTGGAGTTTCAGCTTTAACATCATTCCTTCCAAAGAAATCCCAGGGCTGATCTCCTTCAGAATGGATTGGTTGGATCTCCTTGCAGTCCAAGGGACTCTCAAGAGTCTTCTCCAACACCACAGTTCAAAAGCATCAATTCTTTGGCGCTCAGCCTTCTAAAGAGTCCAACTCTCACATCCATACATGACCACAGGAAAAACCATAGCCTTGACTAGTCGGACCTTAGTCTACAAAGTAATGTCGCTGCTTTTGAATATGCTATCTAGGTTGGTCATAACTTTCCTTTGAAGGAGTAAGTGTCTTTTAATTTCATGGCTGCAATCACCATCTGCAGTGATTTTGGAGCCCCCCCAAAATAAGTTCTGACACTGTTTCTACTGTTTCCCCATCTATTTCCCATGAAGTGATGGGACCAGATGCCATGATCTTCGTTTTCTGAATGTTGAGCTTTAAGCCAACTTTTTCACTCTCCTCTTTCACTTTCATCAAGAGGCTTTTTAGTTCCTGTTCACTTTCTGCCATAAGGGTGGTGTCATCTGCATATCTGAGGTTATTGATATTCCTCCCAGCAATCTTGATTCCAGCTTGTGTTTCTTCCAGTCCAGCATTTCTCATGATGTACTCTGCATGTAAGTTAAATAAGCAGGGTGACAATATACAGCCTTGACGTACTCCTTTTCCTATTTGGAAACAGTCTGTTGTTCCATGTCCAGTTCTAACTGTTGCTTCTTGACCTGCATACAGATTTCTCAAGAGGCAGGTTAGATGGTCTGGTATTCCCATCTCTTTCAGAATTTTCCACAGTTGATTGTGATCCACACATCAAAGGCTTTGGCATAGTCAATAAAGCAGAAATATATGTTTTTCTGGAACTCTCTTGCTTTTTCCATGATCCAGCAGATGTTGGCAATTTGATCTCTGGTTCCTCTGCCTTTTCTAAAACCAGCTCTTGAACATCAGGAAGTTCACAGTTCATGAATTGCTGAAGCCTGGCTTGGAGAATTTTGAGCATGACTTTACTAGCATGTGAGATGAGTGCAATTGTGTGGTAGTTTGAGCATTCTTTGGCATTGCCTTTCTTTGGGATTGGAATGAAAACTGACCTTTTCCAGTCCTGTGGCCACTGCTGAGTTTTCAGATTTGTTGTCATATTGAGTGCAGTGCTTTCATAGCATCATCTTTCAGGATTTGAAACAGCTCAACTGGAATTCCATCACCTCCACTAGCTTTGTTCGTAGTGATGCTTTCTAACGCCCACTTGACTTCACATTCCAGGATGTCTGGCTCTAGATGAGTGATCACACCATCGTGATTTTCTGGGTCATGAATATCTTTTTTGTACAGTTCTTCCGTGTATTCTTGCCACCTCTTCTTAATATCTTCTGCTTCTGTTAGGTCCTTACCATTTCTGTGTTTTATCGAGCCCATCTTTGCATGAAATATTCTCTTGGTATCTCTAATTTTCTTGAAGAGATCTCTAGTCTTTCCCATTCTGTTCTTTTCCTCTATTTCTTTGCATTGATCACTGACGAAGGCTTTCTTCTCTCTTCTTGCTATTCTCTGGAACTCTGCATTCAGATGCTTATATCTTTCCTTTTCTCCTTTGTTTTTCACCTCTCTTCTTTTCACAGCCATTTGTAAGGCCTCCCCCAACAGCCATTTTGCTTTTTTGCATTTCTTTCCATGGGGATGGTTGATTTCTGTCTCCTGTACAATGTCACGAACCTCATTCCATAGTTCATCAGGCACTCTATCTATCAGATCTAGGCCCTTAAATCTATTTCTCACTTCCACTGTATAATCATAAGGGATTTGATTTAGGTCATATCTGAATGGTCTAGCAGTTTTCCCTACTTTCTTCAATTTCAGTCTGAATTTGGCAATAAGGAGTTCATGATCTGAGCCACAGTCAGCTCCTGGTTTTGTTTTTGTTGACTGTATAGAGCTTCTCCAACTTTGGCTGCCAAGAATATAATCAGTCTAATTTTGGTGTTGACCATCTGGTGATGTCCATGTGTAGAGCACATATAAAACAAAATTTGTATACTATATAGTGCAATATATGTATATATATTTTACTTATAGGAACACTATTCACACTTTATTTTTTATTCTCATTTCATATATTTACATTGTACTAATATACTATACAAAATTAATGTTTTTTTAAAAGAAACCCAAGTGGTTATGCACTGTGTTAAAGTGGATACCTATTAGAACCAGCTTACATCACTCTTTACTATTTATTCCTATTAAGCATTTAACTCTACTAAATGACTCAGATGATTTGTTAATGATTAATTAATAAAATAAGGGATACATTATAGGAATGCAGACATTAATAGCCTGATTTCTTCTAATTTTAATTATGCATTTTAAGTCATTTAAATCTAATTGTGATATTCTACTGTAACTTAGTTTAAAGTGAGTCTCAATTTCATTTCTAAGTATGTCTATTTCAGTAATAAAGCTTCAGGAATTAAAGTGTATGTGTATTAAATATTAGCTGTTAAACTTAGTTTTAAGAATTTGATCTAATATACAAATGGGGCTCAAAATCCAAGTCAGTGCAAAAAAAAAAAATACAAAAAAGGAAACACTATTGACCATTCATGGACCATAATTTTAAAAAATTATAGAGAAAATTCAATCAGTTCCAAAAATCAAGAAAATATTATAATTTTTGTCCACATTTTCAATATAATTCTGCTCTTATTTTAGTCAGTTCTTAGACAACAAGGAAGAGTAGTCCATGGAGGAACATTGTGAAAAATTAAACCAAATTCATCTGGATTTGAAAGAACAAACTCATACCATTGAAAGAGAGAAATTGATAACATGAAGAGACGTTATAGAAGAAAGTTCAGGATACTTCAGTGCTACTCTTGACTTTAAAATTTCAAAATGTTAATTAGTTGTTCTCACACAGTTTTTTGTATATAAATATATTTATCTTCCATGAAAATAGAAAATGATCAAACAGAAATAGTTCAGTTCAGTTCAATTGCTCAGTCGTGTCTGACTCCTTGTGACCTCATTTGGGCAGTAGCATGCCAGGCCTCCCTGTCCATCCATCTCCCGGAGTTCACTCAAATTCACGTCTATCAAGTCGGTGATGCCATCCAGCCATCTAATCCTCTGTCGTCCCCTTCTCCTCCTGTCCTCAGTCCCTCCCAGGATCAGGGTTTTTTCCAATGAGTCAACTCTTCACATGAGGTGGCCAAAGTATTGGAGTTTCAGCTTCAGCATCAGTCCTTCCAATGAGTGTTCAGGACTGATTTCCTTTAGGATGGACTGGTTGGATCTCCTTGCAGTCCAGGGGACTCTCAAGAGTCTTCTCCAACACCATAGTTTGAAAGCATCAATTATTCAGTGCTCAGCTTTCTTTACAGTCCAACTCTCACATCCATACATGACCATTGGAAAAAACATAGCTTTGACTAGACGGATTTTTGTTGATAAAGTAATGTCTCTGCTTTTTAATATGCTATCTAGGTTGGTCATAGCTTCTCTTCAAAGAAGCAAGCGTCTTTTAATTTCATAGCTGCAGTCACCATCTGCAGTGATTTTGGAGCCCCCAAATCTAAAGTCTGTCACTGTTTCCCCGTCTATTTTCCATGAAGTGATGGAACAGGATGCCATGATCTTAGTTATCTGAATGTTAAGTTTTAAGCCAACTTTTTCACTCTCCTCTTTCACTTTCATCAAAAGGTTCTTTAGTTCTTCACTTTCTCCCATAAGGGTGGTGTCATCTGCATATCTGAGGTTACTGATATTTCTCCTGGCAATCTTGATTCTAGCTTGTACTTCATCCAGCCCGGCATTTTGCATTAAGTGTTCTGCATATAAGTTAAATATGCAGGATGACAATATACAGCTTGATGTACTCCTTTCCTGATTTGGAACCAGTCTGTTGATTCATGTCCAGTTCTAACTGTTGCTTCTTGACCTGCATACAGATTGTTCAGGAGGCAGGTCAGGTGGTCTGGTGTTCCCATCTCTTGAAGAATTTTCCACGGTTTGTTGTGATCCACACAGTCAAAAGCTTTGGCAAAATCAATAAAGCTGAAGTAGATGTTTTTCCTGGAAGTCTTTTGCTGTTTCAATGACCCAGTGGATGTTGGCAATTTGATCTCTGGTTCCTCCGCCTTTTATAGATCCAGTTTGAACATCTGGCAGTTAATGCACTGTTGAAACTGGGCTTGTAGAATTTTAAGCATTACTTTGCTAGAGTGTGAGATGAGTGCAATTGTGTGATAGTTTCAACATTTTTTGGCATTGTCTTTCTTTGGGATAGGATTGAAAGCTGATCTTCCACAGTCCTGTGGCCACTGCTGAGTTTTCCAAATTTGCTGCCATATTAAGTGCAGCACTTTAGAGCATCATCTTTTAGGATTTGAAATAGCTCAAGTGGAATTCCATCACCTACACTAGCTTTGTTTGTAGTGATGCTTCCTAAGGCCCACGTGACTTCGCATTCCAGGATCTCTGGCTCTAGTTGAGTCATCACACCATCGTGATTAATTGCATCATGAAGATGTTTTTCTGTTTGGTTCTTCTGTGTATTCCTGCCACCTCTTCTTAATATCTTCTGCTTCTGTTAGGTCCATATCACTTCCATTCTTTATTGAGCTCATCTTTGCATGAAATATTCCCTTGGTATCCCTAATTTTCTTGAAGAGATCTCTAGTCTTTCCCATTCTATTGTTTTCGTCTATTTCTTTGCATTGATCACTGAGGAAGGCTTTTTTAATCTCTCCTTGCTATTCTTTGGAACTCTGCATTCAAATGGGTATATCTTTCCTTTTCTCCTTTCCTTTAATGTCTTTTCTTTTCTCAGCTATTTGTTAGGCCTCCTTTGATAGCCATTTTGCCTTTTTGCATTTCTTTTTCTTGGGGGTAGTTTTGATAATTGCTTCCTGTACAATATCAGGAACCTCCGTCCATAGTTCTTCAAGCATTCTGTCTATCAGATCTAATCCCTTGAATCTATTTCTCCCTTCTACTGTATAATCATAAGGGATTTGATTTAGGTCATACCTGAATGGTCTAGTGGTTTTCTCAACTTTCTTCAATTTGACAATAAGGAGTTCATGGTATGAGCCACAGTCAGCTCCCAGTCTTATTTTGCTGACTGTATAGAGCTTCGCCATCTTTGGCTGCAAAGAATGTAATCAATCTGATTTCGCTATTGACCATCTGGTGATGTCCATGTGTAGAGTCTTCTCTTATGTTCTTAGGAGAGGGTGTTTGCTATGACCAGTGTGTTCTTTTGGCAAAACTCTGTTAGCATTTGACCTGTTTCATTCTGTACTGCAAGGTGTTTCTTGACTTACTACTTTTGCATTTCAGTCCCCTATAATGGAAAGGATATCTTTGTGGGGTGTTAGTTCTAGAAGGTCTTGTAGGTCTTCATACAACCATTAAACTTCAGCTTCTTCAGAATTAATGGTCAGTGCACAGATTGGGATTACTTTGACATTGAATGGGTTGTCTTGGAAACAAACAGAGATCATTCTGTCATTTTTGAGATTGCATCCAAGTACTGCATATAGACTCTCTTGTTGACTGTGATGGCTACTCCATTTCTTCTAAGGGATTCTTGCCCACTTTAGGAAATATAATGGTCATCTGAGTTAAATTCACCCATTCCAGTCCATTTTAGTTTGCTGATTCCTAAAATGTTGATGTTCATTCTTGCCATCTCCTGTTTGACAACTTCCAATTTGCCTTCATTCATGGACCTAACATTCCAGGTTCCTATGCAATCTTGTTCTTTACAGCATCGGACCTTACTTTCATCACCAGTCACATCCACAACTGGGTGTTGTTTTTGCTTTGGCTCCATCTCTTCATTCTTTCTGGAGTTATTTCTCTCCTGATCTCCAGTAGCATATTAGACACCAACCAACCAGGGAAGTTCATTTTTCAGTGTCCTATCTTTTTGGCTTTTCATACTGTTCATGGGGTTCTCAAAGCAAGAATACTGAAGTGGTTTGCCATTCCCTTCTCCAATGGACCACGTTTTGTCAGAACTCTCCACCATGATTCGTCTGTCTTGGGTGGCCCTACATACATGGCTCATAGTTTCCTTGAGTTAGACAAGGAAGTGGTTCATGTGATCAGATTTGTTAGTTTTCTATGATTGTGGTTTTCATTCTGTCAACCCTTTGTTGGAGACAGATAAGAGGCTTATGGAAGCAGAACTAGTGTGTGTCCTTTTCTCTTTTTTTTTAATGTGATTTTAAAGTATTGTCTCAAAGACAACAAAAGTATTGAAAATAAGAAAATATTTTACAACTAGAAGCTTTATTATATGCTCTTGCATGGTAAGGATTTCAAGAAATTTCTTTAGACTATATTTGCTCTATTCTTTGGAAATTGCAGTTAAAATCAATTTCAACATCACTTTAAAAATGCACCAACTTCTGCATTTGACACTGTACAGTTATAAATTCCAGTATTTAAATAAAAATCACTATACATTTCCAAAACCAAGAAAGTGTGTTCTATGACCATGAAGAAACACTACCAGTAAATGGAGACTTTTACAAATATGCTACATTTTCTCAACATATCAAAAAAGAAAAGCAACATAATCAGAGAAAGAGGAAATGAAGTTGGTAAAGATTTCTCAATAGAAAAAGGAAAGAAAAACTAAGCAAATTGAACATTATCATATCAAATCAGAAGTTCTACAATGTAAGATCTTATACCTTGAAAAAATAGAGTACAAGAAGAATTTTAATATCCAAAATGATGCTTTCCAAATTATACTTTGCTTCTGCTGTGTTCACTTCCCAGGTGGCTCAGACGGTAAAGAATCTGCCTACACAGTGCAGGAGACACAGGTTCAATTCTTGGATCAGGAAGATCCCCTGGAGAAGGAAATTGCAACCCACCCCAGTTTTTTTGCCTAGGAATCCCATAAACAGAGGAGCCTGGTGGGCTATAGTCCATGGGCTTGCAAGAGTCTGACTTGACTTAGCAGCTAAACAACAACTCTGCCCTGCACAAAAAAAATTAACTTGAAAGAGATACCTGTTCAAATAAATGCATCACACTACCAATTCACTCTTATTCTTCACAATTGTTTTTCAAAGAGTTTCATCATCCAAAAGATAGAAGGTAAAGAAGTGATTATCTGGCATCAGTACTTTGGGCTGTTGTAAAATCCATGGTTATGAAGTGGAAAAACACATGGCCAAAGTTCTACTTATCCAGATAGTGTTTTGTGAATGCCTGGTAAGCATGGGGCAGGAAATTTGAAAGTATACTTTCGACCTAATTTCAGATTGTACTGTTGTTGAATTGTGAGCAACCAATTCAGTTCATCTCTGAATTATTCAATTCCTTGCTGATTCTGATTTTTAGGAAAACTTTGAGTTTTAGTCTCTGATATGTCCCCTTAAGTTTCTTTCTCATTGTATGTGGCTGATGGGAAGTGTGTGGAAAAAAGATAAAAAGATTTTCAGATGGATTTGCTGGCCATACATCATTTTATACTAGATATCATATCACTTTTTACTGTTAAAAACAAGACATGTGTTTTAAATATGTGTGCATCTTTGAGTTTAGTATGTCATTATCATGAATAAATTTGTACTGTTTTAAGTTATTCTTCAAATCAAACTTTCCTCTGTTTCTTTAAAATGCATAATATATTACTCTGGATCATGGCTTTTCAACTTTCTAAGACAAAATTGTAGAAGGAATCTTCATATAGAAAAAAAAATCACTGTATGATTCAATAATATTAAAATTACAGTATGGAAAGTTTCATAAGTTGATATTTCTTCTATTAACTGGACTTGCAACTGCAAAACATTTGGAATATATTATTTTAAAGAAATGTCTTATCTTGCAGGTTTGAGTTAAGTATGCACAAAATTTCTTTGGAATACATTTGCAAAATAACTGTTTTTGGCACAGAATTTTGGACACTGAAGCTAATTATAAATTACTGAATAGTAGCTCCTGCACTGAAATGTTGGTAATACTACTTAGCACTAATATGTCATGGAAAATTTTGGCAGGAGATAAGAATTACTGGTTTTGATGAATCTAGCTTGAACTGATTTTTTACAAAAAATCATTTTGCTTTTCTTTCCTTCTAGTTAACTCTTTAGGTGATTTCACCCAAGTTTATTACAACAAAAAGAATAGCATTGACAAAAGTGAGATGATTTGTAATTATGAAATCTTGTTTCTTTGAGGAACCAATGATACTGAAATAATATTGATATTGAAAATCTTTCATTACTCTATTTGTTTCACATGACATTCTTTTGCAGATCATTCCTAACAAAGGTTAATTTCATTCACTATAGATAAAAAGTGAAAACTGGTCATGATCTTTTCTGAATCATATTAATAACTTTGAGATACGCTGTCTATGAACTTTGCATTTTTTTATATCAACATATTTTTCCAAATTGAAAGCCCATTCTGAGAATTGTTGGGAATTTCTCAGGTTGACAAATGATGGAGAATAATGAAAGGCTAACTGGTCACGATGTTCATATGCATAGGCTGCTTTGGGGAAAGAAGGGCCTTAGCTGAAAAGTCCAACTGCTGCTTGCAACGCTGCATCTCTGCCCCTTTAGAAGGAAAACTACAGGGATAATTTCCAGCCTTCAGTTTTTATTAGGCTTAGATTCTCACTGCTGTTGTTCATTCCCAGTCTGGTAGTTTAAAATTATGTTTTATTGTAGGTATGTGTACATGTTGGTGTTGTTTAGTCGCAAAGTCATGTCTGACTCTGTGACCCCAGGGACTGTTGCCTGACAGGCTCCTCGGTCCATAACATTTTCCAGGCAAGAATACTGGAGTGAGATGCCATTTCCTTCTCAGGGGATCTTCCGGACCCAGGGATCAAACCTATGTCTCCTGCATTGGTAGGTGGGTTCTTTACCGCTGATTCACCTCAGAACCCTGCCTGTATGCATGCATATATTCATGTATCCTCATATATTATGTCTGCGTATAAACATGATGTGCAAGCATGGCTAATACCATTTGCTGAGGGGATGGCTGTGAAAGCTTTCCAGTCTCACACAGGCACAACAGACTGCAAGCCACACTTCAGTTTACAAACCTTTAGCCTTGAGTTTGAGGCTTTATTTGTCACACTGCAACTGTGCCAAATGGTATGGTGGCTCTGATCCAGATAACTAACTATGGCGAAACGACATAGAGCAGTGGACGTCTGGCTCATGCAAAACAGCATCCAAAACGTTCAGAAGGGAAATAACAACAGCCTCAGTTCACTGCCAGGCTCTGTTGGTACTAATCAAGTGTTTTCTTGTTCATTGTTGCATTCTATCTGCACAATAATTCTTTCTGGAGACACTATAGCTGTCTGGAAGCTCTATTCTGTTTAAAGGACTAGATATTACAGACAACTTCTCATTCAGAAATGTTGAGAGTTCTCCAGTTAGTATTGCCAAGTTCACAACTGCTTTTTCACTCTTTCTAATCAAGAAGAGAGACTTATTTCAATGCTATGTTGCCAAAGACACACCCATGTTCCAAAGCAGCTTGAATTTAAAAATAGTTTTCCAAACCATAGATGAGGTTATACCATTTACACAAACAGTTTCACTCTCAGTCATTGAAGGAATGCTTTCTTAAGGCCACTTCTTAATTCACAGCTTAAAACATGAATCAAAGTTTCTTACTAGATTTCTCTGGTGGTCCAGTGTCAGGGGTGAGGGTTCAATCCCTGGTTGGGGTACTAAGATAACGCAAAAGCATAACACTTTGGCCATAACTCTTGGCTAAAAGCATAACACTTAGAACAGAATCATTATTGTAATAATTTTTTAAATAGTCCACACAAAAATAAGAAATCTTAAAAAAAATGCTGTTCTAAAACTACCCAGATATACTCAAAATTATTATGGCAGCAAAGTTTGTTTTTAATTAACTTTCTTTATGTTGTGGTCTGACCTTCATTCGTCAGTTATAGCAGCAGAATTTCAGAGGCAATTTATGTTACACATTTCAAAGTCAAGGCATTTTAAGATGTTTACTTATGTAGTACACTTTACATATGAAATTTTGGCAAGAGAGATGGTGGTTAAACATGCTCAATTCATTTATTCCATGATTTCTTGGAAAGAAGTGACCACAACACATACAAATTATTGGGAATTGAGCAGTTTGGCTTAAATGTATGCCTGAAACAAAACTGAGAAAACATATACATCTGTGATTATTTAGGATCTGAAAATGATTACTTAAATGTTCAATTAAGTAAAAATTTTATGACTTAACTGTGAATTATTATTTTTCAGTTGCCAAGTTGTGTCTGACTTTCTGTGACCCCATGGACTGCAGCATTGCAGGCTTCTCTGTCCTTCACCATCTCTTGGAGTTTGCTTAGATTCACGTCTATTGAGTCAGTGATGCCATCCAACCATTTCATCCTCTGCTGCCTCCTTCTCCTCTTGCCCTCAATCTTTCCCAGCATCAAGGTCTTTTCCAATGAGTTGGCTCTGCATATCAGGTGGCCAAAGTATTGGAGCTTCAGCTTTAGCATCAGTCCTTCCAAATGAATATTCAGAGTTAATTTCCTTTAGGACTGACTGGTTTGATATCCTTGCTGTCCAAGGGACTCTCAAGACTCTTCTATAGCACCATAGTTCACAGCTAAATTTCTACACTCCCTAATTTAAAATATTATACTTGCAATTTCACTTTTGTAACTTTTATTAATCATTAATAATCCATTTAATAAGAAAATTTTAATGGTCAGCTCAGAAAATTTAAATAGGACTCATAAATCAGTAGGATGCTAGATAAGAAAATGCATATAATTTACCAATGATAGAATTAAGAGCTTCAGTACTTTGAATTAGCATCTGCCATTTTAGAAATAAGAGAAAAATATACTGATATGTTTCTCACTTGCCTGATCTTTCTCAGTCTAGGAAAATCCATCACACTTATAATTCAGTAAAGCATTTGTCTCTAAAAAGATTTGTGTACATTTACTTCTTCCCCTTAGCTAAAGGAAGGACAGGTGAAAATGTCAGTTGAAAATCTTTTATTACTGTAATTATAGTTAATTTTCAGCAATGAAACATTTAACTATGAGTCCTGTTTCTTCTATTACAAGGATTATTTTACCTATGTTTGGATGAATATATCTAATACAGGGCAACTAGGGCCTTGAAAAATAAATACCAGCAGATACAAAGCAAATATAATATTTTAAATTGAATTTATATAATAGCACTTCATATTTTCTTTGTATAATGTTTATCCAGGTGCATTCATTTAAAAATGTACCACAAATTCTAAAATTAAAAATTAGCTTTAAGATGAAAAGGCAGAGATAAAAAATATCTTGCCTAATATAAATTATGAGATAGGAATTAAGTGCTCATACTTACATGCCTTAAATCAAACTTTCACCTAGTGATAGAAAAATCCTTGAGATTATTTTCAGCTTCCAAGACACACATGGTTATTCCTCATCACCCAATCTAATGGTTCCTTTAACCCAATTTTCCTATTTCTGCCTACACTCTCCTGCCATAAGTTAAACCTGGTCCTCAATGTTTATGTAAACACTTGACATTTTTCACTTGCTTAAAATCCTGGACAACTGTATAATGCATGAATTTCTTTCCTTCCTCAATGATATTCTACATTCCATGTAGATAAGAATGAGACCTTGTATACTGACTGATTTTGCAATGAAATGGCAGGTAAATTTCATTTTTTTAAACATACATATAAGCACATTTTAAAACATCCTCATATTTGAAATATTAATCAAAAGGTTGATTATAAATTTATCCAAGTATAATCATTACATCAAAAACTTTCTTTAACCTACTTTTTAAATAATCCCATGGCTTTATGGTCTTTAGTTTTACCCAAATTCATTCTAAGTGTTGATCCTGAAAGTTAAAGTGAAGTCGCTTAGTCATATCTGACTCTTTGCAATCCCATGGACCGTAGCCTACAGGCTCCTCCTCCCATGGGATTTTCCAGGCAAGAATACTGGAGTGGGTTGCCATTTCCTTCTCCGGGAGATCTTCCCAACCCAGGAATTGAACCCAGGTCTCCCGCATTGTAGGCAGACGCTTTACCATCTGAGACACCAGAGAAGTTCATTGATCCTGAAAGTCAGTGTTATTTTTAGATGACTTGTCAACCTTTTTTCTGAATACAAGCTCTCCCTTTTGCAACAAGAGACCTAACTTGTAAGTGTGAGTTTTTGCTTTAAGAGAGTTCTTTTCTATAAAATGAACCTGAGCGTTGTATCTATTCTGTAAAAGTGGTTATTTTTCATTAAGAAAAAAACTCACCATATTCTGCTAATGTTCCTCCTCTTTTCTACTCTTAATTACATTTAATGGACTATCATATTACTCACAAAGAATAAAATAACAGCATAATGAATATAATTTATTTTTGCCTTGGGGTCAGCAGGATGCCAATACAATAAACTGATCATCTAATTCTATAAACACATGCTTTTATGGAGAGTTAAGTTACCAATATGTAAACTTATATTGTTAGCACAGTTAAGTCTTTGGTGTTTTAGACTGGATGAGTTTAAATTTGTCTGGCTGATGATTCCATTTTTCACTTATACAAACAATAGCATGTTGTTGTTTAGTCACTAAACCATGTCAACTCTTTGAGACTCCAAGAACACCAGGCTTCTCTGTCCATGGGGTTTCCCAGACAAGAATACTAGAGTGGGTTGCCATTTCCTTCTCCAAAACAACAACATGAAAAGTGAAAGTTGCTCAGTCCTGTCCGACTCTATGCAATCCTGTGGATTATACAGTCCATGGAATTCTCCAGGCCAGAATACTAGAGTGGGTAGCCTTTTCATTCTCCAGGGGATCTTCCCAAACCAGGGATAGAACCCATGTCACCCACATTGCAGGCAGATTCTTTATACTAGCTGAGCTGAAAAGGAAGCCCAAGAATACTGGAGTAGGTAGCTTATCCCTTCTCCAGAAAATCTTCCTGGCCCAGGGATTGAACCGGAATCATCCTGCATTGCAGGCAGATTCTTTACCAATTGAGCTATGAGGGAAGCCCTTAAATGATCGTATATCTTTACCTAATGTAACTAGTTTCAATATATTACACTAAAGTGTAATTCCATATTTCCTATATTTTTGATAAATGTTACTTATAATAAGCAACAGATGTGTATGTTTTAATTTTTTGAATAAACTACAAATTATAACTTAGATGTCCATCGGCAGATGAATGGATAAGAAAGCTGTGGTACATATAAACAATGAAGTATTACTCAGCCATTGAAAAGAATACATTTGAATCAGTTCTAATAAGGTGGATGAAACTGGAGCCGATTATACAGAGTGAAGTAAGCCAGAAAGAAAAACACCAATACAGTATACTAATGCATATATATGGAATTTAGAATGATGGTAATGATAACCCTGTATGCGAGACAGCAAAAGAGACACAGTTGTATAGAACAGTCTTTTGGACTCTGTGGGAGAGGGAGAGGGTGGGATGAGTTGGGAGAATGACATTGAAACATGTATAATATCATACATGAAATGAATCACCAGTCCAGGTTCAATGCAGGATACTGGATGCTTAGGGCTGGTGCACTGGGACAACCCAGAGGGATGGTATGGGGAGGGAGGTGGGAGGGGGCTTCAGGATGGGGAACACGTGTATACCCGTGGCAGATTCATGTTGATGTATGGCAAAACCAATACAATATTGTAAAGTAATTAACCTCCAATTAAAATAAATTAATTTATATTAAAAAAACTTGCCAATTGAAAGATATGAAGTACATAATGGTCAGAGAAGTAAAATAAACTTCTACTTAAGAAAAATGATTGTGTATTAATTAAGGGATTTTCAGCTTAAAATGTACTGAATAATATTAAATCTTATTTTTCATTTGTTTATAATCTTTTATGTGAGGATTATGTTTTGCTGATCTTTGATTCTTAACACCTATAATGCACATAATAGTCACTTGTACTTATTTGCAGATACATGAGTATTGTTTAAACTGAACAAAAGTAAGACAGAAATGTCTCTGAAAGTTTCAGAATAGAAAAATAACTTAAACATTTGCTTATTATGTAAGCTCATTTGTTGAAATATTTTAGGTATCTTTAAATTTATATAAAAGATGTTAACTTTTTTGGCCCTTGAACGTGAAGTCACTCAGTCGTGTCCGACTCTCTGTGACCCCATGGACTGTAGCCTACCAAGCTCCTCTGCCCATAGGATTTTCCAGGCAAGAATACTGGAGTGGGTTGCCATTTCCTTCTCCAGGAGATCTTCCCAACCGAGGGATTGATCCCCGGTCTCCCGCATTGTAGGCAGACGCTTTACCCTCTGAGCCACTGGGGAAGTCGAGCCCTTAGAATTATGCAAAATATTACTGATAAAATTTAAATACAGTTGAGCGATATATTAAATAATATTCTGGTATCAATTATTAAGGGACACATTCCAAATCTTTTTAAAAGAGAAACAAATTTAAATCCTTGGCTGAAGGAATAATGATATGACTTCTTGAACATAACAAAGAAGAAATTGCTTAATTAGACTGTTGACCTCTTAAAGTTAAGAATCTGTAATACGTCAGAGTGCTATAATTGCAGAACATTCAGAGTAAAACTCAGTGACCCAGGCTTTCTCCTCCCAGAAAAATGTTCTATTGAATATCCTATCCAATGATTCATTAATATTATGCATTTTAGGTTTTAAATATCTTATTTAGTAATTGATCAGAATCCTGTTCTAATTCAATAACTAGAAAATATGAATGCGTTTGAATATAAAGAGACCGTTTTAGACATGTTTTTGGTATGTAAATATAGACACAGATTGCTCCATTTTGTTCCCCAGTTGTTATTAATAAAAGTGAAAGTGAACGTCGTTCAGTCGTGTCCGACTCTTTGCGACCCCATGGACTGTATGTAGCCTAGCAGGCTCCTCCGTCCATGGGATTTTCCAGGCAAGAGTAGTGGAGTGGGCTGCCATTTCCTTCTCCAGGGATCTGCCCAACCCAGGGATTGAACCCGGGTCTCCCTCATTGTAGGCAGACGCTTTACCGACTGAGCCACGAAAGAAAAAAAAAAAAGTCAAAGATAGATAGTTTTCATAAAGTTCAAAAGTATACCTTATTCAGTTCAGTTCAGTCCAGTCCCTAAGTTGTGTCGGACACTTTGCGACCCCATGAATCGCAGCATGCCAGGCCTCCCTGTCCATCACCATCTCCCAGAGTTCACTCAGACTCATGTCCATCGAGTCCGTGATGCCATCCAGCCATCTCATCCTCTGTCGTCTCCTTCTCCTCCTGCCCCCAATCCCTCCCAGCATCACAGTCTTTTCCAAGGAGTCAACTCTTCGCATGAGGTGGCCAAACTACTGGAGCTTCAGCTTTAGCATCATTCCTTCCAAAGAAATCCCAGGGTTGATCCCGTTCAGAATGGACTGGTTGGATCTCCTTGCAGTCCAAGGGACCCTCAAGAGTCTTCTCAAACACCACAGTGCAAACGCATTATTTCTTTGGTGCTCAGCCTTCTTCACAGTCCAACTCTCACATCCATACATGACCACAGCAAAAACCATAGCTTTGACTAGACGGATCTTAGTTGGTAAAGTAATGTCTCTGCTTTTGAATATGCTATCTAGGTTGGTCATAACTTTTCTTCCAAGGAGTAAAAGTCTTTTAATTTCATGGCTGCAGTCGCCAGCTACAGTGATTTTGGAGCCCCCCCAAAATAGTTTGACACTGTTTCTACTGTTTCCCCATCTATTTCCTATGAAGTGATGGGACCAGATGCCATGATCTTCGTTTTCTGAATGTTGAGCTTTAAGCCAACTTTTTCACTCTCCTCTTTCACTTTCCTCAAGAGGCTTTTTAGTTCCTGTTCACTTTCTGCCATAAGGGTGGTGTCATCTGCATATCTGCGGTTATTGATATTCCTCCCGGCAATCTTGATTCCAGCTTGTGTTTCTTCCAGTCCAACGTTTCTCATGATGTACTCTGCATGTAAGTTAAATAAGCAGGGTGACAATATACAGCCTTGACGTACTCCTTTTCCTATTTGGAACCAGTCTGTTGTTCCATGTTCAGTTCTAACTGTTGCTTCCTGACCTGCATACAGATTTCTCAAGAGGCAGGTCAGGTGGTCTGGTATTCCCATCTCTTTCAGAATTTTCCACAGTTGATTGTAATCCACACAGTCAAAGGCTTTGGCATAGTCAATAAAGCAGAAATAGATGTTTATCTGGAACTCTCTTGCTTTTTGCATGATCCAGCGGATGTTGGCAATTTGATCTCTGGTTCCTCTGCCTTTTCTAAAACCCGCTTGAACATCAGGGAGTTCACGGTTCACGTATTGCTGAAGCCTGGCTTGGAGAATTTTGAGCATTATTTACTAGCATGTGAGATGAGTGCAATTGTGCGGTAGTTGGAACATTCTTTTGCATTGCCTTTCTTTGGAACCGAATGAAAACTGACCTTTTCCAGTCCTGTGCCCCCTGCTGAGTTTTCCAAATTTGTTGGCATATTGAGTGCAGCACTTTCACAGCATAAACTTTCAGGATTTGAAACAGCTCAACTGGAATTCCATCACCTCCACTAGCTTTGTTCGTAGTGATGCTTTCTAACGCCCACTTGACTTCACATTCCAGGATGTCTGGCTCTAGATTAGTGATCACATCATCATGATTATCTGGGTCATGAATATCTTTTTTGTACAGTTCTTCCGTGTATTCTTGCCACCTCTTCTTAACATCTTCTGCTTCTGTTAGGTCCAGACCATTTCTGTCCTTTATCGAGCCCATCTTTGCATGAAATGTTCCCTTGGTATCTCTAATTTTCTTGAAGAGATCTCTAGTCTTTCCCATTCTGTTCTTTTCCTCTATTTCTTTGCATTAATCGCTGAAGAAGGCTTTCTTATCTCTTCTTGCTATTCTTTGGAACTCTGCATTCAGATGCTTATATCTTTCCTTTTCTCCTTTGCTTTTCGCCTCTCTTCTTTTCACAACCATTGGTAAGGCCTCCCCCAACAGCCATTTTGCTTTTTTGCATTTCTTTTCCATGACGATGGTCTTGATCCCTGTCTCCTGTACAGTGTCACGAACCTCATTCCACAGTTCATCAGGCACTCTATCTATCAGATCTAGACCATTAAATCTATTTCTCACTTCCACTGTATAAGTTCAAAAGTATACCTTATTATTTACATACATTTTTTATAGTCAATGATAACCATTTGGGCTTGTTTTATTAATACATATAAAATATAAATGGTACAACTTTAATTTTTGAGATCGTTATTGATATTAGACTATAGATTGTAATATCAATTGAAAACATTTATTACGAGTGAACTCTGGGAGTTGGTGATGGACAGGGAGGCCTGGCATGCTGCGATTCATCGGGTCGCAAATAGTCGGACATGACTGAGTGACTGAACTGAACTGAACTGAACTGAACACTAAACATTCCAATAAGTAACAATCATGAATCTCCAGCATTATTTGCCCAGTTCTGAAGGATTTGTTTTTGGTTCACAATGAAGCAATTTTTGAATAGTTCAAATATAAAAACACTTTTATTTACTCAGTTCTATTTCAAATTTAGTATTTGTCAAAGTTTCCACTCATTGGTGAGCTCCTTACAAATAATAACGATTTTTTTTTCTTTGTGCTCTGATTATATTACTCAACTGCTCTGCTTATATTATTCAATTTTTTTAAAAAAATATGTGCTATCTTTTTCATTTGTATTCATTTTAATTTCTACATACAAGTGTAGGGTAGAGATTACACCAACATAATGAGTTCCTTCATTGAGCCAGGTGTTGAGAAGGTCAGTTAGGACAATGAGCCAAACTGAGAATAACAAGCTAGGTTCTACTCTGGAACAAAAGGCCAACAGAGACAGTCTTTTATTTTTACCCATGAAACATCACCTGCAGACTCAGATGCATGAGTGCAGATGGAGGACCCATCTTCCTCCCGAGAAGGCCTGGAGAAAAGGTCCCTGCCACTTTATGGATCTGGGAGAGAGCTGAGAAGAGTCCAAGTGGAGAAAAGTGCCAAGTCCTCTCTCCTCTAATAACAATAAATAGGTCTCCATGGAGACACCTTACAAGTGTCTCAGCCGAGGTCCCTTGATGAAAAGATCCCCCAAAGGAGGTGTCTGGATGAGAAATGCAAAGATGCCCAGGACATGTCTGGCCTCTATGTCCAACTCTCTTCAAAGACTGCAGTGAAGAGGCCCTGTACCCAGGTTACTGTAGGAAGGGAAGCTTCTCTGTGTCATGGACTGGGGAGTGTCCTACACTTGCCAATGGTCAAAACTGAAAGTTCACACAAAGGGTTTGACCTGCAGCTGGACTCTTCATGCATAGTCAGGTGTTCATGTATGTCCATCTCAATACCCTCAAATCAAAATAAGAGTGTTACCAGCATGAGAGGTACCTATAAAATAGTGTAGAACAATGTGGATAATTTTTAAGTCAGTAATGACTGTTTAATGCTGTAGAGTCATAAGGAGTTCTATTTTTAGAAAGTTTCCTGAGGAAGTGATCAGAAGATGAGTTAAGATACATGTGCATAAATGTTTTTCACAGCTTTGTTTAAAATAAAAAGAAATTTAGAAAAATTATACTCAGAAATATAGAATCTAATAATTTGTATATCATATAACAAACTATCAAGCAATTTTAAAGATGATGTGGATACATTTAAAATGGAAATACATTGGATAAAATATGCTGTGGATGTAAAGTTGATTGAAAAAAGATTACAGTGAATGATTCTTCCAATTTTATAAATATATGACTTTGTGTGTGTGTGTTTCTTTGCAGAAAGGCATAGGAAATATTTAGACTTGTAGATCAAAATGTCCTCATTAACTTCTTGAGTGAAGACTAAAAGTAATTTTTTGAAGTCTTTTGCTAAGTTTAAAATTTTGTATAATTTATTTTCTGAGAGGAAAATGAGCTAATTGTTTAATTAGATAAAAATTAAAAAGAATAATTGAGATCAGTTCAGAAATCAATTTGTCTTAACACACTACAATGATCTTGTTAACAGTTTTTGGCTATAGCAAAAGATAATAATGTTCTTAAAATGCTATAATAATGTGATTCAATTATTTTTTATCTGTTACTTTATATTTTTATTTATAAAGGCTAATTAAATTCAGGTAGAATTTGAAGGGAGAGTATTTTCTTAAAAATTGTTATTTCTGGAAGAATATGTGTTTGTGTGTTTGCTTTGTATTTCTATGAAACAAAATATCACACATTTAGCAGCTTTAAAGAATATATGTTTATTATAGTTTTCTGTAGACTAGGATTGTGGCTGTATTCTAATTGTGTCTTCTGTTTAGGGGTACACAGAGCTTCATCATGAAGATGGCCAGGGATATGATGTTATCTGGTCTTGGTATTTGCTTCTAAAAGCTCACTAGTTGTTGACAGATTCACTTCAGCTCCTAAAAGTAAGAGGGCTTAGCTCCTTGAAATCACCCGATGTTCATGTCAGGTAATCATTACTATAAAGCCATTTGTTCTTCGAGACGAGCAGTACAGTGTCTCTACTGCTCTGAGCCTCTGACCCCCAAGAACTTCATTTAGTTGATTAGGTCAGGTCCACCAAAGCTAACCTTTTGATTAACTTCTGCTCAGTTCAGTTCAGTCGATCAGTCGTGTCCGACTCTTTGCGACCCCATGAATTGCAGCACGCCAGGCCTCCCTGTTCATCACCAACTCCCGGAGTTCACTCAGACTCACGTCCATCGAGTCAGTGATGCCATCCAGCCATCTCATCCTCTGTTGTCCCCTTCTCCTCCTGCCCCCAATCCCTCCCAGCATCAGAGTCCTTTCCAATGAGTCAACTCTTCGCTTGATTAACTTAAGTATGCTGAATTAGGGATTTTAATAACATCTTGCAAAATCCCTTCACTTTTGCCAGACAGCGCTACCTAATCAAGGGGGTAGGGCTTCCTAGCAGGTGGCTCAATGGTAAAGATGTGGGTTTGATCTCTTGGTTGGGAAGATGCCCTGGAGAAGGAAATGGCAACCCACTCTAGTATTCTTGACTGGGAAATCCTATGGACAGGTGAGCCTGGCAGGCTACAGTCCAGAGTATCACAAAAGAGTCAAACATGACTTAGCCACTAAATAACAACAACAGTCAAGGGAGTAGCACATTCTATTGGTTCAAATCAAGTTATAGCTACTGTCCACACTCCAAAGGAAGACTCCATTATGAAGGCATGACTTAATAGTGGTCACTCTAGGGTATGTCCATTACAATTGGAAAACATATATGGTACTTAGCAGAGATTCATACAATTCTCAATGAGTACACATGTTGTCCACATCTGAAATCAACTACTTGATATATTTTATCCATTAACTTCTGTTAGATTTCTCTAAAAGCTCTCCAATGTTTTGATAGAATCACAATATTTACAGAATATTCTTGATGTAAATTTTTAAACAGCTTTAAAGAAGTCTAATTACAATTTCATGAATTATCTGTTTCTATCTGTATATACAAATGACTTAACTGACCTCAATGGCAAAAGTTAAATACTTTCTTTACATAACTGAAAAGTATTTGAGGAAACTGACATTGAGCTCCAATATATTTGACCAAATTGATGTTTAAACATCAATCATTTTTTCATTTATAAATAATAAGCTCTGTTAAATGTTACTTTACCAAAACTGAATTTCAGCTGATATGCATTCAGAAGAATCATGAAAGTTGGTTTTAGAAAACTTCATGCTGTGGAATTTTAACCATGGAAAAAATGCTTCAAAAGTTAACAGAAGGCTTTTAGCTTAAAGTTTCACCTGAGGCAGAAATACTTATTTTATAAGTTATTCATCTTCAGAATTTTAGAAGTAACATTCTAAATTTGTTCAATTATGAAATGTATAATTTGTGACTCAGGCCCAAAAATGATTGCAAAAAGCACTCCACAACAATTCATCTTTTTATTATGAGGTGCTTAATTTATGTCAAGTACTCTATAAAGTACTAGAGATTCAGAGATGAGGACTTCTGTTTCTAATAATGTGGATCAAGTTCTTTATTAGGCTCGAATTTTACAAGGAAAACAATAAAACTGCTGGGTAAATATTTCTGATGACCTAAATGCTTTCAGATGAGCTGTCAGGCCAGTAGGACAGGGACAAGATAAATTCTTGGGAAAACTCTAAAGAAGACATGCAGGCATAATCCTTGAGCATACAAATATTTTTTTCCTATAAGTCCTGACAAGCCAGCAAAAACAGGCTTCAGTTCAAAGTCTCATGGGATAAGGATAAAGATAGGTATATAATTTAAATCTAGAGTAGGGATTATATAAGAACCCTCACCACAGTAAACTGGGTACTCAAAAGACTATACTCTTGATGTAAGGATAAACTAGATGTAGCTTCACTTCCATAATCTCTTATCTCCATAAATCTCAAAGGACTTTTTGGGACTTTTTTTAAGCCTGGTATTGAGTTAAATTGAAGAAAGTAGGGAAAACCGCTAGACCATTCATGTATGACCTCAATCAAATCCCTTATGATTATACAGTGGAAGTGAGTAATAGATTTAAGGGTCTAGATCTGATAGATAGAGTGCCCGATGAACTGTGGAATGAGGTTCATGACACTGTACAGGAGACAGGGATCAAGACCATCGTCATGGAAAAGAAATGCAAAAAAGCAAAATGGCTGTCTGGGGAAGCCTTACAAATAGCTGTGAAATGAAGAGAGGCGAAAAGCAAAGGAGAAAAGGAAAGATATAAGCATCTGAATGCAGAGTTCCAAAGAATAGCAAGAAGAGATAAGAAAGCCTTCTTCAGCGATCAATGCAAAGAAATAGAGGAAAAGAACAGAATGGGAAAGACTAGAGATCTCTTCAAGAAAATTAGAGATACCAAGGGAACATTTCATGCAAAGATGGGCTTGATAAAGGACAGAAATGGTCTGGACCCAACAGAAACAGAAGATGTTAAGAAGAGGTAGAAAGAATACACAGAAGACCTGTACAAAAAAGATCTTCACGACCCAGATAATCATGATGATGTGATCACTAATCTAGAGCCAGACATCCTGGAATGTGAAGTCAAGTGGGCGTTAGAAAGCATCACTACGAACAAAGCTAGTGGAGGTGATGGAATTCCAGTTGAGCTGTTTCAAATCCTGAAAGACGATGCTGTGAAAGTGCTGCACTCAATATGCCAGCAAGTTTGGAAAACTCAGCAGTGGCCACAGGACTGGAAAAGGTCAGTTTTCATTCCGTTCCAAATAAAGGCAATGCAAAAGAATGTTCCAACTACCGCACAATTGAACTCATCTCACATGCTAGTAAAGAGATGTGCAAAATTCTCCAAGCCAGGCTTCAGCAATACGTGAACCATGAACTCCCTAATGTTCAAGCTGGTTTTAGAAAAGGCAGAGGAACCAGAGATCAAATTGCCAACAGCTGCTGGATCATGGAAAAACCAAGAGAGTTCCAGAAAAACATCTATTTCTGCTTTATTGACTATGCCAAAGCCTTTGACTGTGTGGATCACAATAAACTGTGGACAATTCTGAAAGAGATGGGAATACCAGACCACCTAACCTGCCTCTTGAGGAATCTGTATGCAGGTCAGGAAGCAATTGTTAGTACTGGACATGGAACAACAGACTGGTTCCAAATAGGAAAAGGAGTACGTCAAGGCTGTATATTGTCACCCTGCTTATTTAACTTACATGCAGAGTACATCATGAGAAATGCTGGACTGGAAGAAACACAAGCTGGAATCAAGATTGCCGGGAGGAATATCAATAACCTCAGATATGCAGATGACACCACCCTTATGGCAGAAAATGAAGAGGAACTAAAGATCCTCTCGATGAAAGTGAAAGAGGAGAGTGAAAAAGTTGGCTTAAATCTCAACATTCAGAAAACGAAGATCATGGCATCTGGTCCCATCACTTCATGGGAAATAGATGGGGAAACAGTAGAAACAGTGTCAGACTTTATTTTTTTGGCCTCCAAAATCACTGCAGATGGTGACTGCAGCCATGAAATTAAAAGACGCTTACTCCTTGGAAGAAAAGTTATGACTAACCTGGATAATATATTCAAAAGCAGAGACATTACTTTACCAACTAAGGTCCATCTAGTCAAGGCTATGGATTTTCCTGTGGTCATGTATGGATGTGAGAGTTGGACTGTGAAGAAGGCTGAGCACCGAAGAATTGATGTATTTGAACTGTGGTGTTGGAGAAGACTCTTGAGGGTCCCTTGGACTGCAAGAAGATCCAACCAGTCCATTCTGAAGGAGATCAACCCTGGGATTTGTTTGGAAGGAATGATGCTAAAGCTGAAACTCCAGTACTTTGGCCACCTCATGCGAAGAGTTGACTCCTTGGAAAAGACTGTGATGCTGGGAGGGATTGGGGGCAGGAGGAGAATGAGACGGCCGAGGATGAGATGGCTGGATGGCATCACGGACTTGATGGACATGAGTCTGAGTGAACTCTGGGAGATGGTGATGGACAGGGAGGCCTGGCGTGCTGCGATTCATGGGGGTCACAATGAGTCGGACATGACTGAGTGACTGAACTGAACTGACTAAGTTAAACAGGATAAAAACCCTAAATAATAGAATAATAACACTGCATTATGAACATTGAAGTTGCAAAAATTCAAAGATGTGCGTTCCTTCAACGTCAGGTGTAAGTGAAATTGCAACTTGTTCTCCTTCTCTATTGCTGATAATCCTTCAGCTTTACCATCTCCTGCCTCCTCTCTCTCCTGCATTCAGTAACACTTCTTGCCTGTTCACTCGTTGCCAGCCTCTGTATGCCAGCTGTTGTACTGTACTACTGTACTTTTCAAGGTGTGGTATTGTAAGATTTAAAATGTTTTATTTTTTATATTTGTTTTTATACATTATTTGTGTGAAAAGTATTATAAACCTATCATAGTACAGTACTGTATTCTGTACTGTACTGAATTCTCCAGGCCAGAATACTGGAATGGGTATTCCAGTATTCCCCTTCCTTCTCCAGGAGATCTTCTTCTTCTGCTGCTGCTGCTAAGTTGCTTCATTCGTGTCCAACTTTGTGCGACCCAATAGACAGCAGCCCACCAGGCTCCCCCGTCCCTGGGATTCTCCAGGCAAGAACACTGGAGTGGGTTGCCATTTCCTTCTCCAATGCATTAAAGTGAAAAGTGAAAGTAAAGTCGCTCAGTTGTGCCCGACTCTTAGCGACCCCTTGGACTGCAGCCTACCAGGCTCCTTCGTCCATGGGATTTTCCAGGCAAGCGTACTGGAATGGGTTGCCATTGCCTTCTACTATACAGAAAATTGTGTTTAGTACCTAGGCTAACTTTGTTGAATTTATGAATAAATTGAACTTACAAACATGCTCTCAGAGCTGAACTTGTCCATGTATAGTGGACTTACTGTAACACCAACGAAAAGAATATTTAAGATAGCCAACACAGTATTAAGTGGAAACAAAGTTGGAGAACTGACACTTCCTGACTTCAGTTCTCACTATAAATCTACAAGGAGTCAAGACAGTGTGGTGCTGGTGATAAAGCAGACAAATAGATCAGTGGAAGAGGATAGAGTGCCCAGAAATAGACTGACGTAAATATGGCCACCTAATCCTCAACACAAAGCGTAGATAATACACCAGACAAAGATTGTATTTTAAACAAAGGTTGTTTGAGCAACTGGCCATCCACATGTGAAAAGAAGGATCCAGTTATACCTTACACTCTTCACAAAAATTAATTCAAAATGATCACAGACTTAAATGTAAAATGCAAAACCATAAAACTTTTAGAAGATAACATAGGAAAAACTCAATTGGGTATGGTGATCACTTTTAAAATACAACAACAAATGTAAAATCTATAAAACAAATAATTCATAAACTGAGCATCATTAAAATGTAAAACCTTATGCTCTGTGAAAGGTAATATCAAGACAAACCACAGACTAGGAGTAAATATTTGCAAAAAATACATCTGATAAAGGATGGTTAGGGTCAAAGAACTCTTAAAATTCAACAATGAAAAAAATAAGCTACCCGATTTAAAAAGAGGCCCAAGACCTAAATAGACACCTCAACAACAAAGACACACAGATGGCAAATAAACATATGAGAAGCTTTTCCATATGATATTTCATCAGGGAAATAAAAATTGAGACAAAAATAAGATGCCACTGCACACCTATTAGAATGGCCAAAATCCAAAACACTGACAATAACAAATGTTGGCAGGGATGTGGAGCAACAGGAACTCTCATTTACTGCTGGTGGGAATGCAAAATGATCTTGGCACTTGGAAAAATGGTTTGGGAATTTCTTACACAGCTAAACATACCCTAACCATATGATCCAGCAATCACACTCCTTGGTGTTTACCCAGAGCAGTTGAAAATTTACATTTAGACAAAAACTTACACAGTGATGTTTTATTCACAATTGACAAAACTTGTAAGCAACCAAGATGTCCTTTAGTAGGTGAATGGATAAAATATGGTACATCCAGACAATGGAATATTAGTACTAATGAGAATGATCTCTTGGATTTACCTGGTGATCCAGTGCTCAAGACTCTGCACTTTCGCTGAAGGGGGCATGGGTTTCATCCTTGACTGGGGAACTAAGATCCCATACTTGCTGTTTTTGTTTGGTTGCTAAGTTGTGTCCAACTTTTTGAGACCTCATGAACTGTAGACCTCTGTCCATGGGATTTTAAAATCCCATATGTCGTATGGTCAAAACAAAGAATGAAAGAAAGAAAAAGCCAAAAAAAAAAAAAAAAGAGAGAGAGAGAGAGAAATGAACTCTTGTCTTGAAAAGACACAGAGAAACATTAAATTCATGCTATCAAATGCAAGAAGCCAATCTGAAAAGGCTACAAATTGTTATAATCCCAACTGTATGGTACTAGGCAACAGGCAAATATGGAAAAAATTAAAAGATTAGTGATTGCTGGGGTGGGAATGGGAGAGAGGTGAATAGACAGAACACAGAGGAGTTTTAGGGGAGTGAAACTATTTTGCATGATGTTATAATGATAGTTATATGTCAGAGCTCATAGAGTGTATCGCACCAAGAATGAACTATGGACTCTGGATGTTAATGATGTGTCCGTGTATGTTTATCAATTGCAGTGAATGTACCATTCTGTTGGGGATGGTGATAATGGGGGAGGCTATGCTTGTGTGGGAGCAGGATATACATGGGAAATCTCTGTAGTCTTCCTTCAAATTTGATGTGAATCTAAAGCCAGACTTAAAAAAAAAAAAAAGTCTTAAGTCAAATTTTAGAACTCAAAGAAAAAATAGAAAAATATATTCAAATTTTACTCAAAATGATGGCAAAACAAGCAAGTCAAATAAAAATTTAATTTGAGGCTATGAACAAGTTGTTAAGAAATTATGGGGGGAGTGTTGATGAACATAAAGAAAAATGTAAAAGTAAAATCACACTAAGTACCTATAAACAGTAAAAGAGCTACTTATTAATTGATACCAAGGTCAAAAAGTGGACAAAGAATCTGGGATATCTGTAGGATATTTATTTTTTAAAATATTTTTGAAAGATCATTTATTTATTTATTTGGCTGTGCTGGGTCTTTGTTGCTGCAAGGGCTTTCCTCTAGCTGCAGCATGTGGGGGCTACTCTCCAGGTGTGGTACGTGGGCTTCTCATCGTTGTGGCTTCTTTTGTTGTGGAGCACGGGCTCTAGGGCACCTGGCCTTTGGCAGTTGTGGCACGTGGGTTCACTGGTTGCGGTTCTGGGCTCTAGAGCACAAGCATTGAGCTATAGCACACAGCTATTGAAGCTGTGTCTCAGGGCCTTAGTTGCTTCGTGGCATGCGGGATCTTCCTGGACCAGGGATCAAACCTGTGTCTCCTGAATTGACAGGAGGATTCTTTACCACTGAGCCACCAGGGGAGGCTCTCCGGGACTTTTAAAAGTAGAGAAATAAAATTTCATTTTCTAAAGTCCAAATATGATCTTCTTATATCCCAAAGTGATAATCTTCAAAATCTTCTCTTCTCATTATGTAAAATATATTGTAAACTTCTAGCCATGAAATTAGGCTTAGGATTAGCTGGTAACTCAGTGGTGAAGAAAATGCCTGCTAGTGCAGGAGATGTGAGTCTGATACCTAGGTCTAGAAGATGCCCTGGAGGAAGAAATGGCAACCCACTTCAGTATTCTTGCCTGGGAAATCCCATGGACAGAGGTGCCTGGTGGGTTACAGTCCATAGGGTTGCAGAATCAGACAGAACTTAACCATTAAACAGCAAAAACAACAAGCCATGAAGTAGAGTCTGTCTTGCCTTACATTCATTCTTCTCTTCCTTTCCCTGATAGAGCATGTTAACATATTTGCTGATACAAACATATAATTCTGCTTTGATTGTTTTTCTCTTTCTGCCTGGAATATCTTTTCTATGTGTTGTTTAACAGATGGACATTTAATTGTCTTTCACCACTCAGCAACATGTATAAATCTATGATATTTCTGCTTCACTTATTTATTTATGCATCTTTCTTCTTTACTGGATTATAAACTACCTGATGGCAGGAATTGTTTGATTTTGTATATCTTTACATACCCAGGAATTAACTCAAGTTCCTGGCAAAAAGCAATAATTCAATAAACTTTTTGTTGGTGGCTGATTAGGTGAAAATACACAGGTAGAAAGAAAGAAAGAGGTAAGAAAAGAAGGATGTAATTTTAAAATATGGTCAAATGTGTGTATTTAATTACTGACATTTTTTAGAACAATACACATAGAAGAGAAACAGTATTATTAGCAACTTAATAGCTTTTAAATAATTATATTTTAAAAAGTTAAGGAAGGGCTCAGAAAACAGAGAATCCTGACATATGCCAAACAGTCTCTTATAAAATTTTAGTAGCAATCTTGCTGAAAATTTAAAGTGTGATAAAGGAAAAATATAAAATTATACAAATTCATTAGAAGAGAGCAGAGTGTAGCAGTTTAGAGAATAGAAGATAAATGTCAACAATTTCTCATTTAATAGATGAGTCGGGAAAGAAATCAAACAACCAGACTAGGACAGGCTGCCCTATAACTATGTCATCCTTGAAGTATGTGTTCATTGCAGATAACCCCCTCTGAAAGTAAAATTGGTGAACATATAGTATGCTAGTTAAAAAATAACAAAACAACATGGATTTACTGATGCTGTCTATTTATGGCATATTTATATACCAGTTTTTATAGTAACAAAGAATAAAAGGAAGCCATTTTGAAAGTTAAGCTACAATTAGCTAGAAAAGCTAGAAGATAAAATTAATAATTTCAGTAAAGAGGAAAATAAAAGGGAGTTATGCAAATAGCGTCACTGTAGATATTAGTGTGGCGACTGTGAATATTCTTGGCGTGTACCTTGATGGGAAGGGCTTGTAAAAAATAAATTCCAAGTGATGGATATTTGACTTTTCTCATTAGACTTAGAAAGAATAAAAGTTGACAAGCAGTTTCTGTTGTTTTACATTACTTATGTCAGATTTCCACCACCAGTACAGCGTTGTACTGATGGGAGTCATTTCTGTTCTTAATGAACAACAGGTTAAATACTTAGGTGATAAATCATCTACCTGATAGAAAGGAAGGAAGGACACAAGTGACCAAAGTATTCAGTCACTGGGAGCAAAGTTAGAATCTTCACTTAAAAAGTGATGGACAAAAGTCAGGTCTTCCATAAGTCTTCTTTAGAAATTAAAAGGAATTTTAAGAAAATCGTGTGTTAAAGAAGAAAGCATCGTGTACTATAAAAGCTTGTGGTCATAAAAAATGTATTGTTACTCAAGGACACATGGAAGGCATGTTTTATTAGTAGAATAGACAAAAAAATAACAATAAAACTTTATCAAGAGGCTTTATGAGATACAAGACTTGAAGAAATCTGAGCATTCACAGGAAATGCTTCATATAGTAAACACACTGACTTCCTTCCATGCTTTCCATCTTCCTGAGACACAGCCAGCGTTTCTTTTGCCATCTCCCTACCCCAGACTCTTATCTGTATGACAGGCTATTTTCCAGTGATAGGTGCTATTTATTCATGGAGGACTTACCTGAGTCCTCGGACTTGCTTAAGTTATCACCTTGTACATATTCACTGCAACCTATTTCTTCCTACTACTTACTCATGATTTACAGAATTACATATATGAGTTACTTAGTGGCGGTGTCCTCTTTGAGCTGTCATGATCACTAGGCCAGAGATGATATCTGTCCCTCATATGTATCATGCCAACACATATCAAATAATTAACAAACAATTGTTAAATAAATAAATATGTGAGTGCACATTTTGAGATTTTGTAACTGTCAAATAAAATTATGGAATTTGATCATGTAATGTGTTTTAAAAGGGAATGAAATAAAGGTATGGAGAGAATAAAAATTATTCTTTAGAAAATTTTCAAGTTTTATGACCTTCTATACTACAATAATTAGCTATATTTCTAATTACTGAGACAGTAAGAATAGAAATGAAAAGTAATATGATTCTATGTAGGAAACAATATGAGGTAAACAATCGAACTGGAGCGAAAGGTGAATAAATGTGAGGAATTATTTAAACTTAGATTTAGAGCTTTCCTATAAACAGATTTAATTTTTAAAAGCAACAAGCCTCTGTCATATCTATCCCTGTAATATTTCTACTGCTTATATAAGAAATGGTGAAATGTTACTTAAAGTGGAATGTATTAAACTCTGCATTAATTGTCTTTTAGCAAATGTTTTCTTTTTCTTACATCCTGTGGATTTTGGAAGTAAATGAATCATCCAGCATTTTTAGGTTGTATGTAAAAACATAAGATATAATATTTCAATGGAATTTCTGAGAGAAAAAAGCTATTGGGTGATATATATCTTCCATATGAAGTCATTCTTTGTGTACATGTTGATTAGATTTGATCAGTCCTTGATCAATGCATTTATTCATTCACTATTTACAGAGTGTCATTATTTACTAAGTATGTGTTACACACTCTTCTGGACACTTGGAATGGTTGAAAAATGCTGGGGTTTTTTTTGTTTGTTTGTTGTTTTTCCAGATGGATTGATGGTGGTAAGGATCTCCCTGGGAGAACCTCTAAGCCCAGGTCTGAGGGATAAAAAGAAATCGTGCACAATTTTGCAACTCTGGTTGGAAATTTTAATATTTGCTTAAATTGAATGTTTGTAGCATAGATTCAGTGATTCTGTTTGGTCTATGAATATGTCCTTGAGGAAAATCAATTTTAAGGTAAAAGTTTGAAAATACAAGAAAATATCTGTCAAGTAGCTTTGGAATTTTCCCAAGCAAGACATATGGTGCTTTGAAGCAAGATAGTGTAAAACAGACACTCATTAAAAATTAGTAAAATATTTTGTGGTTGAAGAAGACGATGACAGGGCAAGTTCTTTCATTCATCTATTCAGTATTTTCTTGCAAAGCACCTACAAAAGTAGAAGCTATTCTTCATGACTTTATATGATAAAAAGATAATATAAGAAGTGAGAACAGGAAAATACTTGCCCTAGGAAGATTATATTTATTAGACAGGTAATGAACATGTGTGCTCAGGTGCTCATTCATGTCCAACTCTTGGTGACCCCATGGATTATAGCCCACCAGTCTCCAATGTCCCTGGAATTTTCCAGGCAAGAATACTAGAGTAGGTTGCCATTTCCTTCTCCAGGGGATCTTCCCAACCCAGAAATCGAACCCTTGTCTCTTGCATAGGCAGGTGGGTTCTTTACCACTAGTGCCACCAGGGAGGCCCCAGATAATGAACATAGAGATAAATAAATAATTAGGTATTGTATACTCACATACTTATAACTGTTTAACACCAAGATAAAATAGGGGACTGAGATAAACAGAAGCAGAAGATATTAAGAAGAGGTGGCAAGAATACACAGAACAACTGTACAAAAAAGATCTTCATGACCCAGATAATCATGATGATATGATCACTCACCTAGAGCCAGCCAGACATCCTGGAATGTGAAGTCAAGTGGGCCTTAGGAAGCATCACTACGAATAAAGCTAGTGGAGGTGATGGAATTCCAGTTGAGCTATTTCAAACCCTAAAAGATGATGCTGTGAAAGTGTTGCACTCAATATGCCAGCAAATTTAAAAGCAACAAGCCTCTGTCATATCTATCCCTGTAATATTTCTACTGCTTATATAAGAAATGGTGAAATGTTACTTAAAGTGGAATGTATTAAACTCTGCAGTGGTCATAGGACTGGAAAAGGTCAGTTTTCCTTCCAATCCCAAAGAAAGGTAATGCCCAAGAATGTTCACACTACCACACAATTGCACTCATCTCACACGCTAGTAAAGTAATACTCAAAATTCTCCAAGACAGCCTTCAACAGTATGTGAACTGTAAACTTCCAGATGTTCAAGCTGGATTTAGGAAAGGCAGAGGAACCAGAGATCAAATTGCCAATGATTCATTGAATCATTGAAAAAGCAAGAGAGTTCCAGAAAAATATCTACTTTTGCTTTATTGACTACACCAAAGCCTTTAACTGTGTGGATTACAACAAACTGGAAAATTCTTAAAGAGATGGGAATACCAGACCACCTGATCTGCCTTTTGAGAAATCTGTATGCAGATCAGGAGGCAACAGTTAGAACTGGACATGAAATAACAGATTGGTTCCAAATTCCCTGATGGCTCAGAGGTTAAAGCGTCCGCCTCCAATGCGGGAGACCCGGGATCGATCCCTGGGTCGGAAAGATCCACTGGAGAAGGAAATGGCAATCCATTCCAGTATTCTTGCCTGGAGAATCCCATGGATGGAGAAGCCTAGTAAGTTACAGTCCACGGGGTCGCAAAGAGTTGGACACGACTGAGCGACTTCACCTCACCTTAAGGTTGTATATTGTTACCATGCTTATTTCACTTATATACAGAGTACATCATGAGAAATGCTGGGCTGGATGAAGCATAAGCTGCAGTCAAGGTTGCTGGAAGAAATATCAGTAACTTCAGATACACAGATGGCACCAACCTTATGGCAGAAAGTGAAGAAAAACTAAAGAGCTTCTTGATGAAAGTGAAAGAGGAGAGTGAACATTCTGGCTTAAAACTCAACATTCAGAAAACTAAGATCATGGCATCTGGTTCCATCACTTCATGACAAATAGATGGGGAAACATTGGAAACAGAAAGAGACTTTATTGTTTTGGGCTCCAAAATCACTGTAGATGGTGACTGCAGCCATGAAATTAAAAGACGCCTGCTCCTTTGAAGAAAAGTTCTGACTAACCTAGATAGCATATTAAAAAGCAAAGACATTACTTTGCCAACAAAGGTCTGTCTAGTCAAGCTATGGTTTTCCCAATAGTTGTGTATGGTTGTGAGAGCTGGACTATAAGGAGAGCTGAGCACTGAAGAATTGATGCTTTTGAACTGTGGTGTTGGAGAAGAATCTTGAGAGTCCCTTGGGCTGCAAGGAGATCCAACTAGTCCATCTTAAAGGAAATCAGTCCTGAATATTCATTGGAAGGACTGATGCTGAAGTTGAAACTCCAATCCTTTGGCCACCTGATGTGAAGAACTGACTCATTTTAAAAGACCCTGATGCTCAGAAAGATTGAAGGCAGGAGGAGAAGGGGATGACAGAGGATGAGATGGTTGAATGGCATCACTGACTCAATGGACATAAGTTTGAATAAACTGTGGGAATTGGTGATGGACAGGGAGGCCTGGTGTGCTGTAGTTCATGGGGTCGCAAAGAGTCAGACATGACTGAGCAACTGAACTGAACTGAACTAAGATAAAGTATAGTTGACAGAGAATGATAAAGACCAAATATTTTCAGCACTGAAGTAAAGAAACCCTCTTTGAGAGGAAGAAGTGGTAGAGAATTGTGATATATTTTAGAGTAAAAGGATTAAGCAGTGCAAGAGTGGGAAATTGGAAACTTACTAGAGCTCAACTAGGCAATTCATTATTTCCATACGTCATTGACTGAGTTTACCTGATACAAGTCAGATGATGGAAGTCTGTCTTCTCTTCCTCACTATGTCCTTTATTAGGGGGTGCATGCTCAGTTGCTTTGGTTGTGTCTGACTCTGAGATCCTATGGACTATGGTTTACTAGGCTCCTCTGTCCATGGGATTCTCCAAGCGAGACTACTATAGTGAATTGCCATTTTCTTCTCCAAGGAATCTTCCTGACCCAGGCATCAAATCTGTGTCTCCTACATCTTCTGCATTTTCAGGTGAGTTCTTCACCACTAGTACCTTTAGTAGGGTAGGGGGTGTTTGGCCTCCGATGTTTTGATCAGAGTACATGCATTTCCATCTCCTCAGCCTCCTGCCTGTAGGGGTTCAAACTTCTTATGTGGGTCAAAGTGTCAAGAGAAAGGAATTTAGGAGCAAGATGAAAGCCAAATGATTTTGTGTGGTCTAACTTTGAAAGTAGTTCTGTCAGTTGAAACCAACACAAGCACACCCATATTCAAGGGCAGAGGACATAAGCTAGACATCTTGTTGGGAGATCTGTCAGAAATATGTCAACACATTTTAAAAGGCAACACCAATATATACCTCTGGCCATTTCACATACTCTGAAATGCAAGATGAGGTCATTCTTCAATGACTGATAGCATAGGACTGAATTCAAGGAATAGAATCTTCATTTGAATCAAATCCAGATATAGATGCATATTAGTAACTTAGTTGTGTCCAACTTTTTGCAACCCCATGGATGGTAGGCCGCCAAGCTCTTCCGTCCATGGGGTTTTGCAAGAATACTGGAGTGGGTTGCCGTTTCCAGTGGGATCTTCCAGATGCAGGGATTGAACCCACATCTGCATCTCCTGCACTGGCGTGCAGATTCTTTATCACTGAGCCACCTGAGAGGCCATATTCTGAGTCATTCTTCTTCAAAAAATAAAAATAAAAAAGAAAGAAGAAGAAGAAAAGAAAGAAAAATAACAGAAGAAAGAAAGAAAATAGACTGTGTTTTCAGCTCAATACTTTTCTTAACCTACTTTCTTCCCAAAGAAATTTTAGAGTCTAATTATTTTCCCTATCCTGTTCTGCTCAAATAGGTACAATTCTGTAAAAAGTATGAGTGTCTTAAGTATCCTCCTATGGCCTATTCCACTAGGCAAAGGACATACCCACAGATCTCTTTGAGATAAATTTTCTCTACTCTGGACATTTTATAAGGCTGCAGTTGGAAAATGCCTGAAGGTTCTTAGAAACCCTTTCATTTAACAAATAAGACCTGTGGGGCCTATCTTGAGATCCATAGAAGGCCTTTGTCCATCTGAAAGAGTCTTTGAAGCCTCAGCTTGAGTCTTTTTAAGGTTTTAAAAAGGTTTTTATAGTTACAACTTTGGCTCCCCCTTCACACTGAGATGACAACTTGACAGTGAGTTGGATTTAATATTTTCCTGAAGATTTTCCTCTTTTGGGGAACTCTTTTCTGGTTGGAAAAAAAAAAAAAACACTGTGCTGCTGGCCCTTTAACCTTTCCTCAAGTGACAACTTTAACACTCAGCCCAGAAATCTCTTATTAGGTCATTGAGTTCCTTTGGAATATTTCCTACTTTTCACATTACTGCAGGCAACAGTGTTGCCAAAATTTCACTATTATATAATAAGAGCCCTCTTTTCACTACCTTCCAATACTTTTCGCTCACTTTATCACAGAATCTCACCAATAGAGTCCCTTCAGATCCTTGAATGCCACTGCCCAGTCCCATAACAGTTTTAGGTTTTGTTACAGCATCATCCCACTTCCAGGTGCAAAAATTACTTTCCATTTACTTTTTACAGTGAAACTAACTATCTTCGAACTTAGTGGCTTAACACAGCAGTCATCTTGTTAATATGATTTGGGGATCAGCGGTGTGAGCAGAACTTGGTTGACTGATCTTTTTGTTTCAAGTACTATCAGCAGAGGTCACTTGGTGGCATTCAACAGGTAGACGGGCATGTCTACAGGATCCTAGATCATTTCACTCATAAGTCTGATTCCTTGACGGGTTAACTGGAAGACTGGCATCAGTTGAAACTGTTTATGGTTTCCACCATGGTAACCTCAGGGTAGTTGGACTATTAAAATTATACCTTAGAGCAATAAGCACAACTGGTCCAGTCGACAAGATGAAAGAAAGTTCTATGGCTACATGTTACCTATCATTGGAAGGAAAGCTTCTTTTCTGTCATAATCTATTTGCAAAACGAACACAAACCTGCCCAGAGTAGAGGGAAGAGAAGATAGATCTTAGTGGGGGTGAGTGGCATATCAAAGAATTTGAAGCTTTTAAAATCACCTCTTCCATCAAAAAATATAGATGGATACATAAAACTGTGCTGTGTTCACACAGAAATGTGGCCATACAACAATGAATGTAAACAGACTACAGCTAAAGACATTTTGGCATCTGATGCCATCACTTCATGGGAAATAGATGGGGAAACAGTGGAAACAGTGTCAGACTTTATTTTTGGGGGGCTCCAAAATCACTGCAGATGGTGACTGCAGCCATGAAATTAAAAGACGCTTACTCCTTGGAAGAAAAGTTATGACCAACCTAGATAGTATGTTCAAAAGCAGAGATATTACTTTGCCAACAAAGGTCGGTCTAGTCAAAGCTATGGTTTTTCCAGTGGTCATGTATGGATGTGAGAGTTGGACTGTTAAGAAAGCTGAGTGCTGAAGAATTGATGCTTTTGAACTGTGGTGTTGGAGAAGACTCTTGAGGGTCCCTTGGACTGCAAGGAGATCCAACCAGTCCATTCTGAAGGTGATCAGCCCTTGGATTTCTTTGGAAGGAATGATGCTAAAGCTGAAGCTCCAGTACTTTGGCCACCTCATGAGAAGAGTTGACTCATTGGAAAAGACTCTGATGCTGGGAGGGATTGGGGGCAGGAGGAGAAGGGGACGACAGAGGATGAGATGGCTGGATGGCATCACTGACTCGATGGACTTGAGTGTGAGTGAACTCCGGGAGTTGGTGATGGACAGGGAGGCCTGGAGTGCTGCGATTCATCGGGTTGCAAAGAGTCGGACACGACTGAGAAACTGAACTGAACTGAAAGATATTATCATGAATAAAACTTTTTAACATAATGTTAACTGGTTAACTCGAACCATAGAAGATCATATATCACATGATTCTGTTTATATGAAGGTAAAAGGCTAAAAAAATTAAACAGTATACTATTTAATTAAATGTAGATATATATTGAAAAACAAATTAGAATAGTGGTTACCTCTAGAAGCAGGAGACAGAATGCAATGAGAAATGACACACAAGTTCTTCTAAAACCTTTAGCTAACTCTTTCAGCTAGCTGTTGAAAGAAACACTTTTGTTTTCCCTTTTAACTGATCATATGATTTTAGCCACTTCTGAAGGTATGCTATGTTTAAAAACAAATTTTTTTAAAGAAATGAAGGATAGATGAACAAATGAAGAACTCTAAAGAAAGCTTTTGAGAAATATAAGAAGGAAGAGAAAAAAGGTAGAGCTGCTAGAAGAGGTAGAGAGTAAATACATATTTCATGTTTCTTCATTGGGGAATAATAGAATAAGGGACTAATTTAGGAGAAATTGGGGCTTCCCTGTAGCTCAGATAGTAAAGAATCCACCTGCAGTGCAGGAGACCTGGGCTCGATCCCTGGGTTGGGAAGATCCCCTGGGTAAGGGAACGGCTACCCACTTCAGTATTCTTGCTCGGAGAAAGTGAATGCGAGTATCACTCAGTCGTGACATTCAGCCGTGTCCAATTCTTTTCAACCTCATGGACTGTAGCCTGCCAGGCTCCTCTGTGTACGGAATTCTCCAGGCAAGAATACTGGAGTGGGTAGCTGTTCCCTTCTTCAGAGGATCTTCCCAACCCAGGGATCCATCCCAGATCTACCACATAGCAAGTGGATTCTTTACTGTCTGAGCCACCAGGGAAGCCCAAGAATATCAGAGTGGGTAGCCTTTCCAGAGAGAGATGCAAGAAGAGAGAAATTGCCAAAAGAAACATCTTTGTATAAATAAATTGAGAAACAACTTTGTAGAGATAAATTGAGATAGAAATCACAGCTCAAGAAGAATTCAGTATTTGGCAGGAGAGACATAACCCACAACATGTGAGTATAACACATTTAGATGCAGATGTATGATAACAGTATGAAAAACTGCTTTTAAAAGTAGGTGTATTAGGCTAAAACAGTCATTTAAACTTAAACAGGATCCCATTTACTGATCCTCAAATGAAAGCATAATTGCCAAAAATCCTGGACAATGACATACCACCTAGACATTCTTCACTCTTTCTGTAGGAAAAGCTAGATAGTAACCTAAATATAAGCCAAAACAACACTTGTAGCTCCTCAGAAATCGGAATATGAAAATTTGCATGAATAATTTTAATTGGTGATGACATTCAGCTGAAATATCCATCCAATTATTTCCATCTTTAGTGCTAATTTTGCCAAACAGACTGGATGTTGACATTAAACTGGGCATTGCTGAATAAACATGCCCAGTTCTCTGAGTCTCACTGACCAAAATTTTAGGAAAAAAATAGGTTTCTAATTCTACCTCAGAAAATAGCTATCTGAATTGTACTTAGAATATCTGCTACCTGTACAGTCTAATAAAGATTTTAATATATAGTTATGACTTGAAACAGATAATATTATTCTCAGTACACTTATACGGACACACCCATAACTCATGCTAAAAGACCCTGAGTCAAATATATGAATATAGAAAGAACTCACTAATGCAAACTTCTCCTGTCGGAGTACCTCTTGCTTCCCTCTGTATTTTATGTGTTTTATACTCTCCATTTTCATCAAATGGAAGTGAACTAGATTAAACAGATTTATCAGTCTAGCATATACCTACTAGTAGTCAATGGCCATGGATTTTATTTTCCAGCTTACACTGAAAATGCAATTGGTGTAAATTACTGGATGAACATATAAAAAGTGCTTCATATTTGTGTTATGGCTTTAAAAGCTTTGGGAAAATAAATATTAATATCAAGTAAGCACTTCCACACTGTTTTAAGTACAATTTATATTTAGCAACTTCAGGGAATCAATTCATAGAAATGGCAGGGCAACAAGTAAAGTGGAAAGCTAAATAAATTATACGCAAATTGTAGGAAGCCACTGAAGAAGTGAAATAGCATTGCTGGGCAGATTTAGCGCTTTCTTTATTGGGGTGTATAAATTGTACCTCTAATAGGCTGACTATACACCAGAGTCACTTTAGGCCATCTGTGCTCTAGAGCTAGGAAAGTTAAGACTGTTTAAGATGTAAGGTGCATAAGGAACACCTAAAATCAAGGAGATTTTCAAGTAAATTGATCAGATGGGTAGTTTTCCCAGCTTAGGATTCTAGCTGCTGGCGATTAACAGTTACAGATGTAAATCAAAACATTTACAAGCTAGATGTCCACCACTGTAGGCTCTCACACAGTATTTCCATCAAGTCGCATTTCACTTTCCTTTGGATGAAATGATTGATTGATTGTTCACAGCTTGCATGACTCTCTGCTGCCCTAGATCCATCTCCACTCTCCACGCTCCGCGCTGTGTCTGCACCATTGACTTCCTGCCAGCCATTTGGCTGCCAGGACCCAGGGTGACATTTAATGATCTTTCGACGTGGCAATGTCACATTCGTCACTCTTTACCACTCATGACAGACCTCAATTCAAATGCAAACCTGAAATGGAGACTGACTTCCATCCAAATTCTGATATACTTTTGAATTGACATCTGTCAACAAAGATCGACAAGATACACTGATGAGGGGATGACCTGCTGTTTGTACAGTAATTAAAAATACTAGTTCTAAAACCATCCTGAGAAGTCAAGGGCATTTTAATTTCATGAGGCAATAGTTCTCACAAAAAGCTTTGAGGTGGAAATTGTATTATCTAGCTGTCATATCAACTAACGTCAAATATCTACACACACTTGGAAGTGATTATCTACTTTTAAGGCAATACTCTGCTTTATAAAACAAATATCATAATACCCAGTCATGTTCTTTATAGAGTTCTTAAAGGGAGAGGTGCTTCCAAAGTTATAACAATCATTTAGAAGAAAAGAAAAATCAGTATAATTATACACATTTTCTCAAAGTATCTTCTTTCTTTGAGTTGTCTTACACTGCTGTAGGAATATTGTATTTTACATTACAGTTTTTTCTAAGTCAAATATCTCCCTGATATTTGAACTTTCCTAATATCACTACACAAAACTATATTTCACTAAAGTTTAAGGGTACTGAATAATGGTATTGCCTTTCAATACTATTTAACAAATAATTGTTAGAATATACAGGGAAAATTGGGACTTCCCAAGTGGCACTGCTGGTAACGTATCCACGTGTAAATGCAAGAGATGTAAAAGAGTTCTATCCCTGGGTCAGGAAGATCCCCTGGCTGAGGAAGTCCATAGGGTGGCAAAGAATGGGACATGACTGAAGAGACTTTGCCTGTACACAAGCGCAAAAAAAATTAAGAAATGAATTCAAGGTTTGGAGTCCTTCAGCCATTCTTGCTAGCTTAAACTCCAATTTAAATTTCACTTGCTTTCCAGAGACTAAGAGGTTCTTTTAATTCGGAAAATTTTGCTAGTTATCACCACTTTATTTTCACTTTTCAGTTAAAAAAAAGAACCTTCAAAATAATGTTGTCACTAATCTAAACTTTATAAACTCAGAGACTGTGTCTTACCTTTATATTTTCTTATCCACAGAGCCTGGTGTCAAATTAATTACAGAACTAAATTGAACAGAGGCATCATATTAATTTCAGAATGAAGGACAGAAAGTTTTCATATATGTCAGAATATCAGGAAAACCCCTATCTATTGTTGACCTAAAAAATAGTCACAACCTAAATACTGCGTACTCTCATTTTAGAGAAAGTATTTCTCTAAAATAAATGTTTCTTTGATATAATCTCCCTTTGTTTTAGACCTAAGGCAATTTTCCACATTTCCTCCTACATTTTGTTAACTGGAGTGCCTTTCTACTCTTTTATTCTAGCTGTCTAATGCTTTAAGAATGGAGAACTATGGCCTCTCACAAAATCTGTCATATTCTAAGTGCTCAAGAAACATTTCTTGAGTATAATTGATATCTTAAAAGCATCAGCCTCAAGGAACTTACAAATACATAAAAAAATCTGGGGCTTCCCAGGTGGTGCTAGTGGTAAAGAACCCACCTGCCAATTCAAGAGACATAGGAGATGTGGGTTTAATCCCTGCATTGGGAAGATCCTCTGGAGAAGGAAATGGCAATCCACTCCAGTATTCCTGCCTGGAAAAACCCATGGACAGAGGAGCCTGGTGGACTACAGTCCATGTGGTCTCAAAGAGTCATATATGACTGAAGCAACTTAGCATACATGCACACAAGAAGCTCACGGAATTTTTATGGTGATTACACTTCCTATAGTGGATTCAGACTTAAATTGAAGGAAGTAGGGAAAAAAAAAATAGACAATTCAGGTACGACCTAAATCAAATCCCTTACGATTACATAGTGAAAGTGAGAAATAGATTCAAGGGATTAGATCTGATAAACAGATACTGGGAAAGACTGAAGGCAAGAGAAGGGGACGACAGAGGATGAGATGGTTGGATGGCATCCCTGACTCAATGGACATGAGTTTAAGTAAGCTCCAGGCATTGGTGATGGACAGGGAAGCCTGGCGTGCTGTAGTCCATGGGGTCATAAACAGTCAGACATGACCGAGTGACTGAAATGAGCTGAACTGTGTGGATTCTGGTGGTACTCCTACTATCTGGGCACCTATCAGCCCGTTAACATTGCCTGTTAGACACTCAAAACTGTGTAGCTGTCTTCTTTTTCAAAAAATTGCCTCGAGTCAAAAGGAGCCATCACAGTCAGGGGCCTTCCCCACTCTTCATCCTTTCCCGGGGAGATCTTGCTATAAGATGCAGGCTTCATGCCTCAAGGCAGGAGTGACTGGAGCAAGTCCCTTTGTCCTAAGAGCACTCCAGCAATAAATCACTTATACAGGAATTCCCATCTTGTACTGTTTCTGGGGAAACTGACCTAAGGCATTTGATGCATTTAATGGCTCTAGAAAGCGAATTCAAAGGATAAGGTTCTGGATTTGCATCACTTATCAGCTGATTGCAAGGAATATCCCATTTCTGGTGGCAGGTGAAGTAATAAAAAGTTCCTGCCGACCACAGCAATGTGTTTCCAAAGACTTTTCGCTCATTTAAATTGGGAGAGGTTACAGGCACCCTCTTAGAAATTTGAAAGGTCCAGAAGAAATAGCAACTGTTGAACTGGATAGCTATTTCTCAATGTGACCAATTCAGTTAAAAGTGGAAAAACCAGCCAGGGTAATTAATTAGCAATTAAAAGCCAAATGTGAGAGAGAGACTTCACAGTATTTAAATCCTCATCCCTTATAGCCCCTAATAAGACACAGCTGAGTACCGGGGGGTGGGGGGCGGGCAACACTTCATCTTGAGAGTGACAGACATTCAGGGAAGTCTCACACGACAGTCGCTGGACAGGGGAGGAATGGGGCTCTTTGATTTGGCTTGAGAATACCTTGGTAGATACACTTGAGAACACTGAGAGCTTCGTTTCTCCTGTACCGAGTCTTCAAACATGGCCCACCTTCCCTTGTTGGAAGACAAGAGACCCTCTTGCTGGAAGAAAAGGCAGAGTACTCAAGTTAGGCCGATACCTCACAAGATAAATGCTTTTCCGCTGCAGGGCTTGCAGCTTCCCCCTACGTCAATCCACCCCTGTGCCCTTGGTATGATAATTAGGCTCAAATCTCAGCCCAGGAATGGATCCTGTGTGCTAGGACAAGAAAGGTGGAGTTTAAAGTTGGATAGAAGCAATTACAAACACTAAACAGGAGATAAAACACCGGTGAAGATCCTAGTGACAGTTCTGTTATGCTTTTCTGATGGCTCTTGGGCACTTGGACAAAGTTACAAGAGTAATAATTCACATTAAATGGAGTAGACACATCAGAACCATCATAACAAACTGTGGCAAAATGGATCAAAAGTCTAAGAGAAATAGGTGTGTCAATCAGGAATATGACTGGTAGATACTGACGAGATGACTTATAGTACCTGGGATCTAGGAACTTGATGGACAGCCAACATAGTATTGCTTAATATATGTATTGGGAGAGACTAAGAATGGAGGTGCTGAAACCAACAGGTTGCACATTATTTTAGACTTATATCAGTTCCATCTGATGGAGACGACCAGTCCCCATTGGAAGGAACTTGTAAGACCAGAAAAAGAATAAACACTTGATCTTCCCAGACTTTTAAGATACATGTCCATTTCCTAAGGTACATGTCCATTTTAGGGAAAACGGACTTTCACCTTCTTTTGAGAGCTCTACATGGGGATTATATAATAGCTGGAGTTTTAACCCAGGTCTGTGTCCAAATGTGTCCATAAAGTCCATGGATTTGCCTCTTAGTCTTTTCTTCAATTCCACATATATAATTTGAATGGATACACTTGACTATCAACAACACACTTTCAATGGGACAAGCGCTGCTATTGCAGGAAAACTTCAGGTAGGAGGAGCCTCTGAAGTTTCCCCCTCCTTATGTCCAGATAATAAATAAAAAGCAATATTGTATCTCAGAGGAATGACACAAGTTGGTGCCACACTTTAACATTTAGAGGATGTATCTATTATATGTCTGGCCCTTGCAAAACTGGATAGCTCACACCACATAATAGGGGACTATTGCAAATTACACCAAGCAGTAGCTAAATATACATAGTACTTTGTGTGACTCTTGATAGAGCTATCTTGCAACAATGAAAGCAAAACAAAGAAATACAAAAGCTAGAAGTATTCATCACCAGTAGACTCACACAGAAAACTATCAGATGGAAACTGAGTATGAAAAACTTGGATAAATATATTAGATAATTTTCTTTGTTTATGTCTCTTTAGAAGATAATTTACTGTTTAAAAACTACAACAACACTGATTATTGTGAGTAGGTACTGTTGCTACTGGACAAAGAGGAGTATGTTTGATACTTCCGTGATCACTTGGATATGGCTTGGTACACAATTGTTGTTTAGTTGCTAAATTGCGTACAACTCTTTTCGACCCCATGGACTATGGCCTGCCAGGCTCCTCTGTCTGTGGGATTTCCCAGGCCAGAATACTAGAGTGGGTTGCCATTTCCTTCTCCAGGGGATCTTCCCAACCCAGGGATCAAACTCACGTCTCCTGCATTGGTAGGCGTCTACCTATAACTTTTAATTGTGATTTACAGCAACAATGGCCAGTGTCCATGTTTCGTTTTTCTGTAGTAACAACATAGAAGGACTGATACCTGATTTCATACATCTAAACCAGCTACAAAAAGCCCTATTCAGATGGCATTGAAAAATAACCCCAAAACCAGAACACTTAAAAATCAGTCTAAATAGAGTTAGCTCTTAATATAACAGAAATCATCAGAACTACTTGAGTAGAAAATGTAAACAGAAATACATAGCTTTTTAAATTCTGTATAAAAATTGAAGAACTCTTTCTGAAGTCATTCTTATGGGATAGCTATGTTAGAATTTTGTATGAAGATGAGATGGTGGTAACCGCTTCTGAATAAGTTAATATATCATTAATGAATATTATACTGCAATACTGGTAAATACTTTCAAGGAATGAGAACACACTTCTATAAAGCAGCTCTGAGGGCACAGATCCTAAAGTTTTTAGGAGCAATATTTTGTTTTGTAGCAGGAGCATCTGACTTAGCATATCAACCCAATGATATGGATTTGCCCAAGGATTCTTGCTGTGAAAAGTAATTGAAAATACAGTCAATTCTCTCACATTCACAAGACATGTAATTTCAGACCAACCTCCAATATTTTCACAGTTGCTGATTCATTCTTTATTCCATTCATTTAATGTGAGAATTTGACAAATAAAGTTTTTTTTTCTATACAGATTTACTGTTTATTTGGGTCAGCTGTGTCATTCAATTTGTATACATGCAAAAGAAAAATATTAATTTGTATATTATCATATGCTAAAATACCACTGAGTATAAAATAGTAAAATTAATATGAAGATATTTTTATATATTATATTTCAAGAATTTAATCAGCAGAGTTCAGATACTCACTCTACCACTCATTCTAGGTGAAAGTACAAATTATTTGAATCAATTTCATGCTCATCAAGGCAAGCTTGACTTTTCTGAAACCTAATCATTATGGTTTTATAAAAAGCTTTAGAACCACCAAAAGTATCTAGCATTTTCACCTTTCCACTTTATTATATAAAGACAGTAGATGTAAAATATCAGATTTACCTAGTCGATTGAATTAATTACTTTGGATGAGCCAGGATGGAATTTTCCTATAATTTTATTTGCCCTGAGCACCATTTGACTCTGTCCTGTTTAGTGATGATTACAGTTAATTTAAGGATTTTCACCAGCTTTTCTTATTTACAATTAAAAACATGTATTCGGAAATATTTCTCCTTTTGCTTGGTTTGGGCACAAAGTATAGAAAATATACTAAAGCTGAAATAAACAATCCTATCCATAAGAAGCCCAAAGTTTAATTCGGAAGACAAATACAAGTTTGATAAATTTTATATAATAAGACATGTGTATGTAAAGTAATGGAAACTTGAGTAAAAGAGCAAACTCTGCTTGGAGCATTCATGACGTAACTTAGAAAGGAGGTATTAATTAGTCTGGTCTTGTTTGCATTTAGCCCCAGAGCTAGAACAGTGTCATTACATGCTTCATCTGTAGAACGGATGATTTCCCTTGTCCCTAGCTATGTCTTACTTGATTTACAACAATATTTTTTTTCCATCTTATTCCCGTTTATTACAGTCTCCTTAGAAGAACTGTATTTTTTTCCCCCCAAACTAAATGAGGTTATGTCATTCCTCTAATTTTACATCAATGGCTTCTGATTAAACTTGAACAGAACTGCAGACAAGTTTTCATGGCCCACAAGGCTTTCCATGATCTGGAACTACCTACCCAGTTCTCCAATGTCAACTTGTGCTATTATCTTTAATGCTCCGTTATGCCCTAGCCATTCTGGACGTTTCTGAGACACTTGGACACATAGTTTCCATTCTCTGATATTCGCTTTCCTTTTTCCCTGACCTAATTTTCTTTCAAAGGATTGTGTGGTTCGCTCCTTCTCAACATTTAAGGGCATTACTCAGTTGTAATCACCTAATTTAAAATGTCTACTTTGCTGACTCTGATTACTTTCTTTTAACCTATTTTATATTTATAACATATATAACTAATTGAAATAATGTAATTTATTTGTTTATATTGTGTATTATGAGTTTCCCTGGTGGCTCAGACAGTAAAGAATCTGCCTGCAATGCAGGAGCCCTGGTTTAATTATAGACACTAGTTTATTTTTTGTTTTCTACCATTTCTTTTGCACTTAGAACTATGGCTGGCATGTAATAGGGACTCAGTAAATATTTTGGAATGGCTATATCTCTCTTGGAGTGCTTCCCAGATGGCACCAGTGGTAAAGAAAGTAGCCTGCTAGTGCAGGAGACACAAGACATGTGTGTTCAATCTCTGGGTCAGGAAGATCCCCTGAAAGAGGGCATGGCAACCCATACCAGTATTCTTGCCTGGAGAATCCCAGGGACAGAGGAGCCTGGTGGTCTATGATCCATGTGTTGCAAAGAGTCAGACATGAATGAAGCATGCATCCGTCTTTGAAGTATGAATAGCTCTTCAGAAGAATAAGCACATAGATGCATGGAATATATGAAAAATGCACATATCATAATAATAAATGACTTATTTTGGTCAATATATCACACAATGAAATTTAGAAGGTTATAATGATTAAAAAAAAATAACATCCCAAAGGTTAAGAACATAACAGAAAAGATTTAGGGTCCTCTTTCTTGCCTGGAAAATCCCATGGACAGAGGAGCCTGGTAGGCTGCAGTCCATGGGGTCATTAAGAGTCAGACACGACTGAGCGACTTCACTTTCACTTTTCACTTTCATGCATTGGAGAAGGAAATGGCAACCCACTCCAGTGTTCTTGCCTGGAGAATCCCAGGGTTGGGGGAACCTGGTGGGCTGCCGTCTATGGGGTCGCACAGAGTCGGACACGACTGAAGCGACTTGGCTACAGCAGCAGCAGAAGGGCTTGGCTGTTTTCTACAGTGGAATCTTTTCGACTGGCTCTTAGTCTCTGCACCCACCATTCTGAATCTGGAGGTAGAACATCCTTTGCTATTCTGATTAACTCTGATGAAGACTTTGGCAGGCAATATGTACCTGGGTTTCAGGTCTGTGACTTTGCAGATTCTCCTGCCTCTTGCCCGGAAAGATGATTTCTCTTATTCCCTTCTATTCAGTTTCCAGCAGCCCTAAGTTTTGTTATTCTTTCCTCTGAGTAATATGTCTTTTATTCCATGGGGTGGATAGGGCAGGTGGAAATGAGCAGAGTCTCACCAGAGACTGCTCATCCATCTCTCAGTAGTTTCATCTGCAATCTTCCCTACAAATGCCTGATGGGTTTAGAGAAGAAAGACTGCAAGAGCAGGCAAATCTTTTTTTGCTGGAAGCCCCCAGAATGTCACCTTCTCATACCAGCCATGCTCGGTCATTAGCAATTATTCAAAATATTTAGCTGCAACTTCTCACCTGCTATCCGTTTTACACATCATAATGTATATATATTGATGCAACTCTCTCCATTCATCCCATTTACTCCCTCCCTCAATGTGTCCACAAGTCCATGTACTACACCTGCATCTCCATTCCTTCCCTGCAAATAGGGTTCATCAATACCATTTTTCTGGATTCTATATATATATGTGTTAATAGATTGGGGGAAGGGAGGGAGGCTCATGACGGAGGAGATATATGTGTGGTTATGGCTGGTTCACGTTGTACGGCAGAAAACAACACAATATTGTAAAAGTTAAAAAAATAAAACAAAAATTAATTAGCTGTATCTTCTTTCTGGTTTAGAGGATATCCAGCATCATCTGCTCAGGTACACAAAAACTTAGGTCTTTTTTTTTGTTTTCCTTTTTCTTATTGTCACATTAGGGACCTATCTCTACCCACATATTGGGTTGTTTGCTCTGAGTCCTCAGTTCTCTGGTTGTTTCAAGAAAAGTCACTAGTTTGCCACTTGTCCAGTTTTTCTTTTTATTCCCTATTTTATTTTTATTTCTTTTTCCTTTATTTAATGATGCTCTGTCGAGTTCTACATTTCCAAGATAAAACTTGATGTCTCCAGTAACATTTGTCCTTTTACATGAATCATTTTGAATTTCTTATTGACATTTCTTTAAAAAAAAAGAATGACAATATTAGAATATATTATAGCTTAAGATCTGAAGGCTTGTTCCAATAGTTAGATCCTTCCTTTCAGATATATTCAACAAATGTACATTGAGTGTTTATTGTAGATGTCTTGTGTAGCTTACCCAGATGGTAAGCTACAGAAAGCACTTTGTCGAGTACACAGATATATTTCCTATCCACTGAGAATAATAATTTTGGCAGCAATTTTAATATGTAAACTATCCAAATATCATTTCTATTTATATATGTATAATTTATATTTGAGTGCCTTCCAACATATATTTAATAACTGAAGAGTTATGTAACTTGAGACAAAAGGAAAACCACCACAACAAAATGTATTGACAGTACTTAAACTCACTCAATAATGAGAACAGAATGTTACTTCCCAAAAGTTATTAAAGAGAAGAAAGAGAAACAGATGAGTACAACACTATAATTAATGTGCGTCATGGTTCCGCGTTAGCATTTCTTTCTTCCTCACTAGGGAAGCTGGGAGACGTTTTAGCATATGGCTGAGAGAGACTTCCTTGTCCAGCTTTTAAAACTCTCCCCTAGATTTCTGATTAGATATTCTGTTTGTCTTCTGTAACTCCATGCAACTGTGTACAGGAAAGGCTTCTAGCTACTACTGGAAGATGATATTGCACTCAGGGCCATCTGTAACCCTCCATGTATGCGTGCTAAGCCACTTCAGTCGTGTCCAACTCTTTGTGACCCCATGGACTGCAGCCCACCAGGTTTCTCTCTCCACGGGATTCTCTATGGGGGGAATACTGGAGAGGGTTGCCATTCCTTCCTCCACTGCAAGCCTCCACCACTAATCCAAATCCCTGTATATTACACACAGAGGTATATGTGTAACTGTACATGTGTAGGTTCAGATAACCAATAAATATCACATAATCACTGTGGGGCAACCAAGTGAAGTGAAGTGAAGTGAAGTGAAAGTCGCTCAGTTGTGTCCAGTTCTTTGCAATCCTATGGACTGTGTAGTCCATGGAATTCTCTGGGCCAGAGTATAGATATAATACAATTCCTTTTTGCTTCAGTTTTCTGGTTTCAAAATGGAAATTATCATGCTCTGGTTTTATGATAATCATAATCTAAGGATGGATTGATACAGGATAGCAATGTACAAATTCTATCATATCTTTAAAAACTTTATTACAGACTTCCTTGGCAGTCCAATGGTTAAGACGCTGTGTTTGCACTGAAGGGGGCACCAGTTAGATCCTCAGTTGAGTAATTAACATCCCACCAACCATGCAGTATGGCCAAAACAAAACCAGAAAACGTTATTACAGAGAATTTCCAACATATACACAAGTGATAGAATAGTGTGTTGAATCGTTACATACTCATTACCTAGATTTAACAATTGCATGGCTTCCCAGGTAGCTCAGGGGTAAAGAATCTGCCTGAGACATAGGAGATGCAAGTTCAGTCCCTGAGTCAGGAAGATTACTTGGAGAGGAAAACGGCAACCCACTCCAGTATTCTTGCTGGGAAATCCCACAGACAGAGGAGCCTGGAAGTCCACAAGATATCAAAGAGTCAGAAATGACTTAGGGACTAAACAGTTCAGTTCAGTTCAGTCACTCAGTCGTGTCCAACTCTTTGTGACCCCATGGACTGTAGCATGCCAGCATTCCCTGTCCATCACCAACTCCCAGAGCTTGCTTAAACTCTTGTCCATAGAGTTGGTGATGCCATCCAACCACCTCATCCTCTGCCGTCCCCCTTCTCCTCCCGCCTTCAATCTTTCCCAGCATCAGGGTCTTTTCCAGTGAGTCAGTTCTTCACATCAGGTGGCCAAATTATTGGAGCTTCAGCTTCAGCATCAGTCCTACCAATGAATATTCAGGACTGATTTCCTTTAGGATGGACTGCTTGAATCTCCTTGCAGTTCAAGGGACCAAATGATATCAACAATAACAATTGTTCAAGTCATGGCCAAATATTTTGTTTGTCTCTATTAACTTCTGCCCTCACTGAATACTATAAGACAAGTCTCAGAAATCATATCAGCCATAAAAAATTACAAGTATAAATTTGTTTATTAATACCATTATCGCAGCCTTGTGTTTCAAATAATTATTGCATCTCGGATAATGAAGGCAAAATGGCTAGATAGCAAAATGTGCCATTTAAAAATAGCAAATATTGTAAAAATTGTTGAAAAGGACCAGGAGTAAACATTTAACCTTCTTAACACTTAAGAAGCTTAAAAGATTTACAAGTTTAAAAGAAATAAAATTTTTCTGAAAAATGTATTAAGTGTTTGCTTTATATTTTGAAGAACTACTTCTTTCTATGTGTACCTATTAGGTATTAAAAGAGAAAAAAACTAGAATAAAAATATGAATTATTAGTGACTTGTTTCATCTATTAAAAAAAAAAACTACTCAGGAACATGTTTTAAATATGTTTCAGAAAACTATTTATAGCATAAATCAATAACATGATAAATGAAACAAATTAATCAAAAAGAGGATGGATTATACAGAAAGAAATTTTAAAATATGTTATATTTTAAAATGTCTGATCTTCAAATCAATTCTGGTATGGTTTCCCCAGTTTTGTTTGTTTGTGTGGGGTGGTGGGTGTGTGTATGTGTGTGTTTCCAAAAGATATGTGAAAGTTAATTAATGGCTATCATAGTCCAGTAGTGTCAATTTTCACTGAAAAAGTCCAATCCAATAAAAATATATCTTGTTTTTACTGTAGGAAGCCTAGTTAAAATGTGCAGGAAAGACCAAAATGCTAATTCCCAACTTAAACAACCTTGCAATATTGTACAAGCAAGAAACACCAAAGATGCTTCAGTTTCTTTATCTTATGTGACATAAACTTTATTTTTACTAATTCTGAAATAAGGTCTTTATTTCTTATCATTAGAAAGCCAAGATTTTATAAAACTAAACTAGCAATAACAAAATTAACATGTCTCCAAATCTATATTCAGATTTTACATGCTAACATTTAATGAATTGTTTTGTGCATGAAAAGTGAAAGTGAAAGTCACTCAGTCATGTCCAACTGTTTGCGACCCCATGGACACAGAATCCATGGAACTCTCCAGGCCAGAATACTGGAATGGGTAGCTGTTACCTTCTCCAGGGGATCATTCCAACCCAGGGATTGATCCCAGGTTTACCACATGACAAGCAGATTCTTCACCGTCTGAGCCACCAGGGAAGCTCTGCATATTAAGTTCTAGTTATGAAGCAAAAGCCATTAAAATTGAAATATTTTCAAAGGCAAAAAGGTCCAACACACCTTTTAAAATTTAAGTCAACAAGACTCTAAAGGGATCAAATATAATCCACTTTAAAACACAGGGCATTCTTTCTAAAATTGAAGTTTAAATTCTCATGTTATTTACACATGAGTACTCAATAAAATTATTAACTAGAAAGAGTAAGAATGTGCTTTTATTAGACCAGGAAAAGCCTGTGCAATTGAATTTAGATGAACATAGTCAAAATCCAAGAAGAAGTTCAAAGATATTTGATGAAGCAACAACTCTTGTGACGTTAAACTCAAGTTTCCAAGTTAAATGTTCATAATTTAAATTTCAAAATATTTTCTTTATCTCTACCAGAAATCAGAATAAAGACTAAAAGGAATAATTAGGGATTCAAAAAACATTTATATTCTTGTTTACATCATCCCCATAAATATATGTCCTATGAGAATGTGTTTTATGATGGACCTAGGAAAACTACACCAGATAATTGATTTGAAGGGTTTTTTAACCAGCAAAAGATGCCAGTATTTAAGAGCAACTAGAGCATTCTCCATAATGTGAGAGGAGCAAGGCTGATGCACACAGAAACTTTCTGAAATTAAGGGAATTACTAAATTCCATTTTGCACTTTTCCATTGAACTAAAATTTGTACATCTTGGAAATTGACATCACATATCCAATTTCCTTTTTTTCTAATTTTCTCTCCTATCTCTTGCCATCAGTTCTCTTGGTCTTCTACACATCTACATTATATCAATTAACAGGTACTTTTTGAACAGCTTAGTGTTTATAGGTATAATGTCCTGACCGGTTTCCTTTTCATAATGTCTGTCTTAGATTATAAGAAATTCTCTGATAAGACTTGTTGCGAAGTCTTTAAGTAGTGTCCAGCTCTTTGTGACCCTGTGCACTGCAGCACACCAGGCTTCCCTGTCCATCACCAAGTCCTGGAGCTTACTCAAACTCATATCCATTGAGTCATGATGCCATCCAACCATCTCATCCTCTGTTGTCCCCTTCTCCTCCCACTTTCAATCTTTCTCAGCATCAGGGTCTTTTCAAATGAGTCAGTTCTTCACAACAGGTGGCCAAAGTATTGCAGTTTCAGCTTCAGCATCACTCCTTTCAATGAATATTCAGGATTGATTTCCTTTAGGGTAGACTTGTTGGATCTCCTTGCAGTCCAAGGGACTCTCAAGAGTCTTTTCCAACACTACAGTTCAAAAGCATCAATTCTTCAGTGCTCAGCTTTCTTTATAGTCCAACTCTCATATCCATATATGACTACTAGAAAAATCATAGCTTTGACTAGACAAATCTTTGTTAGCAAAGTAAATGTCTCTGCTTTTTAATATGCTATCTAGGTTGGTCATAACCTTTCTTAAAAGGAGCAAGCATCTTTTAATTTCATGGCTGCAGTCACCAATACTGGAGTGGGTTGACATTTTCTTCTCCAGGGGATTTTCTTGACCCAGGAATCAAACCAGCATCTCTTACATTTCAGGCAGATTCTTTACTGTGGAGCCACCAGGGAAGCCCCTGATAAGAATAAATGTATGCAAATTTCTTCTTCCAATACTGTTTAAATATCATAAAGTTTAGATGTATTTTTGAAGGTGATGCCATTTGAGTAAATAGTAGAACTAGAACAAGCTGACATATATAATACAGGTGTGATGAATATATGATTAAAATGTGTGTATCTTTTGGATGTCCCAGTATTTATGCAGGTTGAGCACAAATATTTATTGAATCATATAGGAATAAAAATTTAGAAAGTCACTTTCATTTTTACTTTGAAAATGTTGATAAATATTTGTTTTTTATTTCATTCTAGAAATTAAGTTTCTTTCATCTTGCCTTATTTATTTTCCATTAATTTTTTTATCTGCGTGCAAGTCACTAAATAAAAAATCATTGCAAAGGCAAACTAATATTGTGCCTAAACAATGAACTATCATGTCTTGCATTCTAATCCCTATCTAGTCAAGGATAGTTCCTATTTTCTATTTCTATTCAAGTAGTTGTCTAAACTTTTAACTTGGTAAATATTGACTATTTTGAAATTTTGCATGTTAATTCCTTTATGAAGATAACTAATTAAGAAAGCATTAGCTTATAGAATAAAATTTACTGAAGCATATCATTTTTCAAAATTAAAAGAACTCACTTTGAAGTATTAATACTTCTTGATGGATATGTGATCATTTGTCCTATTTTGCTGAGTACTGAGTAGAGTTTGACAATTATTTTGGTTACAAAATAAGAAAAAATGGTAAAAAAAATTTACATAGTACAAAGCTATGGGGAAACAAAAACAAGATGACATACATGATTAGGGTCTTCACTCATCAGATAAGTGATACAGGACATACTCTAAGACGTGTCACCCTGACGCGACCTATCCTTCTATCAGTGTTTAAGGGCAGAATGTATTAACAGATCACCCTCACTTACTTAGCATCTGCTTCATGAAAGGTAAAAGAGTGCAAACTTCCAGCAAAGCAGTCTCCCATTGATCCACATCTTCATCTCTTGTTGGACCATGGCAGCCAGTCTCTCACCTGAACGTTATTTTCTTTTTGCAAAAGAATTTTCACATGAAGCTTTATCTTTTTTCCCCCCATTTTGTCCTACTTTTATCAAAGTAACTTAGGAGGCATAAAAGCAGTGTTCTTCTTTAAAATCTGCTATAATAGATGATCATATAGAATATTCAATTTTTTGAAATGATACCATAATTGTTTGAAGTCTCTTTCCTGACCACTCAGTTTGGGACTCCAGCTGTACAAGAGTACAGTCAAGACATTAGTTTTGATGTTTTCCCTCAAATGCAGAAAAATCCTTTCACTCAATTCTCATTAAAAAGCCGTAATGTTACAACAGAATACCTATAATAAAAACAGGTCTTCACAAAACCCTCATGTATTCATAATCAACTTGTATCTTCCTTAATGGCTCAGATGGTAAAGAATCTGCTTGTAGTGCAGGAGACCCAGGTTCAATACCCAGGTTGGAAAGATCCCCTGGAGAAAAGAATGGCAACCAAATCCAATATTCTTGCCTGGAGAATCCCATGGGCAGAGGAGCCTGGTGGGCAAGAGTCCATGGGGTCACAAAGAATTGGACACGACTGACTGACTAATACAGCAACAGAAACTCCCAAGCAGATTACCAAACCACAGCATGTTGGCAAGAGTGATCCTACCTTCTTTTATATTATGCGTTTTCCAGCAACTTATGTTTGACACCATCCCTTTACCTGTAGGGTCTCCTCAGTCAACATGTGAGATAATTTGAGGAAAGATCAGGATAGCATGAAAGACTAAGGGAAGATAAACAATGAAGATGACTGATTTTAATATATTTTATCTCATCCTGTGAAAATTAGACAAGTGATATGGACATACCAAATCAAATGGGTTTAAAGCAATGACCATAACACATTTATTTTTAAGGGAGACTATTTCTTAAAAATAAGAATGTCAAAAAATGTAACACTGCTAGAAAAATGCAAAAATAGGTCTTGAAAAATGATGTGGCCAGACATTTTTTTTAGGTGTAGAATACATGCAAAACTTCTTCTGCAATTTATTATTATGACATTATATTTATAGTCCATTGCTATTGAATTTTTGGCTCAGAGAAATAGTCTCCTTAACTGAAATAATAATCACCCTGTCTCAGGTGTACCATCAGCCAAAATGTCTTATTTATTAGTATTTCCCAACTTCATATTGGTTTCCTCAGTGCCTTCTGGGATGATTTAAGTATAACTACCCAGGGAAAAAAAAGTAAATACACATCCAGAATTTAGTTAATTTTTTTTGAAAGTTATTTAGTTTCCTAAGGATTTAACCAGCAACCAATTAAAGTTTAGTTACTGAACATCTTAATTTGGGTTAAAGTCTTGAGGTAACTTCTGTTTTGATTGCTTTTCATCAAATTCAATTAACTTTGGTGGTCTAGCTTAATAAAATATTTTGCAAATGACAGTACACGTTGTGGAAACTGAACATTATCCACATGCCATGTGTTCTTTAACAAGAACAAAACAAGCATGCTTACTCAGTCACAATTATATTTATTCAGTCAGGAACATTGCTTGCTAGCTTTTTAAGGAGAGTCTCACCAGGGAGTCTGAAGAACCTTCACACAGGAAGATTGTGGAAAGCCAACTTTCTCAGTAAGAATGCGAATAGCAATGTCTTTACATTCTGGAACTATATAAGTTTTGCCTATTTACCTCAAGAATCTTATGTTTTCCAAACAACTATTTAGTGAAATTTAGAATGATTTCTGAAAAGATACTAAGTAGACTTTCATATTCAATTTCTATTGATATCAGTTCCAAATTCTGTAGCATTTCACATGCTCAGTCCATGTAAATATATCTTCACAAATGTTTGCTTTCCTGAAGTCTCAACACTAAAAGAGTAGATACATAGATAAGAGATACGATACTTATTGTTTATTAAATAAATAAAGAATTTTTAAAAAACAGACCCAAATAATTTTTTCTCTCTTCTTCAGGTTTAAAGGGCAAAGCTCAGAAGATATACCACAATCAGATAAATAGATAGCACAATTCTATTTTTTTTTCCTAGAAAAAAAAAAAAGAGAATAGTTAAGAGTTATGATGTGGCAGTCTATAGAATTATCAGTAATTCTATATTCTCTGATTGTCAAAGAAAGTATTTCAGAGCTCAATAGCATATGCAAGTTTCTTTCTCTCTGTACCCCTCCATCATACATACCATTCATTGCCCTGCAATGACTAGAAATAAATTACTAGCATTCTTAAATCAAATGTCTATTAGAGGTAAGTTTTGAAGAATTTCTCCAATCTGTTCTTAGAATTAAACATGAATGATTGACATAGAGTTTAGATGCTGATATGAAACAAAATTATATGTCAATACAACTTATGAAACTGAAGGACAAGCAAAATATTTTCTAAAATGCTTTTATATGTTCCTATACAATTGAGTGAGATGTTGTTAGATGGTTTTCTTTGTTGTTGTTGTTTAGTCATTAAGTTGTGTCTGACTCTTTTGCAACCCCATAGACTATAACCTGCCAGGCTCCTCTGTCCATGGGGATTCTTCAGGCAAGAATTTGAAGAGGGTTGCCATTCCCCTTCCAGGGGGTCTTTCCAACTCAGGGATTAAACCCATGTCTCCTGCATTGGCAGGTGGGTACTTTACCACTGAGTCACGAGGAAAGCCCATATGCTTTTCTTAAGGCAATATATACAATATTCTCTTTGTGTCTATGTGAGGCCACTCATTTTCAGAGTCTGGACCACTGAAGGTATTCTGGGGGAAAGGAAAGAGAGTTGAATTCATGCCTCTTTCAGAATTTTCCACAGTATATTGTGATCCACACAGTCAAAGGCTTTAGCATAGTCAGTAAAGCAGAAATAGATCTTTTTCTGGAACTCTCTTGCTTTTTCAATGATCCAGTGGATGTTGGCAATTTGATCTCTGGTTCCTCTGCCTTTTCTAAAACCAGCTTGAACATCTGAAAGTTCACGGTTCATGTATTGCTGAAGCCTGGCATGGAGAATTTTGAGCATTACTTTACTAGTGTGTGAGATGAAAGAGATGGAAATACCAGACCACCTGACCTGCCTCTTGAGAAACATATATGCAGGTCAGGAAGCAACAGTTAGAACTGGACATGGAACAACAGACTGGTTCCAAATAGGATAAGGAGTATGTCAAGGCTGTATATTGTCACCCTGCTTATTTAACTTATATGCAAAGTACATCATGAGAAATACTGGGCTGGAAGAAGCACAAGCTAGAATCAAGTTTGCCAGGAGAAATATCAATAACCTCAGATATGCAGATGACACCACGCTTATGGCAGAAAGTGAAGAGGAACTAAAAGCCTCTTGATGAAAGTGAAAGAGGAGAGTGAAAAAGTTGGCTTAAAGCTCAACATTCAGAAAACAAAGATCATGGCATCCGGTCCCATCACTTTATGAAAAATAGATGGGGAAACAGTAGAAACAGCGTCAGACTTTATTTTTTTGGGCTCCAAGATCCCTGCAGATGGTGATTGCAACCATGAAATTAAAAGACGCTTACTCCTTGGACAGAAAGTTATGACCAACCTAGATAGCGTATTCAAAGGCAGAGACATTACTTTGCCAACAAAGGTCCGTCTAGTCAAGGCTATGGTCTTTCCAGTGGTCATGTATCGATGTGAGAGTTGGACTATAAAGAAAGCTGAGTGCTGAAGAATTGATGTTTTTGAACTTTGGTGTTGGAGAAGACTCTTGAGAGTCCCTTGGACTGCAAGGAGATCCAACCAGTCCATCCTAAAGGAGATCCAACCAGTCCATCCTAAAGGAGATTAGTCCTGGATGTTCATTGGAAGGACTAATGCTGAAGCTGAAACTCCAATACCTTGGCCACCTTATGCGAAGAGTTGACTCATTGGAAAAGACCCTGATGCTGGGAGGGATTGGGGGCAGGAGGAGAAGGGGATGACAGAGAATGAGATGGCTGGATGGCATCACCGACTCGATGGACATGAGTTTGGGTAAACTCTGAGTGTTGGTGTTGGACAGGGAGGCCTAGCGTTCTGTGATTCATGGGATCGCAAAGAGTCGGACACGACTAAGCGACTGAACTGAACTGAACTGAACTGAAAATTCTTGTCAACCCAGAACCGTAGAGTAGATTATGGATTTGCATAAAGGATATGACATGAAGGATATGTCATCCTTTTTTGACATATAAGGGAAACACTTATACTTTTTATACTAAAACATTTACTCTTAAGTATTTTAAATAATTATGTCAAGTATTTTAATATTAAAGAAGAAAAGAGTATGTCTATATACGTTACACATACACTCCAAATACACGTAAGTAATTTCTTATGAACATTTATTTCTAATTTGCATGAAATAAGGACAATGTAATTCATTGTCCTTATAAGAAGATGCTTATGGTGAGCATGCTCAGTCATGTTAGACTCTTTGAGACCCCATGGACTGTAGCCCGCCAGGCTCCTCTCTCCGTGGAATTTTCCAGGCAAGAATACAGGAGTGAGTTCCCATTTCCCTTTCTAGGGGATCTTCCCTCTCCAGGGATCGAATCAATGTCTCGTGTCTCTTACATTCCAGGCAGGTTCTTTACTGCTAGTCACACCTGGGAAGCCCATGAGAAGACACATAGAACCACTCAGGGAAGAAGTTCAAGTGAAAATAGAGACAGCGATTGGAGAGATACAGCTGCCATCCAAGAAACACCAAGGCAATTCAGCAACCCCAGAAGCAAGGGGATAGACCTGGGACAACTGGTTCTTAATTAGAGTCTCCAGAAGGAACCACAACTTCCCTAGTGGCTCAGTGGTAAAGAACCCACCAGCCAATACAGGAGACCCAGGTTCAATCCCTGGGTCTGAAAGACCCCCCCCCCCGGAAGAGCAAATGGCAACCCATTCCAGTGTTCTTGCCTAGACAATCCCATGGTCAGAGGAGCCTGGCGGGCTCTAGTCCATGGGGTCATATGTGTGGGACATGACTGAGCACTCATGCAGAAGGAAACAACACTTCTTACACTTTGGTTTCACATTTCTGGCCTCCTGAATTCTCAGAGAATAGATTTCTGTGGCTTTAAGGTGCCATCTTTATTGTACTTGTTACATGAGCCCTAAAGAGATTGTCAATGAAGTAGAAGAGCAACAGAAATATTTTACTGCCATCCTTTTTTGACATATAAGGGAAACACTTACATTTCTTATACTAAAACATTTGCTCTTAAGTATTTTAAATAATTACATCAAATATTTTAATATTAAAGAAGAAAAGAGTATGTCTATATACATTACACATATACTCCAAATACACGTAAGTAATTTGTTATGAACATTTATTTCTGATTTGCATGACATTAACCAAAAATAAGCCATGCTAAGTAGGATTTCTTATATTACCATATTAAAAAAAGAAAAGATGTGTGAACATTGCAGATCTTGACTTCTGGCCCCAGAACCATACTTTAATTAGATCTCAGCAGCTGGGATTGTAACTCTTTTGTGTATGTTTCTAAATTTCTGAATCAAAACTCTGGACAAAGTGGGCTGCAACCTACTGTAAATTACTGGTTACACCATTTCCCTTCTAAACAAATGCTAAAGATTTTATTTCTCTGAGAACTCTGCATAATATTGTGTGATATTTAGAAAGTGAAAATCACTCGGTTGTGTCTGACTTTTGGCAACCCCATTCTCCAGGCCGGAATGCTAAAGTGAGTAGCCTTTCCATTCTCCAGGGATCGAATCCAGACCTCCTCCATTATGGATTCTTTACCAGCTGAGCCACAATACTGGAGAATACTGGAGTGGGCAGCCTATCCCTTCTCCAGTAGACCTTCCCGACTCAGGAATTGAACCGGGGACTCCTGCTTTGCAGGTGGATTCTTTACCAACTGAGCTATTTATAAACACATTTCATTTCTATTTTCCAGAAGGAATAAGATTGCTTTTTGAAACAATTTGACAAATGCTTACTACTTCATATACATTAGGCTCACTGTTTTTCTTGCACAAATGCTTGTAATGTAATAGTGATCCAGTGAAGCACAAGATGTCAATTATGTCTAATAACTATAAGATGTCTATGTAAATAATATTATAATAAAACTATATATTTTAGATGATATTATATGTGATTACATAATATGTGTTTGTGCATGTGTGCTTACTTGCTCAGTCGTGTCCAACTCTTTGTGACTCCATTGACTCTAGCCTGCCAGGCTCCTTGTCCATGGGCTTTCCCAGGCAAGAATATTGAAGTGGGATAGCCATTTCCTCCTCCAGGGGATCTTCCTGACCCAGGGATCAAACTCTTATCACCTGCATTGGCAGGCAGATTCTTTACTACTGAGTTCCCTGGGAAGTTCCACTTACATAATATAATATAATATGTAATGCATTTGTCCATGCCAAGTCATTTCATCAGCTCTATACTCCAGAAACATTTTGCTCTTCATATTTCAGTTACAGAATCTCTGTATGCTTCACTAATCTGCAGATATTTTACTAAAGGACTTCCTTAAATGCGATGCTAAATACCTTCAGATGGTGACTGCAGCCATGAAATTAAAAGATGTTTGCTCCTTGGAAGAAGAGTTATAACCAACCTAGACAGAAAAAGCAGAGACATTATTTTGCCAACAAAGTTCCACCTAGTCAAAGCTATGGTTCTTCCAATAGTCATATATGAATGTGAGAGTTGGACTATAAAGAAAGTTGAGCGCCGAAGAACTGATGTTTTTGAACTGTGGTGTTAGAGAAGACTCTTGAGAGTCCCTTGGACTGCAAGGAGATCCAACCAATCCGTCCTAAAGGAAACCAGTCCTAAATATTCATTGGAAGGACTGATGCTGAAGCTGAAACTGCAATAATTTGGCCACCTGATGTGAAGAACTGACTCACTGGAAAAGACCCTGATGCTGGGAAAGATTGAAGGCGGGAGGAAAAGGGGATGACAAAGGATGTGATGGTTGGATGGCATCACCAACTCGATGGACATGAATTTGAGTAAACTCCGGGAGTTGATGATGGACAGGTGAGCTGCAGTCCATGGGGTCACAGAGTTGGACATGACTGAGCAACTGGACTGAACTGAACTGAATTGAGATACCTTCTAACACATAACTGACTTCCTGTTCAGGTCAACTTCAAAGAGGAAAAAGAAAACAAAACACTCTACTGAGTCTAGGCTCTGTGCAAGAAAATGCCACATGTGCAGCTTCAGCTATCTTTATAGAGCCTGGAAAGAAGTGATTACTGCATTCCTCAGTTCAGATGAGGGGGAAAAGAAATTTGTTATTGTGTTCCTTTATTGTCACAAGGGACAGTGAGGACAGAGAAACAAGGCTGATATTAACATGTGTGAATGACAGTAATGAGTAAAGCTCTATTGAGTCACAGGTTCTTAAAGCTGCCCATTGTATTATCATCAGTGATATGATATCACTTCACTAGAATTAATATATACTCTATATATTGTATGTTGTGTACAATATATACTAGTGACATTATGAACAAAGATAAATCCAAATATTGAATTATACTTTTTTTTTTTTTGCTCTAAAAAGAGGAGGAAACTATTAAATCAGTTAAAACATAAGCATAACATTTAATGGACACTTTAAAATATTTTATGCTAAAGAAATCTATGTGTCTGATAGTTAACAAATAAATCTATTCCTGCAATTCTCTTTTTTCAAAATAATTTATTCTTTCATTATAGAAATATCATATATAAGAAAATAATTTAAGCAGCTACCATTAGTAAAATGAGACTTCAACACATACTGACAGTGTCTCACTATAAATCTTCCACTTATTTATTTGATTATGAGTATTCACTTTTAAACTTGGAACTGTTAAATGAAAGAAATGTAATAATACATGAGCTATATTCTGCCACTTATTATTCGTTAAGTGACTGTTAATATGTAAGACGTTAAAATGCTTATAAAACTTTTTGCTGTCTACATTTTTACTATATTAAAAATGTATTCTTTTTATGACTTGTCTACTTATATGAGCTTTCTGGATTTTACTATTTTAAATATCATAAATACGGTCTAGGGAAATATATTTCATGTAAAATTCTTCAATTATAAAGCATAATCCTCTTGCTTTATTTGATTTTATTCAGGATATACATATACTGTTTAAATTTATACATGCAGGCACAGAACTTGAAATTGTTCTCTATTTTCAAGGGAAGATGATTTTCAAGCCCTTCAAGAAATAAATGTGAATGTTGCTTTCCCCAACCCCCTGTCGCAAGATATGAAATCCTAGGAGAATTAAGGACAGCAAATTATGTATTAGTTTGTAGCAGTGGCATTTTAGAGCTGGCAAATTCAACTTGCAAATTGGAGCTCAGCTGCTGGTTTAAATCAGCTGAAAATGAAATGAAAACATCTTATTGAAATGTTCATTTGATATAGGTGAATGTCTCTCCAAGAGGAATATTGTGAACCCTGTTTATGGGGAAGACTAGGATGATGAGTCAGGAGCAGTGTCTAGATCACAAGAACACATCTAAAAGGGCAAAATATAGATTATGAAGCACTGAAGTATCTAAGAGATTATGCTCTGATAGACTGCCAAGCAATCTAAAAGTTATTTGCTTTTTGTGTTCCCTCATCAGTCATGAGTTAAGTGACAGATGACTAAAGCTGAGATTCATTTATTTACCTATTGGCAATGAAGCCTGACTTGCTTCAACTGATCCTCCCTATACTCACCTGGAGGCATTCAGTTCTTTGTTTCTCATGACAACATAATGGCATGTTCTGTTTCAATGAGCTCCTATTTGTCAGAATTACCATGGTGCTCAAAAAGAATCTTGCATGAACATAGAGGCACTCAGGCTTCAGAAAGCACAGTTTAGTTGAAGGTCCTTGGCCAGTGGTCCAAAGGAAGGAAGTTACTAATACAAGACATCTCTAAGAGGTTATCTTCATGGTAAAAACAAAAACAGCGTTTAAAAAAAAAATTATGAAATCATATACTATGTACACTTGTTCATCCTATTTTTAGGTATTGACTGAATCCCTCTGATGTGCAAAGCAAGGTTATGATGGGTAGACACTCGTCATGGTCAGAAGCAAGAATGAGTAAGGTGAATATAAGTCATAGCTAGATTTCCCTGGTGGCTCAGATGGTAAAGAATCTGCCTGCAATGCAGGAGGCCCAGGGTGGATCCCTGGGTTGAGAAGATCCACTTCTCTATTCCTGCCTGGAAAATCCCATGGACAGAGGAGCCTGGTGGGTTACAGTCCCTGGGGTCGCAAAGAGATGGACACAACTGAGCGACTAACACGTTCACGTTTTTCAAGGTATAGCCATTTGAACTTTGCCACCTCATGACTTCCACCAGAATGTTGAGGCCACAAAGAATATGTTCATGCATGCCAGGCTGCTTTTATTTATTTATTTTTTTTAATGATTCAAATTCTTTTTTTTTTTTTTACTTTACTTTACAATACTGTATTGGTTTTGGCATACATTGACATGAATCCACCACGGGTGTACATGAGTTCCCAATCCTGAACCCCCCTCCCACCTCCCACCCCATATCGTCTCTCTGGATCATCCCCGTGCACCAGCCCCAGGCATCCTGTATCCTGTATAGAACATAGATTGGCGATTCATTTCTTACATGATTGTATACATGTTTCAGTGCCATTCTCCCAAATCATCCCACCCTCTCCCTCTCCCTCAGAGTCCAAAAGTCCACCCTATACATCTGTGTCTCTTTTGCTGTCTCGCATACAGGGTTATCATTACCATCTTTCTAAATTCCATATATATGTGTTAGTATACTGTATTGGTGTTTTTCTTTTTGGCTTACTTCACTCTGTATATCGGCTCCAGTTTCATCCATCTCATTAGAACTGACTCAAATGTATTCTTTTTAATGGCTAATTCTCCATTGTGTATATGTACCACAGCTTTCTTATCCATTCATCTGCTGATGGACATCTAGGTTGTTTCCATGTCCTGGCTATTATAAACAGTGCTACAATGAATATTGGGGTACACGTGTCTCTTTCAATTCTGGTTTCCTCGGTGTGTATGCCCAGCAGTGGGATTGCTGGGTCATATGGCAGTTCTAATTGCAATTTTTTAAGGCATCTCCACACTGTTCTCCATAGTGGCTGTACTAGTTTGCATTCCCACCAACAGTGTAAGAGGGTTCCCTTTTCTCCACACCCTCTCCAGCATTTATTGCTTGTAGACTTTTGGATCACAGCCATTCTGACTGCTGTGAAATGGTACTTCACTGTGGTCTTGATTTGCATTTCTCTGATAATGAGTGATGTTGAGCATCTTTTCATGTGTTTGTTAGCCATCCGTATGTCTTCTTTGGAGAAATGTCTATTTAGTTCTTTGGCCCATTTTTTGATTGGGTCGTTTATTTTTCTGGAATTGAGCTGCAAGAGTTGCTTGTATATTTTTGAGATTAGTTGTTTGTCAGTTGCTTCATTTGCTATTATTTTCTCCCATTCTGAAGGCTGTCTTTTCACCTTGCTTATAGTTTCCTTTGTTGTGCAGAAGCTTTTAATTTTAATTAGATCCCATTTATTTTTGCTTTTATTTCCAGTATTCTGGGAGGTGGATCATAGAGGATCCTGCCGTGATTTATGTCGGAGAGTGTTTTGCCTATGTTCTCCTCTAGGAGTTTTATAGTTTCTGGTCTTACGTTTAGATCTTTGATCCATTTTGAGTTTATTTTTGTGTGTGGTGTTAGAAAGTGATCTAATTTCATTCTTTTACAAGTGGTTGACCAGTTTTCCCAGCACCACTTGTTAAAGAGATTGTCTTTACTCCATTGTATATTCTTGCCTCCATTGTCGAAGATAAGGTGTGTGGATTTATCTCTGGGCTTTCGATTTTGTTCCATTGATCTATATTTCTGTCTTTGTGCCAGTACCATACTGTCTTGATGACTGTGGCTTTGTCACCCTGAAGTCAGGCAAGTTGATTCCTCCAGTACCATTCTTCTTTCTCAAGATTGCTTTGGCTATTCGAGGTTTTTTGCATTTCCATACAAATCTTGAAATTATTTGTTCTAGTTCTGTGAAAAATACCTCTGGTAGCTTGAGCCAGGCTGCTTTTAATGAAGGAATGAATTGACGTTTACCATTTGGAACTTCCCTGGTAGCTCAGACAGTAAAGAATCAGCCCACAGTTCAGGAGAATCAGGTTCGATCTCTGGGTCAGTAAGATCCCCTGGAGAGGAAATTGCAACCCACTCCAGTATTCTTGCCTGGTGAATCCCATGGACTGTACAAAGGAGCCTGAAGGGTGACAGTCCATAGGACTGCAAAGATTCAGACACGACTGAAGTGGCAGTGTACATGCACTTAGATTCTGACATCCAATTCACACAGTTCCCTAGTGTATCTCCAGCGGGAATGAGCCCCAGTCATCTGCACTGGAAACCAGCTCTTTGATGCATTTTATTGACTTTTCCTCCTTCTGAGTGTCACTGTCCTTGTGCTTTCACTGTAGTTTTCTGAATCAACTTCTCAATAAATTATGTGCTCCATTTCACAGAGACTGCTTCCCAGGACACACAGCTAAGACAAATATATTATAGTATTCCATCAATATTATATCTCAATGTATTAATTCTGTCCCTATCAAGTGACATTTATTTTGTTTCCACTGTTTTATTGCTTTGAACAATGCTGCTCTGAGCATCCTTCTATGTGTCTCCTAAAGTACAGCATATGCATGCAAGTAAAGTTTTATGGAATATGCACCCAGCTATTAGCAGTGGTTATTTCTCCCCCATAGGATTAAAAAGCATTGAACTTTTGATGAAAACATTCCTTATTTTGAAATTTTTACAATGTACATGTATTTGTAGTTAGCATTTCACATATGAATATATATAGACATATGAATATGCATATGAATGAATCAGTATGAATGAATATTCATATACATGAATAAAGAAGAACATTAAATACAGAATTGAAAGCTATGTAAACTCCTGAATAGTGTGTTTCTTTTGTCAAACAACTGACAGTAAAGAACAGTGTTTATAATATGAGTGTATGCTTAGTTGCTCAGCTGTGTCTGACTCTTTGCAACCCCATGGACTATAGCCCAGCAGGTTCGTCTGTCCATGGAATTCTCCAGGCAAGAATACTGGAGTGGGTTGCCATTTCCTACTCCAGGGGCTCTTCCCAACCCAGGAATCAAACCCTCATCTTCTGCAGCTCCTGCATTGCAGGCAGATTCTTCACTGCTAATCCTCCAGGGAGCCCCTAGGAAATGATTACCTGGATTTAAACCTATATTGGCTCTCGACTGGCTGTATGATCAGGAGCAACTCACTTATCACTGCCTCGGTTTCTCCATATGTAACTTACAGGTTTACTATAGGGAATAAATTATATATGCCTATCACTAAAAATTTTGTCCAGCAAGTAGTTATCATTACATGAGTTTCCTATAGTATCCTATTCAACTTAATGCAAGTATATTAAAGTCCTAATTGACAGCATATAAACAACAAGATATGGCTTATTCCTTTCAAGATACTTAGTAACAAATAGGAAAGATAAGGCACAGACCCAAATTCCTTTAACATACACAAAGACATATGTAATGAATAGACATATGTAATGAATGCAATGATAGTGATATAAAGGAAAATGCTATGACATCAAGCAGTAACCATTGGAAAATAGTGTTTAAAAGATAGATGCATATCTAAATAAAATCACTGCTAACTCATAAATTATTTAAAATGCTGACCTTGTATAAGCAATAATTCTTATACTTGAAGATTGTATCCTTCTCACTGCTAGGATGCAGTCTTCAAAAGTAGCCTTAATTTTTAAATCTTTTATTTAAATGAAGTTATATTTTTCTAGGTGATGTGATAATGAATTAAACATATTTCATATATATATTTTGTCTGTATAACATCAATACTGTATAATAGGTTTACTGTTTTCAACTTAAGAAATATAATGCTATACAAAGAAGAGCTGAATAGGAAAACTCTGTGCGATTTGTCAATTTCTGACATCCATATTATACTCTTTATTTCATTATATTTTAGAAGTACAGATTGAAAATCTGAAGAAATAACTAAATCCCCTCAAAGTCTTCTCCCTCCAGCATCATTGTCCTGAATGCATAAGATCATATCATACCATTGGTTAGCAAGCTTATGGAACACCAATATCCCTAAAGTGGCATAGAGCCATTGTTCATATTTAATACCTTAGAGTGAAAGCTAATATTAGTTAACCACCTGTGACTTGACTAGAGCTAAGCTTAGACTGAATGTTTAAGTCTCCTCACAATTTATATGTTGAAACCTAGTCCTCACAAGCTGGTATATAGAGCTGGAGCCTTTGGGAGGTGATTGGGTCATGAAGATTCTGCCCTCATAAGTAAGGTTAAAGGAAAAGGAAAGTGAAGTCACTCAGTTGTGTCCGACTCTTTGCAACCCCATGGACTGCCGCCTACCAGGCTCCTCCATCCATGGGATTTTCCAGGCAAGAGTACTGGAGTGGGTTGCCATTTCCTTCTCCAGGGGATCTTCCCGAGTCAGGGATTGAACCGGGGTCTCCCTCATTGCAGGTGGACACTTTACCCTCTAAGCCACCAGGGAAGCCCTTAAGTAAGGTTAATGTCCTCATAAAAGAGACCCCAGAGAACTCTTCCATCCTCTTCTGTGAAGACACAGTAAAAGAGAGCCATTCATGGACCAAGAGAGCACTCACCAAAAACCAGATATGCCAGCGCCTTGATCTGAAACTTTTCAGCCCCCAGAACTGTGAGAAATGAACTTATGTTCTCTAAAAGCTACCCAGTCTACGGTCTTCTATTGTAGCAGCCCAAGTCAACTGTGACAGAAGGTTAGAGCTGCTAGGATTTAGGCACCAAGGACAGCAGAACAACACTGGGTTAGTGAGAGAGAGGCATATCCTGAAAGGAGAGGAATCATTCTATCCACTTCCCACTTTTTAGTGCTGTTGCCATCGTGTAAACTGTGTATTTGGGTACTGTTTTAAGGCCTTTATTTGTATAATCACTCGACATAAGTGTTATGTGCTTGGTGACATGCCAGGTACATAAGACAAAAAGGTAAACCAAACAGAAATAGTCCTAACCCTCCTGGGCTTGATTGTTTTAATTATTTTAGCCCCCAAACCCTAGTATAGGCTGATCTCTATTGATGCATCATGAAGACATGGAGTTAAGTCCCAAGGTAGTTGCTGTCATTTTCCATTGCCCTTCTTAAGAAGTAAGGGTGAGAGAGAGCAGTGTCTTCTTTTATTCAAATCACGAGAAATGCTTCCCAGAAGCCATGCATTTCTTGTGCTTAGAGAATAAACATTTATCTAAACTTTCCTTTTGTGTTATGACTAGCATGGCACCATGCACAATTAAGTTTTTTTTTGTGTGTTAATGCTGTATAATCAACCACTCTACTAGGAATTTTCTGACTAGAGATTGATTATGACTGCCTTTACTGTCAAAGAAGGCAATGGCACCCCACTCCAGTACTCTTGCCTGGAAAATCCCACGGATGGAGGAGCCTGGTAGGCTGCAGTCCATGGGGTCACTAAGAGTCGGACATGACTGAGCGACTTCCCTTTCACTTTTCACTTTCATGCATTGGAGAAGGAAATGGCAACCCCCTCCAGTGCTCTTGCCTGGAGAATCCCAGGGACGGGGGAGCCTGGTGGACCTCCGTCTATGGGGTCGCACAGAGTTGGACACGACTGAAGTGACTTAGCGGTAGCAGCAGCCTTTACTGTACTGTTCACAGACATACAAATTCTGGTATATTCCCTTTCCATACAGTTTCAGAAAAATCAGGGTAGTGTCTACTATTTTGTCAGAGTAATATTCAAATACAGATTTTGACATGTTTCTGCCCCCAAAACATTTTACTTTGCTCTGTCCTGTGTACTACATCAGCAATTCTTGAAGAAATGATCACCAGATTAGTGGTCCTGGCCCATTAAAGAAGGTATGGGTGTATGCTGGGTATGTGTGAGTGTATGTGTGGGGGTATGCTCAGTTGTGTCCGACTCTTTGTGACCTCGTAGACGGTAGTCTGCCAGGCTCCTCTGTTCATGGGATTCTCCAGGCAAGAATGCTGGAGTGGGGTTGCCATTTCCTGTTACAGAGGATCTTCCCAACCCAAGGATTGAACTTGCATCTCTTGCACACCCTGCATTGGCAGATGGATTCTTTACCACTCAGCCAAGTGGGAAGCCAGGGAAGACATGTGACAATACAAAGTAATAATGAAAACTTTAAACTGGATTTTTAAATATTTTTTTCAAATACACTATTTCTGAATTTCAATCAATGCTATTCACACATAATTTTGTTGATCAAGACATCCCAAAGTGTTGGTATAGTTTACTGAGGAACTCTTGGTCTAAAAGTAGTTAAAGCTTTGAGACCCTTGACAATATGATCTTACATTAGTTTTTCTATGTTCTGTATCTGTTTTCAGATAATTTGCTAAAATATCTGTGTGTGTAAGTTGCTTCAGTCGTGTTGCTTGACTCTTTGCAATCCTGTGGACTCTAGCCTGTCAGTCTCCTCCGTCCATGAGATTCTCCAGGAAAGAATACTGGATCTCTTCCAGGGGATCTTCCCCACCTAGGAATCGAACCCGTGTCTCTTCAGTCTCCTACACTGACACCCAGGTTCTTTACCACTAGTGCTACCTGAGAAGTCCTTGCCAAAATATGCCACTTGCCACTTTTTAAACATCGCACACGTTTTCTGCTTTCATGTACTTGCTCATCTTATTTTCCAGGTGTTCATCAACACAACCTGTCTATGAGATAAAGCTGTGTTGATTGCTTTCCACAACTAAGGACTGTCTCAAAACGGAGAAGGGAATGTCAGGATTTCTTGTAATTTGGATGTTTGGCTTAAGGTGCATCTTTCAATGTAGGAGCTTGATTATGACTGAGTAAAAAAACATGAAAAATAGCCTAGGATTTGTGAACAGAGTACCATGAGGATTTTGGCCAGCACATGTGTGAGTGCTAAGTCACTTCAGTCTTGTCAGACTCTTTGTGATCCTATGGATGGCAGCTCTCCAGGCTCTTCTGTCCATGGAATTCTCCAGACAAGAATACTGCAGTAGGTTGTTATGTCCTCTTCCAGGGGATCTTTCCCACCCAGGGATCAAACACATCATTCAAGATGGCTCACGTCCCTCCTTGTTCAGGGATCAGCAGATCTATCTCCTGTCTATTTTGGAGTACAACCCCTGCCAAGCTGTGTTGGCTCTTTATATCTATCCTGAGAAATCTTATCCCAGAAACTTAATTATGGGGGTATTAATTAGAATGGCAGAAAAGTTATGACCAACCTAGACAGCATATTGAAAAGCAGAGACATTACTTTGCCAACAGAGGTCCATCGAGTCAAGGCTATGGTTTTTCCAGTGGTCATGTATGGATGTGAGAGTTGGACTATGAAGAAAGCTGAGCACTGAAGAATTGATGCTTTTGAACTGTGGTGTTGGACAAGACTCTTGAGAGTCCCTTGGACTGCAAGGAGATCCAACCAGTCCATTCTGAAGATCAGCCCTGGGATTTCTTTGGAAGGAATGATGCTAAAGCTGAAGCTTCAGTACTTTGGCCACCTCATGCGAAGAGTTGACTCATTGGAAAAGACTCTGATGCTGGGAGGGATTAGGGGCAGGAGGAGAAGGGGACGACAGAGGATGAGATGGCTGGATGGCATCACTGACTCAATGGATGTGAGTCTGAGTGAAATCTGGGAGTTGGTGATGGACAGGGAGACCTGGCGTGCTGCAATTCATGGGGTCACAAAGAGTCGGAAACGACTGAGCAACTGACTGAACTGAACTGAACTGAACTGATACAGTCATAGCTAAAGTCAGGTGGTTTTGATTTGTTTGTTTTAGATCCTGAATCAGGAGTTCACATTCCAAAGTTTTATCTTAACTTTGCATGGCATAGAGTCCCATATATATAGAGAGATCTGTTAAATGTTCATGATTCTATGTTTTACTTTTTTGAGCTGTATAGAGGGAATGGGAAGAATTAAGCAGACCTGTAAGCATCTGTGTCTTCTGTTCTCCATTGTGTTGCCACAGTGTGTGTTCTCCACTTCAGCTGCCCTGTAGAAACAGTAATAGACATTAGATAGGAGATGGAGACTAAGAATGAGGCTCTTTCATTAGCACAATCCCTCCTCAGCTTCAAAGAGCACTCCAGTTCATTTCTTCAAGATGCTTAAGCAAGCTGGGCTGCTATCAAGGTGGCCTTAGGCAAAATGTTGAAGGGGAACAATGGCCTTGAGAGACCTACCTTCCTTTGCTTAACAGCTTTATTTCCCTCAGGGGCAGTCCCTTTTGTTCCTCTTCAGAATTGTAATTCCCTCCTAACAAAATTTCCTTGCAGGAAAGGATTTGATCACCCTCATTGACAACATGGAATAAATATAAATCAATGAGCTACTTCTCTGAAGTACTTGTATTTTTACCTTTCGGTGGTACTATGGGATAAAGTCCTATCTGTCCTCCTTAAAGGAATGTCAGCCATCAGCTTTGCAGATGAGGGGATATTTTCCAGGAGAGAGTTGCCTTTCTTGTCTGAAATCAGGCCATATAGATTGCATTTCACTGCTGTTGTGTTCCCAACATAACCTTTGGTGAGTAAATCTAAAAATAACAGTCTTTGAATTTTACCTTAGTTACCTGAAAACACTTGAAATTAAATCCTTCTTTAAACAGATGATTGCAAACAGTTTGGTCTGTGTATTTTGTATTATAGAACAAGGGATTCTTGGGCAGCCTGGATAGTATGTGCTGGTGGTGGTGGTGGTTTAGTCTCCAAGTTTTATGTGCCTCTTTAATCCCATGGGCTGTAACCCACCAGGCTCCCCTGTCCATGGGATTTCCCAGGCAAAAATACTGTAGTGGGTTGCCATTTCCTTCTCCAGGGGATCTTCCTGACCCGGGGATCAAACCCGGATCTTGGATCTCCTGCATTGTTGATGTATTCTTTACTAACTGATGGATTCTTCCCTGAGCCATCAGGGAAGTCCCTGGATAGTATGTGGGGGGATCATTTAACTGCACAATATGTAGGTAGAATGGTGCCTATGTTAATGATAATAATACTCCTAGCAAGAATGCAGTGGAGAGAGAAGGGCAGTGATATCTTCCAAAGAGGATTTGGTGCACCAGATTGTGCTGTTATAAAAACAAGTGGCAACTAAACCGAAGCAAAGCAAAGACTGATTCCTGGTGAGAGGGTAACAGGCAGGAAGGCCATGGATCTCCAAACGGAGGAAATAGCCTGCAAGTGTCAGACATTTTTATCTCTCTTAAGCGGCAGGAGGAAACAAACTAGCGATACTTTTTTCTTCTGTATACAAATTTAAACGGCAGTTTCCCTTAAAATACTGTGTTGCCATAATGACACCTGGTTTCACCTGAAGTTAACTATTCTCAAACCTTGAGTTAACCAATGCATTTTTCTTATGGAAATGTTTGTCTTAAGCTATGCTAATGTACTATGCACTTACCCCAAACTCTGTCTTCAAGTTGGTTCTGCCTCTTGGCTCAGAATCTACTTGACAAACCAGTATGTTATACTCAGATATTGTTCCCCTAATCTATGTAAGTGGAGATTCCCTGGTGGCTCAGATGGTAAAGTGTCTGCCTGCAATGCAGGAGACCCGGGTTCAATCCCTGGGTTGGGAAGATCCCCTGGAGAAGGAAATGGCAACCCACTCCAGTACTCATGCCTGGAAAATTCCATGGATGGAGAAGGCTGGTGGGCTGCAGTCCATGGGGTCACAAAGAGTCGGACACAACTGAGCAACTTCACTTTCACTTAATCTATGTAAACGAAACTATTTGTATAGGGATCTGTCCTTCTACAAGATTCAAGTTAATCATTTTATGGCCCCAGATGAACATTTTGGTGGCAAGATTATCCCAAAATGCATCTTATGGGTGAGGGGCCTGGTGTCATTTTGAGTTTTAAGGCATTCATTTTTTCATTAACAGACTGCTAGTGACTATATAACATCCAGCTGAAGACTATCAGGGGGGTATTCTTTCTGCCCCCTTCTGATGCCTATGTCAGAAGCTTTCTCTATTTCCTTTATACTTTAACAAAACTTTATTACACAAAAGCTCTGAGCGATCAAGCCTCGTCTCTGGCCCCAGGTTGAATTCTTCTCCTCTGGAGGCCAAGAATCCCAGGGTCTTTTTGTTCAGGAACAACCTGTTACGAGTGTGCAACATTTCAGATCGCGTCTGAATAGGAAGCCAATCTAGATACTTTGGTCTCTAAGAGAAGTACAGAGAAGAGTGATTTTGACTGATAAATAGCATCTGGTAGCTTAGAAGACTCTTGAGAATCTCTCAGACTACAAAGAGATTAAATGAGTCAATCATAAAGGAAATCAACTCTGAATATTCATTGGAAGGACTGATGTTGAAGTTGAAGCTCCAATACTTCGGCCACCTGATGTGAAGAGCTGACTCATTGGAAAAGACCCTGAGGTTGGGAAAATTGAGAGCAGGAGGAGAAGGGGACAACAGGGGATGAGATTAGTTAGTATCACTGAAACAATGGGCATGAATTTGCTCAAACTCTGGGAGGTAGTGGAGAACAGAGGAGCCTGGGGTGCTGCAGTCTATGGGCTTGTGAAGAATCGGACATGAATTAGGAGCTGAACAATAACATAGTTTATGGTTTACATCAGTGTAAAAATTAGCCAGAATAATGTAGAGCAACTGGTTGATTTTCCATGCTGCTGAAAATTTTAATTTTGTTTGTAGATATCCCAAATTAGTTTCTAGTGTCAAAGCAGTTGTTGGAGAACAATGTGTGTGTATATGTGTGTGTGTGTGTGTGTAGCTCAGATGATAAAATGTCTGCCTGAAATGTGGGAGATCTGGGTTCAATTCCTGGGTTGGAATGATCCGCTGATGAAGGAAATGGCAACCCACTCCAGTACTCTTACCTGGAAAATCCCATGGATGGAGGAGCCTTGTAGACTACAGTCCATGGGGTTGCAAAGTCAGACATGACTGAGCAACTTCACTTTATAACATATTTTTTAACCTACCAAACAGGCAGAAGTTATAACCTAGATAACAAAGCATGCACATTTAGACAACACATTTCAGTGAAGGAAAATGATGAGCAGAGGTAACAAGTTGGCAGACTTTTTAAGCAAATACTCCACTTGGCAAATGCTCAGTGCAAGAAAGAAAGCAGAGCCTAATTTCAATACTGGGGTATTTCTTTGCACTCTCTATGTGTTGATCTTATTTATTCTGCCCATTCTATGACTTGGGCTTCCCAGGTTGGTGCTAGTGGTAAGAAACTCACCCGCCAATGCAGGAGATACAGGAGATATGGGTTTAGTCCTGGGTTGGGAAGATCCTCTGGAGCAGGAAATTGCAACCCACTCCAGCATTCTTGCTTGGGAAATTCCACAGACACAGGAGCATGGTGGACTACAATACATAGGGTTGCAAAGAGTTGGACATGACTTAACAAACACACACACACATGCACACACACATTCTATGACTTATTGGAGCTAGTTGTGATGCACTCGCTTCCATTCAGATCTGTTAAAATAAATGTCTTGGCCAAAGATGAAACTGCTCGAATCTGAGAGTCCATGTCAGCAAACTTAGATAAGTTTGCGTCCTTGTTACTCTTTCTCTTGACTGGAAGTACCATATATAGCCAGTCAGCCACCCTCCGCCCCTCCCCAAACCCCAGGCCAATTCTGGGCTCCATTCTGGGCTTCTTTCTTCCTTACTGATTTTCTTTCTTTTTTTATTAATTTATTTTTTTAGTTAAGGATAACTGCTTTAGAGAATTTTGCTGTTTTCTGTAAAACCACAACATGAATTAGCCAAAGGTATACATATATCCCCACCCTTTTGAAGCTTCCTCCCATCTCCTTCCCCATCCCACCCCTCTATGTTGATACAGAGCCCTTATTTGTGTTTCCTGAGCCATACAGCAAATTCCCATGGGCTATCTATTTTACATAAGGTAAAGTAAGTTTCTATGTTACTCTTTCCATACATCTCACCCTCTCCTCCCCTCTCCCCATGTCCATAAGTCTATTCTCTGTCTTCCTTGTTCTTTACTTTTTATCCTATAAAAGCTTTCTGTTTTCCATCCTATTTTACAGTTTTCCAGCTCGTGGAGATAGAGACTACCTTCTTCATAAAGTGTTAAATTTCTTTGTATTACCCGAATTATCTTCCTTAGTCATTTTTTTAATACATCAAACTTCTTTTACCTATGTTCTGAATTATTCTTAAGTAGTATGTGTATGAGTATGAACAGTTACATAATGATATGTATATGTATCACAGATGTATAACACACATACGAACACACATACACACACACACACAGAGAAAGACAAAAAATTCAAAGGCAAAAACATAAGGAGACACGTTATTTGTGGAATACTGGGTAATGTCCTCAATTTTTCTCTTACTTTGACCAGTGTCTATGTATGACCTAATTTTGTCTGTAGAAGACAACTTCAAAAAGAGCTATTTTAAAATTCCCTATAACTGTCAATGTGAAGAATATAGCTTATGAGAAGACCCCATGAGAATTGTACTATATATTATTGGGAAAAAAAGAAAAGTATATTTTGTCAGACATTGTACGCATGAATGTGCGTGCTTTGTTAGCTGCTTCAGTCTTATCTGACTCTTTGTGACCCCATGGACTATAGGCCACCAGGCTTCTCTATCCATGGAATTGCCAGGCAAGTAAACTGGAGTGGGTTGACATTTCCTTCTCCAGGGCATCTTCCTGACCCAAGGATTTATTTCCTGCATTGTCAGGCCGATTCTTTACCACTGAGCCAGAGGGAAGACCAGTATAATACTGGGTTGGCAGAAAGGCTTGCATATCTATATGAAGATATCCATAATATCTTTTGGAAAAACTGAATGAACCTTTTGGTAAACCCCATGTATAGTCAACTTATTTTTTATGTTTCTGATTCAAATGACCTAAGGTTCTGCATCATTTTTTGTTTGTTTTATTTTATTTCCAGTGTCCCATACAGTTACTTCCTGCACACTGCAGACATTCAATATAAGTTTTGAATAAAAAATGAATCAACATTCAAATATATTTATAAGGTTTTACCCCTGCCAGTGTAGTTTCAACAACTATCATGTCTCACCTGGATTTTGCAATCCCTTCTTAACCAGACTCCTGGCCTACAATTTTGCCCCTTTGATAGAATTCCCCACTTATACTCCTCTCCTGACATCAACACTGCCATATACTATGCTGGGTTAGAAACTCCATAAGACCTTGGACTTTGGCTAATACATTCACTCCAGATATACTCCCGCTTTCTTGGTGCATAAGAAACAGTAAATTTTTGTTGAACAAAAACAATAGCAACAACAGCGCCCCCCTCCCCAGCCAAACGTTCTTCTTCCTCTAAGTAAGCTGCTTCTTCTTCTTCTTCTTTTTTTTTTTTTTGCTGTGTCTCCAGCAAATCTAAACTGCAGCAGGACTTTCATCTTCTCTCTTGAGTAATGAGAATGTAAGGAGTACAACATATTGGACAGAATACATGATTGGTGAGTGAAAAGTTTTAACAGAAAGAATGAGAGGCTAACGTTACTATTGGTAAAGTTGGAAGAACAGAGGTCAGAGGAACTGTCACCAGTGACATCAGTCTGCTTCTCCAAAGCAGGCAGTTCTGAAAATGCAAGCCAGCAATTGCTGAAAATCCAGGATCATCTCACCCCGAAGCGCCTGTCAATCTCACCAAACTCTGAGAAGCTCTACTTCTCTTTCAATCTCCATCATTAACATCAGTGATGCTCAGGAAAATCTCTCAGTGGCTATTTTGGACCTCATCTTTGCTCATTCACACTATGACTCCATCTGGAAAATAATGACCTCCCTTCCTCTTTTGCCCAAATCTTTATTGTAATTGCCCATTGTTGGCAGATTCTGACCTGTGTGGAGGAGGAAGGGGATCTTGGGAGATTTGACTTTTCTACAGTGCAAGTTTAATCCCAGAAGTGGGTGCCACAATGCTACTGAACTGAAAATAAATAACCAAGCACACATACTTCCCCAGAAAGTTAGGACTCTTGGAAAAAAGCTACAGTTTCCCCCACTCATTTATTTTCCTTCACATAATATTGTTGTTGTTATTCTTTGTTTAGTTTTTGCTTTATGGTTGTCTTTCTGCCTTATTCTGTGCATAAATCTTAGGTGAATCTAACTTAGATTTATCACCCACCTGGCACCTAACTCAATTATCTGGTCCCAGCTTCTGTATTAAGTGTACAGTACTTCTGTAATACTTCACATTTTCAAGGGAAATGTTTGATTTATCTAAAGTACTAACTAGGCTGTGTATTGTAACCTGTTCTAATTTTATTTTGCTCTTAAAATTTCCTGTCCCACTAGAATAAAAACTATAAGGCTTTCTCATAACTTTACATATATTATCTTACAGAAAGATTAGGTATTCTCATTAATATTAATAAATATGCTAAAGTTATTAGAGGACTGTTACTCATAAGCAAAATAACAAAAATATTTAATGATAACTCTCCTTTAACATAATTAGTTTGGTTAAATAAATCCCTGCTGAAGAGTTTTTTATTTTGTTTTGAACAAAATATTTGCTTCATTTTAGCTTTATTTCACTTTTCCCTACTGCCCTTTCTGTGTTAATTATTTAATAGCTAGATGCTAAAAGACCTAGGAGAAATGAAAAGGTTATTAAATAAGTGTTAACAGGCAATTAAAAATCTCTGTAAATGGCTCATTGTCCCCAGCAATTCATACCCATATTTTATGGTTGCCAAGAACTCTTGTCATGAGATAAAAAATCACTATGACCCTCCATGTTCACAGGAATCCAAACACTTACAAAATACATTATACATTTCTCTAAAAGTGAACATTTATCACTATCCATGCGCAGTCTTGCAGTGTCTTTTAGTTGCCTTTAAAAAAAAAAAAGTATTTCAGATTAGAAATTTCTCCAGGGGGTGTTAACCAATTAAATATACATTTCTGGATTGAGACATAATTGTCCCTGGATCTCTATCCGTCCCCATTTTAACGCAACCCTTTTGTATGCCATTGATATTGATAATTGAATACACTTTTTTGACTGTCATTGTTAATGAAAGTGTACCTTTGAATTTTCTGTAGATGCCAAACAAAGATTGAGCATCTGGAATGAAAAATGAAGTTTTCTGTCTCCTAATCTTTACCTGCTGCTGCTGCTGCTAAGTCACTTCAGTCGTGTCCGACTCTGTGCGACCCCAGAAACAGCAGTCCACCATGCTCCCCCATCCCTTATACAAACCTCAACAGTCCATTTTAATTTTTGCATGAAACAGAAACTCCCATGAATTAATGCAGTTCTCCTAAGTACTACATCGGTATGAACCAATAGCTAGACCAGTTGCCACTTCGCATCTTGTGAGGGTGAAACTACCATATAACACAGGTAAGACTTATTATCTTATGATGTTTTCAGTCTTTCTTTTCTGCTTGGAGTATTTATTAGCACCTCCAATTTTAGCTTTTTCAAATACTGTCTGCTTTCTCCAATTTGCATAGATAGTTAAAGTATATGTAAGTTTGAATAACTCCAGGAATTAGCGATGGACAGGGAGGCCTGGTGTGCTGTAGTCCATGGGGTTGTGAAGAGTCGGACATGACTGAGCAACTGAAGGGAACTGATACATATTTCAGTTGTATGAATGATGATGATTCTCTCTGTATGTGTCAATGCAATGAGATTGCTATGTGTTCTCACACATCAAGGTGCACGCACATACACAACACAGAAACACCCACACATACACAGTGGTGAAATACAACCACCAAACATCTTTGTTAAAATAAGGTCCGGGTATGACATTTGTTTAAAACTTAATGCGATTCGTTTTGTCAAAATTCACAATTTCCCTCAGTGATTAACGGCGCATGTTCAGCCTCAGTTGGAAAGTTGATTGATGTTGAATGTCAAAAATAGTTGGGCACAGACCTTTCTGCGTGTCACTGGCTGTGACTGTGATGTGAAACTATAGTGCTCGAACAGGGAGGAAAACGTGTCTCTTTGATTAAAGCCCCCGCTGTTTAAATGCAGGGCACCAAGCACTAGTAAGAGGAGACAAGCTGTCACCATCAAACGGGTTCTGATAATAAACTTTCAGGCATGAAGGGTGAAAGTGTTCTGTAACCTTAATTCATGTCATTGTTTTAAGAGCTTATGTTCACAGCATTCATGGAAAATGACTAAGGGTGCTAATATCTTACAAACTGCATAAATTAAACAATGGCCAGAGATGCTTGCTGTCTTGACAGCACTGAAAGGATGTTAGGTAAAGGTGTGATGCTTTGGAACTAGCTCAAGTGACCTTTCCAGGTGTGTAAATTCCAAGCCTACCTATTGTAATTATATGTGATGACTGAACAGATATTATGCAGGCAGGAATTGAATGCAAATAAAGTCAATATAGATTTTATACAAAAATGTTCTAGTTCTCGGCAGGCTATAATTTGCAGAAATAACAGTTAAGCTTCCAAAATAAGACCCTTTAAAGAGGAACAAATCATTGGGAGAAGCAGGACAAGGAAAGACATGATAAGAGAATTAATGCTTGTCAGTTTGTTGGAATATGAAATCATTATAGGTAACGCAGTACATACCAAACAGAAAATCTTCGCCAAAGGCATGATGGTAATGCAGTGATCTTATATCACCAGAACACATTACAATTTAAGCATTAACTTGGTTTGTTTCAGGTAAATTATCCTTTTTCCTGTGAGGAACTTTCAGCGTGGTAAGTTAGCACTCTTTTCCATCTGCATAAATGTTCTGAGGTCCCTCTTGCTGACTGGTGTCACTTTAATATTTTTTCCTAATTTATTATTTAATTGGGGTATAGTAACTTTACAATATTGTGTTAGTTTCTGCTGTACAGCAGTGTGAATCACCTATGTGTTAGTTACTCAGTTGTGTCTGACTTTTTGGGACCTCATGGACTGTAGCCTGCCAGGCTCCTCTGTCTATGGGATTCTCCGGGCAAGAATACTAGAGTGAGTTTAACTAAATGTATACACACATCCTCTCCCTGTTGAGCCTCGCTCCCACCCCACTCCCATCCCACCTCCTAGATAACAATATTGTGTTAGTTTCTGCTGTACAGCAGTGTGAATCAGCTATATGTTAGTTGCTCAGTTGTGTCTGACTCTTTGGGACCCCATGGACTGTAGCCTACCCGGCTCCTCCCCCCGTGGGATTCTCCAGGCAAGAGTACTGGAGTGGGTTGCCATTTCCTTCTCCAGGGGATCTTCTCGACCCAGGGATTGAACCCGGGTCTCCCGCATTCCAGGCAGACGCTTTAACCTCTGAGCCACCAGGGAAGCCCTTTAGTTGCTAAGTCGTGTCCAATTCTTTGTGACCTCATGGGCCTTAGGCCACCAGGCTCATGTGTCCATGGGATTTCCCAGACAAGAATACCTGAGTAGGTTGCCATTTCCTTCTCCAGGGGATATTCCCCACCCAGGGATCAAACCTGTGTCTCTTGCACTGGCAGGCAAACTCTTTACCTCTGAACCACCAGGGAAAGCCCATTGTGATCATACCTTGCATTATTATTATTTAGAATATGATTTTTCAAATGTGGAAAAAGCAGAATTTTTGAAGTCTCCACATTTTAAAATTTAAAAGGAACTTACAATTAATCTTTTACTCTTTCATAAAAGTAAGCCTGTATTCATAAATACAATCCAATGGAATATTCTTTCATTCTGAAACTGCATTGATGTGTCATTGGAGGATATCTTTGTTCTCCATTTTTGCACACTTTATTTGCATCATATCTATTTGAATATGATAATAAGGAATATATCTGATGTAAAGACAGAACTCACATGTACATATATAATTATAATTATAAGACCCTGATGTTTGGAAAGATTGAAGGCAGGAAGAGAAGGGGACAACAGAGGATGAGATGGTTGGATGACATCCCTGATTCAATGGACATGCGTTTGAACAAGCTGCGGTAGTTGGTGATGGACAGGGAAGCCTGGTGTGCTGTAGTCCATGGAGTTGCAAAGAGTCAGAAACAATTGAATGACTGAACTGAATCGAACTGATTCTTCTTTAAAGATTCCTGAAAAAATAGATTATTTAAAACTACAATTCACTCACTATTTTTCTAGGAAGCATAGCAAAAATGATAAATATTTAAAATTATGCATTAAAAAATCTGGGGGATCAACTATCCATTTCATGGCAAACTCTTCCTTATCCAGTTGAAAAATTGCACATTTAATTTTATATCTCAGAAAAATTCAGAATTCTTTAAATTTTGGTTCTGTTAACCTGTTTTACTAAGAAAAAAATAAAAACTAGCAGTAGACAATAGCTTTATCAGGATTGGCAAAGTGATCTCAATTTGTGTGGCAAGCAATTAATGGACATGGTATCTATCATAAAAATAAGCAGAAGATGAATATTCATTGTATGTCCTACTGTTTAAGCAGGTTCTTGCATTGGTCGACATTAGTGTAGCCTGGTTATTCATAAGGTGAAACATAATTTCAAAAGTTAACGCTACTACATCTTTTGACATCACTAACCTGGAGCTACTGACAAAATGAATCATTTCAGACAGGGCCATGACACTAGTAGAATAAAATAACCCAAAGGCTGACAAAGAGAGGAAGCAAATGCAGTGGACCAGCCAATTTTCTCTCAGCTCCAGAGCCACAGTATCAGAAAGTACAAGCCATTAGCTCTAAGGGGTTGTAAATAACTACTATTTTAGACTTTATCATGCAAACACTTCAGTGTCTTAGTAGAAGTAAACCTACCTCTTCTTAGTAGAGGTAAATCATGAATATGTGTGTATAAGTGTAATATATGCTGACAATTGGAAGAAAGTGAGAGTGTTAGTTGCTTAGTCCTATCTGACTCTCTGCGACCCCATGGACTCTAGCGTTTCAAGCTGTTCTGTCCATGGGGTTCTCCAAGTAAGAATACTAGGGTGGGTAGCCATTTCCTTCTCCAGAGGACCTTCCTGATCCAGCGATCAAATCTAGGTTTCCTGCATTGCAGGCAGATTATTTACCATCTGAGCCATTGGGGAAGCCCCATACTGACAATATTTTGAGTTATTTTAGTTGTCATAAGTCCTGAGCTTTAATATATTAATCTCCTCAACATATATTACTCTTTATATTATTAAAATACCACATATGCTGCTGCTAAGTCGCTTCAGTCATGTCCGACTCTGTGCGACCCCATAGACGGAAGCCCACCAGGCTCCCCCGTCCCTGGGATTCTCCAGGCAAGAACACTGGAGTGGGTTGCAATTTCTTTCTCCAATGCATGAAAGTGAAAAACGAAAGTGAAGTCGCTCAGTCGTGTCCGATTCTTAGCGATCCCATGGACTGCAGCCTACCAGGCCCTTCTGCTCATGGGATTTTCCAGGCAAGAGTACCGGAGTGAGGTGCCATTGCCTTCTCCGAAAATACCACATATAGTTTACATCAAATCTCACTGGAAAGATTTTCTAGTATTTAGTTGACAACTTCCCATAGTGGTGACCACTTGGTATTATATACTTGATATTGTAGACATTATATACTCAGCAAAGGATATTGCCACATAAATATGCAGAAATTGTAATTAAGAATAATAATGTCACCAGCATGAGTCACATTATTTTATTTAAACTTCCAAATAGTTTCATATGATATACACTTAAAAGGACAAGATAATTCAGAGTGAGGTTACATTTTGGCTAACAAGAAGGTGTAAACAGAGATCAGTTCAGTTCAGTCACTCAGTTGTATCCGACTCTTTGCAACCCCATGAATTGCAGCACACCAGGCCTCCCTGTCCAACACCAACTCCCGGAGTTCACTCAGACTCACGTCCATTGAGTCCGTGATACCATCCAGCAATCTCATCCTCTGTTGTCTCTTTCTCCTCCTGCCCCCAATCCCTCCCAGCATCAGGGTCTTCCAATGAGTCAACTCTTCACATGAGGTGGCCAAAGTATAGGAGTTTCAGCTTCAGCATCAGTCTTTGCAATGAACACCCAGGACTGGTCTCCTTTTGGATGGACTGGTTGGATCTCCTTGCAGTCCAAGGGCCTCTCAAGAGTCTTCTCCAACACCACAGTTCAAAAGCGTCAATTCTTCGGTGCTCAGATTTCTTCACAGTACAACTCTAACATCCATGCATGACCACTGGAAAAACCATAGCCTTGACTAGACGGACTTCTGTTGGCAAAGTAGTGTCTCTGTTTTCTAATAAGCAGGGCAGACTAGTTTTGCCAAGAAAATCCACTGGTCATAGCAAACACCCTCTTCCAACAACATAAGAGAAGACTCTACACATGGACATCACCAGAGGGTCAACACTGAAATCAGACTGATTATATTCTCTGCAGCAAAAATGGAGAAGCTCTATACAGTCAACAAAAACAAGACCAGGAGCTGACTGTGGCTCAGATCATGAACTCCTTATTACCAAATTCAGACTTACATTGAAGAAAGTATGGAAAACCGCTAGACCATTCAGGTATGACCTAAATCAAATCCCTTATGATTATACAGTGGAAGTGAGAAATAGATTTAAGGGCCTAGATCTGATAGATAGAGTGCCTGATGAATTATGGATGGAAGTTCGTGACATTGAACAGGAGACAGGGATCAAGACCATCCCCATGGAAAAGAAATGCAAAAAAGCAAAATGGCTGGGGAAGCCTTACAAATAGCTGTGAAAAGAAAAGAAGCGAAAAGCCAAGGAGAAAAGGAAAGACATAAGCATCTGAATGCAGAGTTCCAAAGAATAGCAAGAAGAGATAAGAAAGCCTTCTTCAGTGATATAATGCAAAGAAATAGAGGAAAAGAACAGAATGGGAAAGACTAGAGATCTCTTCAAGAAAATTAGAGATACCAAGGGAACATTTCATGCAAAGATGGGCTCAATAAAGGACAGAAATGGTCTGGACCTAACAGAAGCAGAAGATATTAAGAAGAGATGGCAAGAATACACAGAAGAACTGTACAAAAAAGATCTTCACGACCCAGATAATTACGATGGTGTGATCACTCATCTAGAATCAGACATCCTGGAATGTGAAGTCAAGTGGGCCTTCGAAAGCATCACTGCAAACAAAGCTAGTGGAGGTGATTGAATTCTGGTAGAGCTATTTCAAATCCTGAAAGATGATGCTGTGAAAGTGCTGCACTCAATATGCCAGCAAGTTTGGAAAACTCAGCAGTGGCCACAGGACTAGGAAAGGTGAGTTTTCATTCCAATCCCAAAGAAAGGAAATGCCAAAGAATGCTCAAACTACCACGCAATTGCACTCATCTCACATGCTAGTAAATAATGCTCAAAATTCTCCAACCCAGGCTTCAGCAATACGTGAACCGTGAACTCCCTGATGTTCAAGCTGGTTTTAGAAAAGGTAGAGGAACCAGAGATCAAATTGCCAACATCCGCTGGATCATGGAAAAAGCAAGAGAGTTCCAGAAAAACATCTATTTCTGCTTTCTTGACTATGCCAAAGCCTTTGACTGTGTAGATCACAATAAACTGTGGAAAATTCTGAAAGAGATGGAAATACCAGACCACCTAACCTGCTTCTTGAGAAATCTGTATGCAGGCCAGGAGGCAACAATTAGAACTGGACATGGAACAACAGACTGGTTCCAAATAGGAAAAGGAGTACGTCAAGGCTGTATATTGTCACCCTGCTTATTTAACTTCTATGCAGAGTACATCATGAGAAATGCTGGACTGGAAGAAGCACAAGCTGGAATCAAGATTGCCAGGAGAAATATCAATAAGCTCAGATATGCAGATGACACCACCCTTATGGCAGAAAGTGAAGAGGAACTAAAAAGCCTCTTGATGAAAGTGAAAGAGGAGAGTGAAAAAGTTGGCTTAAAGCTCAACATTCAGAAAATGAAGATCATGGCATCTGGTCCCATCACTCCATGGGAAATAGATGGAGAAACAGTGGAAACAGTGTCAGATTTTATTTTGGGGGGTTCTAAAATCACTGCAGATGATGACTGCAGCCATGAAATTAAAAGACGCTTACTCCTTGGAAGAAAAGTTATGACCAACCTAGATAGCATATTCAAAAGCAGAGACATTACTTTGCTGACTAAGGTCTGTCTAGTCAAGGCTATGGTTTTTCCTGTGGTCATGTGTGGATGTGAGAGTTGGACTTTGAAGAAGGCTGAGCGCCGAAGAATTGATGCTTTTGAACTGTGGTGTTGGAGAAGACTCTTGAGAGTCCCTTGGACTGCAAGTTGATCCAACCAATCCATTCTGAAGGAGATCAGCCCTGGGATTTCTTTGGTAGGAATGATGCTAAAGCTGAAACTCCAGTACTTTTGCCAACTTATGTGAAGAGTTGACTCATTGGAAAAGACTTTGATGCTGGGAGGGATTGGGGGCAGGAGGAGAAGGGGAGGACAGAGGATGAGATGGCTGGATGGCATCACTGACTCGATGGATGAGAGTCTAAGTGATCTCCATGAGTTGGTGATGGATGGGGAGGCCTGGCATGCTGCAATTCATGGGGTCACAAAAGTCGGACACAACTGAGCGACTGAACTGAACTGAACTGATCTAAGTTGGTCATAACTTTCCTTCCAAGTTGTAAGCGTCTTTTAATCTCATGGCTGCAATCACCATCAGCAGTGATTTTGGAGCCCCCCAAAATTAAGGCTGACACTGTTTCCACTGTTTCCCTATCTATTTCCTATGAAGTGATGGAACCGGATGCCATGATCTTCGTTTTCTGAATGTTGAGCTTTAAGCCATCTTTTTCACTCTCCTCTTTCATTTTCATCAAGAGCTTTTTTAGTTGCTCTTCACTTTCTGCCATAAGGGTGGTGTCATCTGCATATCTGAGGTTACTGATATTTCTCCTGGCAATCTTAATTCCAGCTTGTGCTTCCTCCAGCTCAACATTTCTCATGAAGTATGCTGCATATAAGTTAAATAAGCAGGGTGACAATATACAGAGAAGATAGAAGTGGACAAATAGAAAATAAATAGATTAAAAAGTCAAGTGCATAGGTATAAACATAATAAAGAGATATTGAAAATATCTCACTGAGACTGTGGAGTTAGACTGGCTTGTCCTAGGGAACGATAGGCAAATACAGAAAGAATAGAATGAAGGGAGAAGGGAAAAGGAAATGCAGAGTGACATAGAGAATATCCTGAAATCAACTCTTATAATCTTTTCCAGCAGAATTTAATTTTGTTAAACATTTTAGTAATCTGTCAGTGTCTCCTCTGATTCCCCACCCTTAACATATCCTGTATTAAATCTACTACCTAACAGCTCTCAGATCACAAAAGTACACACTGCTGTATTTAAAATGGATAACCAACAAGGCCCTACTCTACAGCACTGGGAACTCTGCTCAGTGTTACATGGCAGGCTGGATGAGAGAGGAGTTTGGGGGGAGAACGGATACATGTGTATGTATGGCTGAGTCCCCTCACTGTTCACTCAAAACTATCACAACATTGTTAGTCAGCTGTACCCCAAAGCAAAATAAAAAGATTAAAAAATAATAACATAAGTGAAAGAGCTTCCAAATTCTGTCTCAGTTTTCCCTAGTGTTTGCCCAGGTTCTTCTGGCCTGGGGAGCCTGAGATCAGAAGGATTATTGCCTACAAGGAGCACAGAACGACCCTAAGGCCAAGGTGGAGGAAAAGGGGATCACAGTAGGGAAAGAATACAAAAATCAGGACAGCATTGCCAGGTGTGGGTAAAGCACAAGTTTAGAGGCTAATTTTGTATTGCTGGGCGACTAAATGCCTTCCTCCTCGGCATCCCACAGTAGCCACCGCATGCCTACACGGTTTTATTCTCCATGCAATCAGAGTTATCTTTTCAAAATGCACATTTGAAAATGCCTCCCCCATTAAAATAAAATAGGTTGAATGCATTCTCATTGTTCTTCCTGTGTAGACCTAATTCTTCATGGTGTCTGGGAGATGCTAGATGTGTTACTTTTTATTCTGCTACTCTTTTAACGTTGGACTGTATTATAAAGCAAGTCTTTCTTTAGCACTAGCTTCTTCTTGCAATAGGAACTTTGCCTATATTAATGCTAGCCCATCTCTTTGGAAAAGTTTTGCCTCCTTTCTTTACCTCAGTAGCGCCTATAGTGGTTGTATATTTTGTCTCAGTGTCTGAGGTGGTTACTTTTATAGTCAACTTGACTGGACTGGTAAAGTATTATTTCTGATTGTGTCTGTGAGGATGGTTCAGGAAGAGATTAGCATTTGAGTATACTGTCTTAATTTCTACAGCTTTATAATGTCTTGAATTCTGGTGGTTTGAACATTTCAGTTTTGTTCTTTTTTCCAAAACTGTGTTGCTTATTTTATTTCATTTGTTTTTCAATGTTAATTATAGAATCACTTTTTTTGGCATCTTAAGAAAATAGGAGATTGAGGTTTTTTTAAAATGTATCAGTTTGGAGAAAATGTGCATTTAAAAATATTGGTGATCTAATTCATTAACAAAGTTCTCGCCTCTTATATTGATAGTCTATCTGATTTCTTTCATAAGTGTTTACAAAGTTCAGAGCACAAAGTTTACATATTCATTGTTATATTTATATTTGAGAATTTTATGTCTTTGATGTTATTGCAAATGAATTTTTAAAATTTAAACATGTAATTGTTCCTGAAATTCACTTAATACTTTTTATTACCCCTGTCCTCAACCCTTGTTAATTTCATTTATTAGATCTAGAAGACATTGTGTAGTTCCTTTGATTTTTTTTACATAAATGACTTATCTTCAAATATAAACACATCTATTCATTCTTTTCCAATCTCTATGCATCCATTCCTTTCTTTTCCTTGCTTCATTTCCCTGCTTAGAGTTTCTGGGAAAATACTGAATGGAAGTGATAAGAACAATCATTAGTGACTTGTTTCTGAATTTAGGAACAGAAAGTAAAATATAAAGTATTTTGCCAAGTGTAGATGGTCGACTTCTATAACTTATTATTAGTGTTTTAATATTAATAGATCTTGAATTTTGTAAGGTGGTATTTCAGCTACATTGAGATAATTATATGATTTTTTTTATTTAGTATTTTATAGATAAATCTCACTGGCTGACTTTTGAATGTTGAACTAAAGTTGCTTACCTGGAAAAATTCCCACTTAGTTATGATGTGCTATCTTTTCTATATAGTAAGCAGCACAATTTACTAATATTTTATTCAGGATGTTTACATCTATATTCACAGCAGACTGCTTCTCAGGTTTCTTTTGTGCAGTATCTCCATCTGGGCTTGTTTTCAGTTTAATGATGATCTCTTAGAATAATTTAGGAACTATTCCCCATGTATGAACAGTGTGTGTAGAACTGATACAGTTTCCTCCAACTTTAATAGTAGAATTCATCAGTAAAACTCTCTAGGTTTGGAGGTTTTTTTGAAAAGTGGTTTTATATTTAATTATAAAATTAATTATTTTAATAGACATAGAAATACTCAAGGTATCCATTTCTCTGTGACTGTGACTAAGTCTCTATAGTGTATGTCATTCAGGAGTTTGATCTAAATCCTCATATTTATTGGTGTAAAGTCATTCATGGTATATCCTTACTGGTACATTGATGTAAGTAAGATCTACAGTGATAGCTCCTCTTTCATGCCTAGTATTGATGATTTATTTCTTCTTTCTCTTTTTCTTGATCAGTCCTGATAAAAGTGTATACATTTTCTCTTTTCAAGAAGTAGATTTTGTTTTCATGATTTTTATTTTTATATGTTTTAAATTTTATTTTCTAATATCTTTATTATTTATTATTTTTAGTCATTCTTCTTTTTAAAAAATCTGCTTCTTTTTAGATTCTTAAGATAAAAGCTTGGATAATAAGCCTTGTATCTTTTTCTAATATAAACTTGTAACTGAATAAGATCTATTTTATTACATTATAGCATTTCATACTATGAAAACAATAGCTTTTGTTGTTTAAAAGAAATTGTGAAATATGTTTTCCAATTTATTTAATTCAAGATATCATTTTTTAAAAATTTCTTGTGTGACATGAGTTGCTTTTACATTGTTTAATTTTTATATATTTGAGAACTTTTTCTGACTCTTTGTTATTCATTTCTTTTAAAATTTCACTGTAGTCAAAGAAAACAATTTGTATACTTTAAATTTTTAAAAATTTTATGGTTTACTTGATGGAACAGAGTATAGTCCATCTTGTTAAATGCTTTATGTAGATATGAAAAGAACTTGTATATAGCATCTACTGATATTTGACAAAGGAGCAAAAATGATACAGTGGAGTAATACATTTTCTCTTTTCAACAAATGTTGTGAAACAGCTGAAAATCCACATAAAATAATAAACTTTCACATATACTTTACACCCTTCACAAATATTATTTCAAAATGAATTATAGACCTAGATGTAAAATGAAAACTACAAAACCACTAGAAGATACAATACTGAGAAATAAGAATAAGAGAAAATCTGAGAGATTTTTGATATGGCAATTACTTTCTAGTTGCAGCACTAAAATGGCACAATCCATGAAAGAAATCATGGATAAACTGGAAATCAGTAAGATAAAAACTTCTACTCTGAAGAAGACAAGGTAGAAAGAATTGGAACACAACACATGGACTAGGAGAAAATCTTTGCAATGCATATATCTGATAAAGAACTCTTATCCAACACACACAAAGAACTATTAAAAGTCAACAAAAGAAACAAACAATCCAGTTAAAAATGGGCAAAAGACCTGAATGAATATCTTATCAAAGAATATATAGAGATGGTAAAGAAACATATGAAAAGATGCTCAGCATCATATGCCATTGGGGAGTTCCAAGTTAAAATGAAAATGAGATACTATTATACACTTAATAGAATGGCCAAATCCAAATCACTGTCGACAGAAAATCATGGAAAGGATGTGCAGCAACAGAAACCCTCATTCATAGTAAGTGGGAAATCAAAATAGTTCAGCCACTTTGGAAATCAGTTTGGCAGTTCTTTTTTACAAAAAAAGATACTCTCATGTTATGAGGCAGCAATTGTGCTACTTGGTATTTGCCCAAATAAGTTGAATATTTGTGTCTGAAAAAAAAAAAAACCCTGCATGTGGATGTTTATAGCAGCTTTATTCATAAACGCCAAAATTTGGAAGCAATCAAGAAGTCCTTGAGCAAGTGAATAGAAAAATTAACTGTGGTACATCCAGATAATGAAATATTATTCAGAGTTAAAAATAAACAAGCTATCAAGCCATGAAAAGGCATGGAGGAATCTTCAATGCCTATTACTAAGTGAAGGAAGCTAGTCTGAGAAAGCTACAATACTGTATGATTCCAAGCACATGACATTCTGGAAAAGACAAAACTAAGGAACAGTAAAAGATCAGTAGTTGCCAGGGGTTGAGAGGAGGGAGAGATGAACAGGTGAGCACAGAGGAATTTTGAGAGCAATGAAATTATTCTGCATGATAATACAATGTTGGACAATTTATTTATCCTTTTGTCAAAATTCACAACATGTACAACACCAAGAGTGGACCCAAAGTTAAGCTGTGGACCTTGAGATATAAATGTGTGTCAGGGTAGGTTTAGCACTTGTAACAAATGGACCATTCTGGTGTGAGACGCTACTTGTGGGGAAGGCTGTGCAAGTGTGTGAACAGGGATTATCTGGAAACTGTATTTTACGCTGAATTGTGAATCTAAAACTGCTCTAAAAAAATCTATTCAAAAAAGTGTTGATTTTGCTGTTGTTGGTTAGGATTTTCTATACATAATGCCAGTTTAGCTTTTTCAATGTTTCTGCTGCTTCTTACATGGGCTAAATTTGGCCATGTAAATGTGGCATGTTTTGTGCAAGAGGTTTCTGACCCTATGTCTGCTCCAGAATATCTCTCATAGAATTAATCTAGGATCTTAGCCTCAAGAGTTTCCTGCTTCTGTTTTTCATTTTTCCCTCAGATCCTTTGCCTAGCAATATACTTGTCCCTTCCCATTTGCTTAAGACTTTTGAGAGAATCATTTGATCAAGAGGAGAGAATGGGACTTTGTGATTTTCCTGTCAAGGCAGACAACCTTCCTGCACACTGAGGATTCTGTGGTCTTATTCTATCCACAATCTTTCTCATTTGTATCCAGTGAGAAGTTTGTGGTGTAGAGTGTGCAGGAAAATACACTGTCTTTTCTTTGATCCTTTCAAATACCTTTTTAAAATTTCTATTTTATTTTCCTGATTTTTCTCATCTACATCTTTTATGTTGCTGCCAATTGTTTTTTGAGTATTTTAGATTCCATATTCATTTCTGGCTGGGAATATTATATTTTTCTTCTATTTATTCCTTGCATTTTGTCATTTGATATTTGAAATGTTTCTCAGTTTATGCTACATGTTCTTAGATCTTGCATTGGTTGTATGCTTTGCATTTGTGTTGTTATTTGCTCATGTGGAGTGTTTTAAACCTTGTTACCATTATGAAAGTATTTTGAATCAGCTGTAAGGTTGTGCTCAAATTCTACCTTCATTACAAAAGCTTCCCTAATGCCTTTAATGTTATTAATCAGGATATATGAAGTTTTTTTTCCTTGTCAGTTTTATTTAACACACTAGATTATAGACTCTTCATGGAGGATATATATAATTTTTCTACAGCTAGCTTTTATTGCACACACAATAGATGCCCAAACTTAATAATGAATGAAGGTGTATGTTTTATAAAAAACTTTTAAATGAATCATAGATCTGTTTTTAAAGATATTACAAACAGAAGAATCATAGAAAGGATAAACATATGTTAAAATGCCTCCAAAAATTGCTTACCTATGACACTCCTGATTCATATCACCATTTCATTTTCCTTTATTTAAATGAAAGTAAGCTTCCTTTAAAGGAAGTATTGTCCCAAAAGGCCGTGGACCAGTCAATCTGGACATAGCCCAGTGACATTAATATCAGCTGTGGGAAGCTCAAGGCAAATGTCATTTTGTATCAAATGCAGCATCAAAAGAAAAAGTGCCCCCAAAGATCTCAAAGGACACTCACAAAGGTGAGGTCATTGCCAAATTTTCCCTTAGGTGGCTTCTCACATATTTGAGAATAAGTTTTCTTGTTATCTTATCTTGGCACGTTGGGACGATGATGTCTTGCTAGATACAAAATAAGAGTAGATAATGCATGTTATTATTGAAATGGCAAGATAGATTTATAATAACTATATCACAGCAATGTAAGGATGAAGATACCCTACTATTTGCACCATGGGTAATACAAATCAAGGAGAAATAAATGGTTTAATGCCATTTATTCCCACCTAATTTTTCAAGAAAAGATTCTTATATTCTCCAAATATCTTAACTCAAAAAGAAAAAAACATTTGTTTAAAAACAAATGAATGAATGAATAAATATACTGTGTCCAATGACCTATTATTGTCAATAATTCTGTTTCTTAAGTTTGGTCAGAAGAGGGATGTACTTTAAGGTGTTGAAACAGTTTTGATTACTTCATCCCAGCATGATTAATTTGCTCTGCTATTTTCTAACCATTTGATTGAAACTAAAAACTTCAAACTGGATTCCAATGTATCCTTTACTAGTTTAGTATTTTCTTAGTTAATCCATATTATTATTGTTTTTGCATTCCAGTGCAATCCATTGTTATCACTCAGCTAAACAACATACCTTGGTGAAAATGAATACAGTTTCTACATTTATGGGTAAACTTTAGCTGAAATATTTCTCTGTAGTTCATACTCTAGGACAGAGAGAAGCAAGATGACAATTCTATACACCAATCCAGCATCACAAAAGATATGAATGTTATACTGAAATACAAAGGACTAGTCCACATTGCTAAACTTCTTTTCTTTTATTATTAAACGTGGGCTTCCCTGGTTGCTCAGATGCAGTAAAAATCTGCCTGCAATGTGGGAGACCTGGGTTTGATCCCTGCGTTGGGAAGATCCCCTGGAGAAGGAAATATTCAATATTCTTGCCTGGAGAATTCCATGGACAGAGAAGCCTAGTGGGCTACACTCCATGGGGCCACAAAGAGTTGGACAGGACTAAGTGACTTTAAAAAAGTAAAAGAAAACAATAACAATGTTAGATTAGGGGATAAATTTAAAGCAGTCATTCCATCTCTCTTAATTTATTCTATCTTTAAAAAAATAAAACATGACCTTGTTATCAATTAAAATATACTTTGAATGGTCATTATCATATTGAATGAATTATCATATGATAATTATAGGGAATTATCATATTGAAATGTATACCTATTAACTATTGTCTGAATTTTATTTCCCAGAAATAAAAATTTTAAATTCAACAAATCATTAAATATAAAGTCTAAATTTTCCTTGCGGTACCTAGGGTTCTGATTCAGTTTAATCTCATAGCTATGGGGAGTTTTTTGTTTGGATTTTAAATGTTATTATACTTTGACTTACTGAAAAATATGTGAATGCAAAGCCTCAAATCCTCTGAGTCTCTGATTATAACATGATGTCCTGTGTATTCAAGACTTTACATATCAAAAGGCCCAAGGTAAACATTTCAAAACTTATTTTTGCCCGTTAAATATTGCCAGCCATTAGATACAGCAGAAAAAAGGTACAAATGTCATTATTTTTACCTTTTGCTACAAATTAAATGTTTTTTCACCCCATGGAGTTGCTAGTTGGAAGTTTCTGACATGCAATTACGTTTGCATGCTCAGTTAATACTATCACCTGGGAACTTGATAATTTGTGTGTACACAAAGCTTAGGCTTTCATTCACAAACAATATCTTTGAATAAATAGTTCTGCAGTAACTACAAAATCAAATTGATTTGATATCCTTAAAAAAACTCAGGCCTACCATGTGTTCTCTGCTTGCTGGTCAATTTGCAGTTGTTAGAACGGTTGTCTATTAAATAAAAACAGTATGGAAGTCTCCTGACAGAGAAATTCTTTGGGGAGGGAACCCAAAAGATTCAGGAAGAATATTTGACTCATTTTGGATAATTCCTGTTTTTTTTCATTCTCTGCTTTTGGACCATGTAGACATGGACAGGCAAATTACCATACTTTTGGAAAAAATCATTCTTTGTTTACAAACGTACATAGACAAATAAGACTCACAAATAACCAAGTTAGCTAAAATTATTAACATTCATCCTGTTTTTTAACCTTTAGTCAGTTAAAAGAACTTAATACTTAATGTTTTTAACTTCTGTTTTTTGATATGTTTTATTTTTTAATTTTTTTAAAATTAATTAATTAATTTATTTTTTATTTTACTTTACAATTCTGTATTGGTTTTGCCATACATTGACATGAATCCACCATGGGTGCAGAATTTAACCAATCTCTTTGTCTTGTTTGCATGTTATCAAATTTGGTAGCTAAAATAAGAATTATGATGTCATAACTTAAAAATAAAAGCATATCTCTTTTAGTCATATGCATTTTGCTAACTTGTATGACCATTTAAATTTTGTACTGTAATCTCCTTTTTATGTAAGTCCTTCATTAAATTTTGCATTTTTCAGTCCTCACTGTTTTTTGGGAAAGCTTCATTTTGGACCATTAAGAGTAAATCTTAAAGGTTACCTCTAAATAATGTCTCCTGTTATTCATCACTTTAATCATTGCCTAGAAACAAAAAAAAAGTAAAGGGATTGTCAAGAGAAAAAAAAATGATGGTGAATTCTGTCAAGAATGAATTTAATTAAACTTCCAGTTTAAATGTAAAGACTTTGAAAGCAATAAATGTCTTTTAAATCTTTGAAAGTAAATAAATAGAAGCTTCAGGTAAGAGATAACAATAAATAAAATACTATATATGTATATATTTATGAGACAAGTGCACTTTTTATGATAATATCAATTCAGCTTGCATGTGAAATTAAACTTTATTTAAAAAGTGACATTAACCTAAAGTCTTGTCCAATATTGGAAAAAACTGAATGGACAGATACCCAAGAGTAATGTTAATGCAAAAGTTGCACTAGACAAAGTGAACAGTTAAGGAAGACAGTATCAATCTTCATAGCAGCGCTATTTACAAGAGCTGGGACATGGACACAACCTAAATGTTCATTAACAGATGAGCATATAAAGAAGAAGTAATACGTGTTTATAATGCAATGTTACAGAGCCAGAAAATGGAATGAAACTGGGTCATTTTTAGAGCTGTAGATAGACCTAGAGTGTGTCATACATAGTGAAGTAAGTCAGAAAGAGAAAAACAAATATTGTATATTAACACATATATGTGGAATCTAAAAAAATGATAGAGATGATTTTATTTGCAAAGAAGAAATAGAGATGCAGACATAGAGAACAAATATATGGATACCAAAAGGAAAAGAGATGGGGTGGGAAGAATTGAGAGATTGGACTTGGCACATATACACTATTGATACTATATATAAAATAGGTAATGAGAACATACTGTATAGCACAGGGAACTCTGCTTAATGAGCTGTGGTAACATGAATGGGAAGCAAGTCCAAAAGTGAGGGGGTATATGTATATGTATGGATGATTCATTTTGCTATACAGTAGAAACTCACACAACTGTAAATCAACTATGCTCCAATAAAAATTAATTCTTTAAAAATCTATTGCAGTAGGGCAGAGAGAATTTATGACACAGAACTCATTTAAGCTCAGTTCAGCTGAAACACAGGCTGGATAGATTTTAGGAGATATAATGGAGGTGAGGGGATCGTAGCCCATCTGTGTTTGCTAACTGATGTTCACTAAAATTAGCTCCTACCCTCCCACAGACACTAGGGAATAGACATGCTGTCTTCCTGGTGCTTATGTACTTGAGAGAGACAGTTTGAGTTGTAAAACGGGAGAGAGAATTTAAAATTTTTACATTTCAGGAGAAAATATTTGCAAATGATGTGACTTATAAAAGATTAGTCTCAAAAATATACAAACAGCTTATAAAACTCGATAACAACAAAAAAACTCAATCAAAACTGAACAGAAGACCTAAATACATATTCATATGTCTCCAGAGAAGATGTATAGATGATCAATAGCCACATGCAAAGATGTTCACTGTCTCTAACTATTAGAGAAAAGCAAATCAAAACTACAATGAGCTATCACCTCAACACCAGTCAGAATGTGTGCTTGCTAAGTTGCTTCAGTGATGACCGACTCTTTGCCACCCTGTGGACTGTAGCCCACCAGTCTCCTCTATCCAAGGGATTCTCCAGGAAAGAATCCTGGAGCGGGTTGCCATTTCCTCCCCAGGGGATCTTCCCCACTCAGGGACTGAACTCCCATCTCTTGCGTTTCCTGCATTGGCAGGTAGGTTCTTCACCACTAGTGCCACCTGGGAAGCCCAATCAGAATGGCCATCATTAAAAAGTCTACAAATAAGAAATTCTGGAAAAGATGCAGAGAAAAGGGAACCTTCCTATACTGTTGGTGGGAATACAAATTGGTGGAGCCACTGTGAACAACAGTATGAAGTCTTCTTAAAGAACTAAAAATATAGTCATATAGTTCAGCACTCCTACTCTTGGACGTAGATCCAGACAAAACTGTAATTCAAAACGAAAAGGGAGAGGGTGAGATGACTTGGGAGAATGGTATTGAAACATGTATAATATCATGTTAGAATCGAATTGCCAGTCTATGTCCGATGCAGGATATGGCACGCTTGGGGCTGGTACGCGGGGATGACCCAGAGAGATGTTGTGGGGGGGGGGTTCAGGTTTGGGAATGCATGTACACCCGTGGTGGATTCATGTCAATGTATGGCAAAACCAATACAGAATTGTAAAGTAAAATAATAAATAAATAAATTTAAAAAAAAATGAAACATGCACCTGTGTGTTATTAATAGCACTGTTTACAATATCCAAGGCATGGAAGCTCCCTAAATATACATTGGCTGAAGAATGAACAAAGAAAATGTGGCATATATATACACAAGGAGTACTACTCAGTCATAAGAAAAAGTGGAATAACTCCATTTGCAGTAACATGGATGGACCTAGAGATTATCATACTAAGTGAAGCTTAGTATGGTAAGAATAATATCTTACTAAATAATACTTATTATTACTTACTTACTTATAATAATACTTACTTAATATACTTACTAAATAATGCTTAGAATTATACTAAGCCAGACATGGGAAGACAAATGTCATATAATAGTGCTTACATGTGGAATCTAAAAAATAAAAATACGAAAGAACTTATACACAAAACAGAAAGAGACTCACAGACATAGAAAACAAATCTATAGTTACTTTGGCCACCTGATGCAAAGACCTGACTCGTTAGGAAAGACCCTGATGCTGGGAACATTGAAGGCAGGAGGAGAAGGGCACGACAGAGAATGAGACGGTGGGATGGCGTCACCGACTCAATGGATATGAGTTTGAGCAAGCTCTGGGAGTTGCTGATGGACAGGGAGACCTGGCCTGTTGCAGTCCATGGAGTCTCAAAGAGTTGGACATGACTGAGTGACTGAATTGAACTGAAACAAAAGGAAAAAGGGGTAGGGGGGAGATAAATTAGAATTTTGTCATTAGCAGACATAAACTACCATATATAAAATAAACAACAAAATCCTACTGTATAGCACAGGGAACTATATATTCAATAACCTGTGATAAACTGTAATGGAAAAGTATACAAAAAAAGATCATATATTATACCTAATATACATAGATTATATATGTATAAGATTTATATATATAAGATATCAAAAAATATTATACATATTATAAAAGATTATACACATACACACACACACCTGTGTAACTGTTGTACAGTCACATTGTTGTACACCAGAAACTAACACAATATTGTAAATCAACTATTATATGTCAATAAAAAATAAATTAAAAAGAGCATAGAAACATTTACATTTCAAGGAAGCAGAGAAAGAATTACAATGATAAGGTTTTTAAAGTAAATGCTATAAGAAAAGCCAGGTCAGAGAATACCATCTGGAAGAAGCCTGTCTAAAGTTTCAGTGGAGGGGCTCTTTAGGATTGTCTCTCTATTAGGACTGATCATGGCTAAGAGAAGCATGTATCCCATTTTTGGTTATTTTTTTAGTGTGCTTACTGGTATAATTAGAGTATATTAGTGGTAGAGAGCACTAGGGACTTTGGGGTCTCACTTGGAGACTGTGGCTGCATCTGAGAAGTCTCTTTCCCGCTCTACCTTCTACCTATCACAGTGGGTTTCAGAGTTCTGTTTCTCTTCAGCTGTTTCCAACTGGTTGTAAGGCAGTGTTAGTATGTCTGACTTCAGATACCAATTCTTGTTCTCAGTTCTGGATAAATTTAACTTCTCTTCTGTTTCATGTAATGTCTTGAAAAGTAGACACAGTAAATATATTTTTCAGTAGCTATTCTATTATGTAGATTAATAGAGTAGATCTCAGCTTTATAGTGAAAGTTGCTCAGTCATGTCCAACTCTTTGCGAGTCCATGGACTACACAGCCTATGGAATTCTCCAGGCCAGAACAATGGAATGGGTAACCAGCCTTTCTCTTCTCCAGGGGATCTTCCCAACTCAGGGATCGAGCCTAGATCTCCTACATTGCAGGAGGATTCTTTACCAGCTGAGCCACAAGGGAAGCCCAAGCATTCTGGAGTGGGTAGCCTATTCCTTCTCCAGGGGATCTTCCTGACCCTACTTCCTACTTCAGGAATTGAACAGGGGTCTCCTGCATTGCAGGTGGATTCTTTACCAGCTAAGCTATGAGGGAAGCCCATGGTACACTTTGCCAAAAATCAAAGAAGGCTGAGTACCGGAAAATTGATGCTTTTAAGCTGTGTTTCTGGAGAAGACTCTTGAGAGTCCCTCGGACTGCAAGGAGATGAAACCAATCAATCCTAAAGAAATCGACCCTGAATATTCATTGGATGGACTGTGCTGAAGCTGAAACTCCAATGCTTTGTCCACCAGATGAGAAGAGGTGACTCACTGGAAAGACCCTGATGTTGGGAATGATTGAGGGTAGGAGGAGAAGTGGGAGACAGAGAAGGAGATGGTTGGATGGCATCACAGACTTGATAGACATGAGTTTGAGCAAATTCTGGGAAATAGTGAAGGACAGGGAAGCCCAGAATGCTACAGTTCATGGGGTCACAAAGAGTCAGATATGGCTTAGCGACTGAACACCACCACCAAAAATCAAAAAATTAAAACTTCCCCAAACTAACCTATCATTAGCAATTACTCATGTTTAGTGTGCTTATATTATCAAAAAATTGAAGTGTAACATAATAAAACATATGAACAAAATTTGATACAGAGAGAATGAGTTGAAAACAATGCCCAGTACCTTCAATGACATAGCAAAAGGGTAAAAAATTCATTTTTGCTGTGTATTATAATGAGATTACATAAAAGCCAAGCATGAAGAGGAAATCATAATTCTGTGAAATTATTTTACTGACAGCTAAAATACTATAAGATTTTTTTTTAGCTTGTTTGCCACAAAATCTCTTACTGTTCCTACTGCTTGTCATTGTCTGCTTCATCCTGGCTGCTATGTTCTGAATACACCCCCCTTAAATTTATATGTTAAATCCTGAGCCCCAGTAAGCTGGCATTAGGAGTCAGGACCCTTTAGAGGCTCTCGGGTCCTGAGGGCAGAATCTCAGGAATGGGATCCGTTCCCTATAAATGAGGCTTTCATTGGGATCCTAGCATCTTTCACTATATAAAGGCATAGTGAGAAGACACTGGTCTAATCCAGAATGAGGATTCTCATCCAATCTTACTAACACCCTGATTTCAGACTTCACAGCATCCAATATGTGGTTAATATATTTCTACTGTTTAAGAGCTAGCCAGCCTCCTGTACTTTGTGACAGCAGACAATGTGGATTAAGACATTGGCATTACTTTGAGTGGCATTTCTCAGCTCTTGTGCAGACCTTAAGATACCCAGTGTTCATGGGAAATAACTCAGCCATTGAATTACAATGAAGAAAAAACACTCCTCCCACCCTTTAAGCCATTATGAGCCAAATCTTTCATATATTAAACCACTTAGATTTTCAGTGTGCTCATCAAGCTGTTCATATATGATTAATATATGAGAATAGAGTTTAGCTCAGTTAGAGATGTGAGTGGGTAAATATCCTTTAGATAGTCCCCATTAAATAGTAGACATGTGACCAAGGCTCGTTAGCAAGCAATTTTATAGAGAGCTTTCTCATACTTAGCAAGAAATCAGTTATTTGAGCTACAGATAAAATGTGATTAACACACACACACACATACTTTAGAAGTTTAGGATGCCATTTCAAAGTTTACATTTTGTTAACAAAAGTAAAATTCATGCCTAGATACAGGTAATATATCTCAGCAGGTAATGGCAGACTTTTTTAGATGCTTGTCCAAACTTTCCCTTAAAAGTATATCTTAAGCATATTTACTTCCCAAAAGCAGTTTGATTAAAGATCCTAAATCTTACAGTATAACCTTGGCATGGAAGATGTTGAGAACAAGAGTTAATAAACTATCCTCTGCATGGTGAAAGTAACTTGGCTAGATTTACAAAAACAACTTAGCTATGAGAAAAGTGTCCTCAAGTCAGTGGTTCTACAAGGATGTAAGTAAGGTACAAGATACACACCGATATAATCAGGTGAAATAAACTGCTAAATGGAATTACGTAGTGTTCTCCTGAAGGATATCGGAGATGTCCCTGAGAAAAAGTGTAACTTTGCTTTTGTTTTATTAATATAGAATAGTTTCTTGAGGTGACTTTCTAAAGTAGAATATTAAACTAAGGTTATCAGTGGTTAAGGTGTACACTTGTCTTATTTGCTATGACTGGAGAGCAATGCGTGTGTTTTACATAAATGCTAGATGAAATTATTTAGATGTATACATAAACAGAAAGACTGGTGCCTTGCTCTGTCCCACAATATTTAAAAATAGGAGATGGCTTACATAATGAGGGTCTTTCACAATACAGTACTGTGATAAGGATCCAAAGAACTTTTTTTTAAGGAAAATCTTTGGGAGTGAAGCAGCCACAACCCCTCTACAGACACCCTTCCCTTAGAGAGCTTACTGTGGAGCGTCGTTGATGGACAGGCTTCAGCAGCACACATTTGCTCTATGGCTACACTGAGCATGGAAGGGAGGTTAGTAATGCATCATTCTGGGAAAGTTTCATTCAGGTTGACCAGGAGTCTTCAGGTGGGAAACTTTTTGCTTGAAGACTCCTGGTCAACCTGGATGAAACTTTCTCAGACGTGCATTATGTCAAGGTTCTTTCTACCCAATCTTCTGTTCCCTCCCACACTGTGTGCAGAGGTCAGGCACGCAACTTGGTGTGAAGGGTCTACTCTGGCTGTTTCTGTGTTCAGCCTTCACACATGTTTTCCCTAGCACATTTCTTGTACACCTAATCCCATCTTGTTATCTCCATCTAAAAGCATCTTAACTGATACTATATGTATTTTGAGACCAGATCACTGGCCAGGGATTATTTTTGTCTCTAGAGTGAGATGTTTGTGAAAAAATGACAAATACTCCAGTCAGGTTTTAAATATTTTGACTTATAGAAAAAATATATATTAAAGTTCAAGAGCAGAACCTGTTGCTTAAAAAAAAAAAAAATGAAAGCATGTAGCATTGAAAATAACATGGTAGCTTGATCTTATACTGTATATTCCCTTCTTTTTCCTATTTTGAGAGTTTAGACCAGAAAGCTCTTGACAAAGAGTCACTTCCAGTTGACTCTCATCCTTTAGGAAATCACACATATTGTTCTTCCAGTTTGTAGCACAGCTCAGTAATCAATACAGGTAAGGAATGGTGAGAATAAAAAAAGAGAAGCCAATTTGTACTTTTGAGAAACAATGCTAGGTGTGAGATCTAGTATAATAGGGTAATCTAGAAATATCTGAAGATATATGGATAAAATAATTTAAAAAGCTGAATATAAAATATGTGGAATTTGCTTTATATCAAAATTAATGGCAATTTTTTTTAGTATTATAATATTTACTGTGGGTTGGAAAATTGGTAAACTATCACACGACCATAATAGTTTAATTTTTCATTTCAAAAAAAGCAAGAAGAAAAACTTAGTAGAACAATGGCAGGGAACTGGGCTTTTTGGGCAAAATTCACAATATAAACAATTTAGCAAAAGTTTTAGGCTTCCACAAAGTTGTTGGCTGAAGTCAGATAGTCAATGACAGATCGGTTGAGTCTCAGACAAACTGCACACAAAAAGATCTAATCAAGATGAGAAAAGCAGTGGGATAGACACTCAAGCCATTGCACTTCTGCAAATCACTGGAAATTGAATTATTCCCAGCTGTATCTCAGTAGATAGCTCTGGAAAAGATAAAATATGTTTCTTCTTAAATAAATGATACCTTCTGGGATTGTCTAGACTATCTTAAACCACTGAAAATTTTAAAAAATGGGTTAACCCTCAAAATAGTCAAGTTTTATGCTTCTGACACAAAGCATATGAGACATTGTGAGCTTTTACTGTACACAGTATACGGAGGGATTAAGCTGAATATGTTTCTCATGATTCATGTCTTGCTGTGCGGTGCTAAGTCACTTCAGTTGTGTCTGACCCTTCATGACCCTATGGACTATAGCCCCCCAGGCTCCTCTGTCCATGAGATTCTCCACGCAAGAATACTTGAGTGGGTTGCTATTTCCTCCTCCAGGGTCAGCCCAGGAATCTATCCCTCATCTCCTCCGTCTGCTGCATTGGCAGGCGGGTTCTCTACCACTAGCGCCCCCTGGGAAGCCCCACGAGTCGTGTCTTACATATCGTGTGGATAGGACACAGTATAGTACCACGTACACATATGTTTGTGTTGTATACATAATGTAAAACTCCACTTTCAAATTTTACATATATATTCTATATTTGGTAGCCGTCCAATTTTTATTCAAACACGGTAAAATCGTGATTGTCATTCAGCGTGCTGGTAATTTGTTTTTGTTGACTAGTGTGTCTGGTTTGTGTTTTACAGAGACTAAAAATCAAGGAGAAGAAAGGCTGCCAGATGGAACCTCAATGTTTTCAGCCCCCTGGGCACTAGAGAAACACGATTTAAATCTCTCCAGATAGCGCAACTGTGCACTCTTGCTCTTATGTTTATTATTCAGCAAGCAGGGTGTACTTATTACCTAAGAGATATTAATACTTCATACCTAGCCATAAATAGGGAGAGCTAACTCAGTTATCTGCATCCTAAGAATGAATATTTTCATTTCTTAGGTTGAAAATTATCCAAAATTATTTTATTAGAATTTCTTTTAAAAAGTTTTTAAATAAGTAGTCTCAGACCAAATTAGACTTTTTCTCATCTTTACAGCCTTTCTTCTTTCTTTTGAAATAATCAAATATTATTTTGATGATTTCTTTTAAAAATAATCAAATGTTTTAGTAAATAAATGTTCTATGGTACTTTGGTATATTAGGGATGGATGGGTGGAGTATGTTACAGATCAGGGTACTAATTCAACAGTGTCTGATTTCATTTCCTTGTTCCAGAAAATTCCAGTTTAGTGAATTTGTCTATTATGTCCACAATATCTTGTGTTTGCATACTAGTTTGAATCAAGGATGTAACAGAGCCCTTATATCAGTGTCACAAAATTTGTAGTAATCTTATTAGAATAAGAAAATTAGGAGTTAGGTTAATTAATTCTTAAACTTCTATCTAAGAGTAATAGCTATACATGTCATTTTTATATAAAAAAGTTATTTTACAGATGGGCTAATATAAAACCATGATTAATTCCATATACAAAAAATGATATTCTCTACAAAAATATGGATATAAAAATGGTATAGAAATACATAAAATAAATATAAATTTAGCAGTAATATATATACATAGTAAAATATTTGTTGTTTATTAAAGAAGCTCTAGTTTTAAAAAATTAGCCAACTTGAAATGCAATTTATTAACCATATTTTAAATACTTAGAAGTCCATAGAATCTTGATGAGTATTTCCATGTAACAGAATTGTGATAAAAAATAATTTTGGTGCTCGTCAACTCAGTAGTATTTTAACAGAATATGATTAATATCACTGTTTACTGAGTTTTGTTTTCAAAATACTGAAAAAATATCATATACATTTTAGATTTTGTTTCTCTGAGGCCTCAGAATAGCCCACATGCCTATGATGTAACTGAGAAAGATGTTAGAATAGGAAAGGCAAGAAACAGAGTAATAGGAAAATGACTTTTGTATCCATGATAGATCAACAAATGAAATATATACTTGAAAACCTTGCTGAAAAATGATTCTATTTTGTGAGTGTGTGTGATTTTTGTGAGCAGTTTTCTCTGACAGACATCTTCCATTGTTTGATTCAGCAAACTTTCCTAAAACATTTCTGTGCTGGCCTTGTATGGTACTCTGAGACATTAAAATAATTTATTATTGAGAAGATGCTCTAAGCAATTAAAAGCATTTTGCCTCAAAAATAAACCTCTGAAGTAAACTGGCATTTACAAACAACCTCATTTAATACACATAAAAAGTTGGGAAACTTGTAGGACCTAAGATCAGCTATTAAAAAGAATGCACTTTCAGCAACATGGATGGACCTGGAGATTGTCATACTGAGTGAAATAAGTCATAATATTATATGACATCCCTTATATGTGAAATCTAAAATGAAGTAATGCAAATGAAATTGCTTGCAAAACAGAAACAGACTCATAGACTTAGAGAATGAATTTATGGTTACTGGGGGAGAAGGATGGGGGGAGGAATTTTAAAAAAATTATTGGGACTCATGGCTGAACACTATACCCTAAATCCAGAATGATAAGTGCTCTGTGTAATTTTATGAGATGATCAGTCAGGTACGGCCAAAAATAAAGGGGGAATGACAGGAGAACCAAGATGATTATGTTCCCAGGTCCTAGTGATGGGAAGTATGCACCTACAGGGCCACATAGGAAAGAAGCCACGGTAGATAGGAGGTAGAAGACAGGTGAGGGGGAGCCTTTACTGGGGCTCGAGGTGGCACAGTGGTTAAGAACTTGTCTGCCAAGGCAAGAGACTTAAGAGATGCGGGTTTGATCCCTGAGCCGGGATGATCCCCTGGAGAAGGAAATGGCAACCCACTCCAGGAATTTTGCCTGGACAATCCCATGGACAGAGGAGCCTGGTGGGCTATAGTCCAAGGGGTCACAAAGACACAGACATGACTGAGTGGCTAAGCACACACAGAGGAAGGCAGGGCACAGTAAATGGGTAGGATAGGCTAGTTGGAATAATTTTGGTGGCTCTAAGCTTTAGGGTTGGTCCCTAGATGCTGGTACCTTACCAGGCTGATAAAGGCAGAATTCTTTTCTCAGGGGTGTATGGGCCAGAAGGAGGAGATCTGGCTCTGCACTGGTTAGTTTGCATATTAAAAATGTGCTCTGGTCTGACTTTTTAAGAATCTCTAAAGAATTGGCTCCCCTGCTGGTTCAGTGGTAAAACATCTGCCTGCCAGTGCAGCAGTGGGTTTGATCCCTGGGTCACAAAGATCCCCTGGAGAAGGAAACAGTAACCCACTCTAGTATTCTTGCTTGGGAAATCCCATGGACAGAGAAGCCTGGTGGGTTACACGACTAAAAAACAACAACAACATTGGCTATTCCCAAGAGATGGAGGGGGTCTCTCTCTCCAGTAAGAAAGTTTCTTTTTTAAAAAAAATGTCAAAATGGTATAATATACAGAAAACAAAGACATAGATATACACAGTAGAATAAAAATGATAATAACACCTACATATTTAAGTTCATTTGTCTTATATTTTAGTCTTGCAATACCAAGAGCCCAGATTTGCAAAGGCATTATATTTTCTGTAATGTTTTATTATATTTCTTCCTGTTCCATTTGTGTTCTTATCACTATAAATTAGCATCAGAGTATTAAGTGGAATTCCCTGTGCTATACAGTAGGTCCTTTTTTATTTTCTATCTTATTGTGTGTATGCTTATCCCAACTGAATCACTTTGCTGTATGCCTGAAATTAACACAACATTGTAAATCAACTATGTGTGTGTGTGTGTGTGTGTGTGTGTGTGTGCGCGTGCGCGCATTAGTCATTCAGCTGTGTCTGACTCTTTGTGACCCCATGGACACACCCTGCCAGGTTTCTCTGTCCATGGGATTCTCCAGGCAAGATTCCTGAAATGGGTAGCCATTTCCTTCACCAGGGTATCTTCCTGACCCAGGGATTGAACCTGGGTCTCCCACATTGTGGGCAGATTCTTCTATACTCCAATAAAAGTTAAAAAATAATAATGCCCTCAAAAACAAAAGCAGTATGTCTCAGAAAGCAAGATAATTATATTTGTGGAGCCAAGAATAGAATCCAGTGATGTCCAATAGTCTTTCAACCAAAATGTATCATTTTTGCCATTTACATGAAATCAAGCTTTGAAATGTCCAGTGAAAATTATATAAAACCACATCTCAAAACATTATAAATCTAATAAAATTGGATACTTGAAATTTAGAAAATACTAGTAGGAGAAAAATAGATGTAATATATATTAGAATGCCTTATTATGAGTGAATATTTTATTTGGTTTTGATATTAACAACCAAGATAAAAAGAAGAAAAATATAAATTATACATTTCTTATTTTCATTTAAAAGGAAGAATATAATATCACCCAGAGGTAATCATTTATTCTGGAAATTGAATACTAAATGGAGTTAACAATATGAATGGACTATATACTGTGCAATCTATTTATATAATGCATAATATCCTTCACAATATAACTTGTATAAACAAAATGAATATACTTTTTTTATAGAAAATATAAGCATTTCAGCATATTTAAGATGCTAAACAAAGCAAACAAACAGGGGTCATATTTTCAAAGGACTGTGTCTGAACTGAAAGAAAAAATAGATATAATAAAAACACATACTCAAATTATCATTAGAAATTATAATTTCTAATTATAGATGTATATTTTCTTAGTATACTTTGAAATTGTGTGCCATCGTCCGATTTTAATGGGACTTCTTTGTTGAAGTTCAAAGGAATATTCACTGGCCACGGAAAGACTGGAAACAGCAGACTGGTCATGAAGTGCTTTTGTGACTTCCAATTTGTTTTCACCTTGTGAAAGTTTTCAGCATTGGCTTGGAAAGAAAGTCAAAGTGTTAATCACTCAGTCGTGTTCTATGCAACTCCATGGACTGTAGGCCACCAGGCTCTTCTGTCCATGGAATTCTCCAGAAAAGAGTACTGGAGTGCTCAGTGTGACATTGACTTGGAATGAAGGTATATTGCTTATATGCCATGCATTTTGGCCATACCTTTATTTAAACCATATCACTATAGTATTCTATACAATTACATTTTAGAAGCGGAACATAATATAAATATGATTCATCCCCTTTTCCAAAGTCATATGGTCACTCAATATGAGTTTAGATGTTAAGATGTAAGCTACATTGGAAAATTGATTTATCTTAATCAGCATGACATTTGTCAACTAGATGAGCAAATTTAATTGGGAGAATTTAATTTAGACTGAATTATACTTATAAAACTATAACTTTAAACAATGTTATCAGAAAGGAATCTGTGGTTAATAGTATAAAAGTTCTGGCAACCCTATTCATTGGAAAATAGTTTGTAAGGATTATATTGAAATCTTTTTTTTCTTTCTTTCTTTTTTATTTAATTTATTTTTTACTGAAGGATAATTGCTTTACAGAATACTGTTGTTTTCTGTAAAACTTCAACATGAATCAGACATAGGTATACGTATATCCCATCCTTTTGAACCTCCCTCCCACCTCCCTTCCCATCCCACCCCTCTAGGTTGATACAGAGCCCTTGTTTGAATTTCCTGAGCCATACAGCAAATTCTAGTTAGCTATCTATTTTACATAAGGTAATGTAAGTTTCCATGTTACTCTTTCCATACATCTCACCTTCTCCTCCCCACTCCCCATGAATAAGGATTATATTGAAATCTTGAATAAGATAGTAAATCTGGATAACTTAAACCAGATCTTGCATCCCTTGAAGCCACAGTACATAATTCTTTATATATATATTTGCCTAATTCAAAGATATCTGGCTCATATATGAGCCTAATAAATAGTGAAATTGATAGAATTATATGATATAATATGATGCAACCTATTTCATCTTTTTTAATTCTTCCATTGCTTTTGCCAGGTTTCTTACCCTGAGTTTTCTCACATACTTACTTTCTTACTTTTCCTTCACTACCATCCTGGTTTACTCTATTCTTTTTTTTGTTTGATGGTTTGTACTGTAAGAATGTTCAAGTGTTTTAGAAGTAGTGAAAATAATAAATGATTTTTCAGTTCAGTTCAGTCGCTTAGTCATGTCCAACTCTTTGTGACCCCATGAACTGCGGCACGCCAGGTCTCCCAGTCCATCACCAACTCCCAGAGCTTGCTGAAACTCATGTCCATCGAGTTGGTGATGCCAACAACCATTTCACTCTCTGTCTTCCCTTTCTCCTCCTGCTTTCACTCTAGCATCAGAGTCTTTTCTATGAGTCAGTTCTTCACATCAGGTGGCCAAATATTGGAGCTTCAGCTTCAGCATCAGTCCTTCCAATGAATACTCAGGACTGATCTCCTTTAGGATGGACTGGATGGATCTCCTTGCAGTCCAAGGGACTCTCAAGAGTCTTCTCCAACACCACAGTTCAAAAGCATTAATCGATCAGTGCTCAGCTTCCTTTATGGTCCAACTCTCACATCCATAAATGACTACTGAAAAACCATAGCTTTGACTAGACGTGTGTCAGCAAAGTAATGTCTCTGCTTTTTAATATGCTGCCTAGGTTGGTCATAGCTTTACTTCCAAGGAGCAAGCCTCTATATTTCAGTTCTATGTGCATTTGAAAAAAAAAAAATCCATGCTCCTGTGACAGTGACAAAAAAGATTTATCTCCTGCAGGATTAAAAACTCCACACTGTAATATATTAAAAATTATATCTTATTCCCATCTGATTTTCAATACACATTTATACAGGCTGCCCTTAAGGTTCACATTTGAACTGAATGTCATTGAATATATTTTGGCTTAGCATTCAGGTCTCTCTGGTATTATTGCTAACCTTACCTGCTTTCTCTCATTCATCAAACCCTGTTCTTCATATCTTTTTCTAATTATTTCTTAACCTCTCTGGAGTAACATAGCAGCTTTTTTTTTTTTTCTCGTTAATGCTATTCCTTCATTTTTGGCTCAATTTCCAATTCAGAACTATGATAAAAAGTTTTAGAATTAGTTGCCATAGTAGTGATGCTGTACTGTTTTGCTTGCATGTGCTTGCTTGCTGCATAAGCAGAGTCTTTTAGAAAATGACTTTACTCAAAAGAAATTTAATATTATCATACTTAACAGAAGATAACTATAAGTACTAGACTTACAAAACTTCCTCAGATAGACATATCTTTGTTTTCATCTTCACTGAATTCGCATTATTCTTTCTGGACCTGCATTCTTTAGTTTCAAAATTTTGTGTACTGTAGAAGAGTGAGTTTGTAAAAGCAGAATCTTAAGACACAATGAAGCAACCAAAGGTAAAGACATTGGCAAAAACAATGATACTATTTTAAAAAGTTGTTTTGATTAGGAAATGCCATTTAACATATCAAATTCATATGCCAACTTGACTGTCACCCTCTCAACACATAGGTTTCACAGAGGAAGGATCACCAAAATTTTGAAGGTTACAATTACTATTACTTTTAGAAAAGATTATAATGCAACCACTTCCTTTTATCTATTAGGAACTTAGCAGCATGTGACAAAATATCTTTTTAAGTTTCTTCAAAATTTTATTTTCCTGCCTGGCTGGGATGAAACAGAATGAAATTGTTGTTTAGTTATTAAGTCATGTCCGACTCTTTTACAACAAAATGGGCTAGAGCCCGCCAGGCTCCACTGTCCATAGGATTTCCCAGGCAAGAATACTGGAGTGGGTTGCCATTTCCTTCTCCAGGATATCTTCCCAACTCAGGGATCGAACCTGTGTCTCCTGCCCTGGCAGGTGGATTCTTTATCACTGAGCCACCTGGGAAGCCAGAGTGAAATTAGGATACTGATGTGAATTAGCCCTCAAAAAGGTGAATTTTACACTGCTATTCTGATATAATAGTGTGATGACATCCAGTTTTCTACTCTCAAAATCCCAGCTTAATTTTGAGGTTTCCATCTGTACTTCTGCGACACATCAATGTCAATCTTCACTTCCTTCACGGCTGTAAGAGAGCCCTCCAAGTAGGCTGTATAATTTTCCAGTGCTTATAAATGAAAATAAATAAGTATATTGTCCCCTGTGATCACTTTAGCAGTCTCTATTAAGGAGGAATCCAAAGCAGTTTAAAGATTAAAAACGGCATCTGAAGATTAAGAGAATTTAACATACGTCATTGCTACTTCTTTGAAAGCCTTATGTAATTGTTGCATTGACACAAGAATGCTTATAGAATTATTCATTTTCCTGCTTTCAAGTATTGAGAACCAGTTCCTTATATTTGGAACTAGTTTTTACCCCACGATTAAAACACACACACACACAATTACAAAAAATTCATGAAAAAGATATCATATTCTGTATTCTCCAAGTTTTTCCTCTATATTCTCTAGATGCTTCGAGGTAATTAATTTCAGCATCTTTGACCCGTGTTGGGCTCACGTATTTCCAGCTTCTCATAAAAAAAGGAGTTTCCCTCTCTCGGGTTCTGTTTGAAGAATCCGAGGGGGTGGTTTTGATTGCTCTGTTTGGCCTTTCCTTTTTACGCTCTTAAACCCAGGCCCTGTGGTCCACGAGATGGGCTCAGACAACACTCAAAGGCATCCCATAATAACTAAAAGTAAAGGAAGGGATGGTGACTGCTGAGTGGCGTCTACTGGGGCAGGGGGCTCATGAGGGTCAGGGCTGTTGCTGGAATCCTTGTAGGGCTCTCAGTCTCTCCAATTGCATCTGTTACTCAACGTTTTTCTTTTCCACCAGACGTCTAACCAGAGGTCAGCTTGCTGTTTCTTTCTGTAGCTGCTATTTTCTTTGAATTCTTCTCCCCTCTACTCCAACTTGTTTTGATCGAGACTCAATATTCCTGTACCAGATAATCTGGAAATAAGGGCTTTTGTTATAGGTGTTTTACTTGCAATCTGTATGAGTAAGAATTATCTGCGCATACCCTTAGGAAGCAGATCTTGAATATTCATTGATGATTATTCCTATTATATAGCTGGTGCTGAAGAAACAATTATTTAAAGGAAGAGAAGCAGAAGGGGGTAACAATTAACATTTCAGAAAGCTATACATTATATCAGTAATTGTTAACCTATGAAGAAGGAAATAGGAAGCCTTAATGAGTTATTTTTTAAAACCTTTGATCTGTTGTTCTAAATTTCCATGTCGCCTCGGATATCTAAAGGACAGGGCACAGTCCTATCCGTACTCCTAGCCTTCAGGAGACAGAAGTCGCAGCACTTGAGAGCGAGCAGCTGATGTTCACGCTTCTCACAGGGTTAAGTGGAGATACAGATGGTAGAAGGAGAACATTTTGAAACCTTCTTTTCCAGAAATAATTCTGAGAAAGCTTTTGTTCACTCTTGAGAATCTTCACCACTGCCTTTTATTCTGGATCGATGAGGCTCTTCCCTCCGTCACACTTGACTCTCATCCATGATGAACTGCAGATGATTAAACTCGGTAAACACAGTGTGCTACAGTTAGGAACGTGGGTCTTATAAGCTCCTGATGCCTAACTTTCCTTCATTCCCTCTATGGGCAGGTGTTCATCAAGCCCGGCTCTGTACTGCCTCCTAAGCACTTCCATTTTCACCCCTGTCTCCCCTGAAGCCCTCCTGGAGTCTGTCCCATAGCTCTTGCCTGAGCACTAGAACAGCCTAAGCAACTCTCATCTTATTTCTAGACTTGGCCCCTCTGTTTCCTCAGTGATCCTCCAGGTATGTCACTCCATATTGAAGACATTTAAAGAAGCCCCACATTGCCCGCAGAATAAGGTCCAGCACCATTATTTTATGTCTTCTTTTTATTGGAGCTGTTGCCTTATACTGTTGTGCTAGTTTCGATCACACAGCAAAATAAATACATATCTACTCTCTTTTTTGAATTTCCTTCCCATTCAGGTCACCACAGAACACTGAGTAGAGTTCCCTGTGCTATCGAGTAGGTTTCATATCTTTAAACAGATTTGCTTTTCCTTTTAATCTTGCTCTATCTTACCCCTCAGTTTCTCTCCACTCATTTCTATTTCTCTTCAGTTGTGCTGGCCATACCACGTGCCTTGTACTTGCATGAAAATGCCTTCTCCCTTCAGACAGTTTCCTCTCCAAAGTTCTTTTCTATTTTTTCTTCACCAAGCTAATGTCTATTCATCCTTTAGGTCTGAACTGGAGGTGAAGAACTTTGAGAAGTGTCAGAATCTGTAGTTTTGGACTGAGTTTCCCTTATATGTGCATTTTTCATCCTATATTTTAATTGCCTTTTTATATTTCATCTCTCACCAGGTTTTAATCTCAATGACCATGTTGATAATACCAGTATCATTCATTTTTACATCCCTCATTTCTAATACATCTCTAAAATGATCCCTTCTGGACATTTTCTCATCATCAAAGTAAATTTTATTAACACACTCAAAGACTTATTACAAGAAAAGAGAGCAGACAATTTTAGGGTCTTATGTGGGAAAGAAATATTTAAAGACTCCACACTACAGTCCATTCTGAACTTGATCTTCAAACATGATATCATTGGTCAAAAAGCAGAGAGGTCAAGTTCTGAATCTAGACAACTGAGGCTGCACATCTCTCTGATGGGCAGGTGGGCTTGCAACTAGGTCTTTTGACTCTGGCTACTGCTTTCCCTGGTGGCTCAGTGGTAAAGAATCTTCCTGCCAATGCAGAGAATATAGATTCGATCCCTGAGTCAGGATGATCCCCTGGAGAAGGAAATGGCAACCCAATCCAGTATTGTTGCCTGGGAAATCCCATAGACAGAGAAGCCTGGCAGGCTGCAGTCCATAGGGTCTCAAAGAGTCAGAGATGACTTAGCAGCTAAGCAATGACAACAACTGCGTTCCTATACCAGATAATATCAGTAATGGGGAAAAGACATTAAGGAAGTACACATATATTTAACCTGACCATCAATAGCTATTTTGCCTCCTACTCTCCCAATGAAGCCTTTAAACAAGTAATCTGCCAGTCAAAGACTGAAATGAAGCAAATTTGATTTCCTTATTGAGTAACTCTTCACTTGGTGCCTACAGGTTTCTCAGCTGGCACAGTTGGTAAAGAATCTCCATGCCAATGCAGGAGACCCAAGACACATGGGTTCCATCCCTGTGTCTGGAAGATCCCCTGGAGTAGGAAATGGCAGCCCTCTCTAGTATTCTTTCTTGGAAAATCCATGGTCAGAGGAGCTACAGTCCATGAGATCACAAAGAGTTGAACACAACTGAACACACAATCCCACTTCATACCTGGTTCCTGTGACTAAAATGTTAGCATTTGTTTGCCTAGTATCTTTCTGGAGCCTCCAATTGTCTTTTTTCAGAATGACCCTCTGAATCCTGTCTGTATATCCCCTGCCCCAATCTGTGAGACCTGCACACTTCATGATTTTCTTCAGGTTTTTCATTTTAATTTTTCACTATTGAATACCAGATGTGGACAGTGTACTCTTTAGCTCCTAGGGCAAAGAAGATGTTAATTTGGTCTAAAGTACTAAGTAGTACCTAGTGTTGATAACTAAGGAGATTTTTGTAAAAATTTTAGACTTGTGAATAAGCAAAACACTAATTATTTACTAGAAATTTTACATGCTTGATATTGGCTCTGAAAAGATTATTAAAAATTTATTCTTTAACTTTATAGAAAGCAAAAATAAGACTAATATCCAGACTAATTGACAAGGAAATACATTCATGTTAAATGTAAGCTTTACATTTCCTAAATAATATTTTGTCTACTCACAGTGACCAAGACAACATATTGGTGGATAAACCCTTCATATTGTGAAAGGTAACATTTGTAAAAAGATACTTTTGACCTTTGTTTCTATTAATACACTTCTAACTATTCTCCAGTCCACTGAAATCACAATACTAAATGAAAGGAACATTTAAGTGCTGTCATTGATTCTCTGTCTCACAAAAGCTGGCTGTCTACCTTCTAAACTATCTATGTTTCTTGTGTAGTGAATGGGAAAAAATTGCTGTTGCTAACCTGAAGTCCTTTTGAAGAGAACTTTTCTTTGTACAACATCTCCTAGGGTTTAATACAGTACCAAGATAAAGCTGAGTGGTCTAAAACCTATTAGACTTCTGGAATCAGGTGCAAGTAAGAAAATTACCCTCATTAAGAACATTTAGTCATCCCAGTAATTTTTCTATTGGTATGTGCTTTATAATGTATTTTGGCTCTTAGGAAAAATATGTGTTATTGCAAATAAATGAAATTATAGGCAACCTGGGATATATAAAATCATTATGATAGTATTGTGATATTGTTAAGGGGTTGGATCAAGAAAGTAGCTGGCATTCAGTATGTCACTAGAAACAACGTGATGTGATGGCACAGAGTTGAGCAATAGCTTTATCAGTATTATCAATGCCCACATTGATTATTGCCTACTTACTTAAGTCATGACCAAAGCAACTTATAATTTTCTTTGTGATTAGTAAAGAAAAAGATTAGCTCATGAGTATAAGAATAGTGAATCAAAATGTCATATGTCAAACTGTATAACAAGCTATTTGACAAGTATATATGGAACTGTTGTATGAAGGTTGTCCGGAGAGGGAAGGTAAAGGCTAACAGAGAAAGTTTGGGTCTTCCAATAAGGGCAAAATGATATTCAGTTGGAGAAAAAGTGAAAGTTAGTCACTCAGTCATGTCTGATTCTTTGTGATCCCATGGACTATATACTGTCAGGCTCCTCTGTCCATGGAATTCTCCAGGCAAGAGTACTGGAGTGAATTGCCATTTCCTTCTCAAGGGGATCATCCTGACCCAGGGACTGAACCTAGGTCCCCTGCATTGCAGGTAGGTTCTTTACCATTTGAGCCACCAGAGAAGCTCGTTGGAGAGCAAAGGGATTATAGATTTCTTCTTGTGTTGGTTTGTGATGTGGGTGTGAGTATTCAGTCACTCAGTTGTGTCCAGCTCTTTATGACCCTATGGACTGAAGCTCACCAGACTCCTCTATCCTTGGATTCTCCAGGCAAAAATACTGGAGTGGGTTGCCATTCTTTTCTCCAGAGGATCTTCCCCATTCATGGATTGAACCTGTGTCTGCTGAATTGCAGGAAGATTCTTCACTGCTGAGCTACCAGGGAATTTGTATAATTTTCAAAAGTGAAACTGGAAAAAACAAAGGGATAAATGCAAACTAAAGAAAAGAAGCAACTTGGGGAAAATTTTGGGGTGTAGAAAGAATATGTAATCAGATTTCCCAATATCAAGAAGATACTGGAGAATAATGGGGCAAAGAGTAGAAAAAGAAGAAAATTTTTATATGATTTGGCTCACCAATCTGATAAGAAGTTAAGGCAACAGCTTTGCATCATTTGTCTTACTAAAATTTTTCACATAACTTTTGAAGGTTTTTAGCTTTTTAAAAAAATAAATTGGCAATCCTATATTGGCAGTCACTGGGAAAATGCACTTTTCAACTAGAGAAACTTAGCATAAAATATTTTAACACTCGCAAAACTAAGGATATTTATATTTATATATGTTTGCATGAATTTTTGGATGACGGGGAAATAAATGTTGTTTTCCTTAGTCAAATTGAAATGAGAAATACCTAAATCTCAGATGTTTAAATGTTTTCAGCCATAAAGCAAGCTAATAGTAATTACTATATTTTGAGTGTGAAAAGGCTAATTAAACAAATAAGTGATATTTGTTCACTGTGATTATTCAGCTTTCAGGGAATATTTATATATATGTATATGTCATAAACCATATCTATATGCTGTTGTATAGGTATGATGTATATGCCTTCAAATTGTGGTGTTAGAGAAGACTGTTGAGAGTCCTTTGGACCACAAGATCAAACCAATCAGTCCTAAAAAAAAGTCAACCCCGAATACTCATTGATGCTGGAGCTGAAGCTGCAATACTCTGGCCACTTGATGTGAAGAACAGACTTACTGGAAAAGACCTTGATAATGGGGAAGACTGAGGGCAGGAGGAGAAGGAGACAACAGAAGTCGAGATGGTTGGATGGCATCACCAACTCAATGGACATGAGTTGAGCAAGCCCTGGGAGATGGTGAAGGACAGGGAAGCCTAGCATACTGCCGTCCAGGGGATTGCAGATTCATACATGACTGAGTGACTGAACAACAATATGCTATTGAGTTTAATCTGATGCACAGATCACAATTTTACAAATAAAACATTTTAAACAGATGTATTGTCTTCTAGGTGTAAGGTTTATAGAAGAAAATATTATTTCCAATCCTACTTCACTAAGAATTGTACAATTCCCTGTGAAGATATATTTTCACTAAATTGCTTCTGGACATTTTCATGGCTTTCCCTTTAATGCTGTATCAAGCAAGTGTTTTATAGCTCTCTAGGAAGCTGAAATTTTATATCAAATTTTAAACAATTGGAAATATCAAGGATGAAATTAACCTCAGATTAAACAAAATCTTTGGGTATATTGCTTCTTCCAAGCAGTAAAAAGAACAGTATTTAACACAAGCTCTAGAAACCACATACCAGTCGTCTGTGTATTAATGTAGTTCTCTGACTTGGTGGAATGTGGTAAAAGCAGTTCATACCAGCAGACACGTTTTGGGAACTTCATTGTCCCAGGTTCCATGGAAGGATCAATCTTCAAATTTTCTCTGGTGTCGTCTTGGCCGTGCTGTGTTCAGTTGTTCCAGTCATATCTGACTCTTTGCGACCCCATTAAATGTAGCCCATCAGGCTCCTCCGTCCATGCTATTCTCCAGGCAAGAATACTGGAGGGGGCTGCCATTTCCTTCTCCAGAGGATCTTCCCAAGCCAGGGATGGAACCCCGGTCTCCCACATTGCTGGCAAGTTCTTTACCATCTGAGCTACCACTGAAGCCAAATGATCGGTTCAGTTCAGTTCAGTCGCTCGGTCGTGTCCGACTCTTTGCGACCCCATGAATCGCAGCACACCAGGCCTCCCTGTCCATCACCAACTCCCGGAGTTCACTCAGACTCACGTCCATCGAGTCAGTGATGTCATCCAGCCATCTCATCCTCTGTCATCCCCTTCTCCTTCTGCCCTCAATTCCTCCCAGCATCACAGTCTTTTCCAAGGAGTCAACTCTTCTCATGAGGTGGCCAAAGTACTGGAGTTTCAGCTTCAGCATCATTCCTTCCAAAGAAATCCCAGGGTTGATCTCCTTCAGAATGCACTGGTTGGATCTCCTTGCAGTCCAAGGGACTCTCAAGAGTCTTCTCCAACACCACAGTTCAAGGGCATCAATTCTTCGGCGCTCAGCTTTCTTCACAGTCCAACTCTCACATCCATACATGACCACTGGAAAAACCATAGCCTTGACTAGACAAAGAATAGTTGATTGATATTAATTCAGATTTCCCACCTCCACTTTGTTCTTTGCTTTACCAACTTCACTGCCCACATCCTGAATTATTTTATCAAGCTATTTGATGCCCATCAGTTCCAAAAATTTTCCTCCAAAATATCTGCGAAATTTTCCCTTAAATTAATTAAAAAGGGAGACCTTTTTCCAGGTCCCCAACTCTACTGCCACATAAAAATCAATTTCTTTTCTTTCACATGTAGTGTTTATTTTATACTTCACAAGTTTTTTTTTTTTTAATCTTTTTATTTTAATTATGCCACTCACAGTTCTCCCTACAAGGTTGACTTTTGTAGATTGCAGGGGTCAGGTCTCTCTGCACAGCAGCTAACAGTGCTAGAAGCAGATCTGTATTTCATCAATGTGTGATAGCAACAACTGTTAGTGGCGGCTGCTGTTATTAATAATTCAGGAAATCAGAAAAATCTGGGAAGCCTAGGAGTTAATGGAAAAGAAAATTCATATATTTTTTTTGGATCCCAAGTGAAGGAACCATTAGCATACTAAGGTCTTAAAAAGTCAGAGCCTGTACACATAACAAGGTAATAACATAACAGCATAAATATAGAGCTTCCTCAAGTTAATTTTACAAGCGCCAAGAGACCATCTTCTCTGCGACCTCAGATTTTTTAATCCTACCAGCACATTTGGGTAGTTAGGATAACAAAGACCTGAAAAATGATAAAAGATCACTTAAAATTTTTCTTACAAATTTACTGTTGAAATCCTAAAACGTCTGTTAAATTTCCAAGATCTTTTTTTTTTTTAAGTTTTAACTGGCTTGATTTTAGTATTTTCCCTATGATTGCATTTGAAAGATTCAATTAACTATTTTCTTATGTTTTGTATTTAACACAAGTATAAAAAAACTCCTATTTTACTCATTTATTCTACTGCCCTTCCCTTTCTTCACCATTTCTTTCTTCTCTTCCTTGCTTCCTACCCAACTTCTTTCCTTGCTTCCTTTCTATGACTTTTAAAAAAATGTTTGAAAGTTGTTTGAACTATTGTAGTAGTTTTCAAACTTTGTGTCCAAGAGTTTTGTTTTTAATTTAACTTTGATTTTATATTGGACTATAGTTCATTTACAATGTTGTGTTAGTTTTAGGCGTAGAGCAAAATGATTAAGTTATACATATATGTATATCCATTCTTTTTTAGATTCTTTTCCCGTATAAATTATTACAGAATACTGAGTAGAGTTCCCGGGGCTATACAATAGGTCTTTGTTGATTACCTATTTTATATACAGTAGTGTGTGTCAGTCCCAAACCCCAATTTATCCCTCCCCCAATGTTTCCCCCTTTGTCTGTCCAAGTGTTTTTACTCAGTTTTTGACATAGACTTGCTAAGTAATGAGACAGTAGCTCAGTGGTGTGCAGCAGTAAGTTTTTGTTTCCTAGACGTGAGTATGGGATCACTGGTTGATTTGATTCCAGGCATGGCGCCTGTCGGTCATCAGAGAGGACTCCAGCTGTCAGCTGGGTGCAGGTTTGCATCATCTGTTTTCATTCTGGCATTCAGGTTGGAAGAATAGTAACTATCCCAGGGAAGTTCTTTTCCTGATCTACTGTCAGTGTTTTATAGCTGAGCTATATATCTTGGGTACATTTAAGTCTCTGCTTATATCCTAAAATTTTATTAGCCAAAACAACTTTACAAAGTCTGGCCAACATCAAAGTGTCTGGAACTGTATTTGGTCCACAGCAGGAGAGGGGAGAGTGGGACAATTCAGAACCTCTAGACTCTTTCAATGAAGAATGCTTTTCTTCCCCACAGAATCTACCATGGCATTCAATATAATAACTGGATCATAAAGATACTTTATTGGCATGTATTAATAAGTTCAATTTTCACATCTATTTATAGTGATGTAATCAATGCATAGACTGACATCGTGCTGCTGGTGTTATGACCTTGTTATGACTTTGTTATGTTAACGTTTGTTAAGTGGAGCACAGAGTGCTGGAAGGTGAGTCTCTGCTCAACAAAAGAGATCAAAAGAAATTGAAGTAGAATTTCGTCCTTGCAGTTCCTGGAGGGAGGACCTGACAGGCCTCTAGGAGCCTCACGGGGAGGTCAAGGCAGGGTGCCGAGAAGAGAACTGCGCACATGCCTTTGTTAGGCCCAGTGGATACGTGGTGGGTGAATGGGTTCCTGAGCCAGGGCTAGATCGGTCAGTTCAAACCAAAAGAACAGGGTTTTGGTAAATCCACTGGGTTCTTGTCTAAGGGGCATGTAAAGCACAATGGCGCAGGGAGGCAGGGGTTAGCATGATCACAGGGGCTACTGAGGACTCCCAGCAGGAACTTACACGTGCTTGCACCTCTGCGGCTGCTGTCTAGGGTGTGAACTTGCATAGGGGCATTCATGTCAGTCCAATGCCTCAGTAGGTTGCTTCTCCAGAAAAATGGACACCAAGGCAACGATACCTTAGGGTAGCTTAACTAAACTCTCCACAGAGGGAGATGACAATTTGAAATTGGGGAATGTGAGTTAGAGTTCTATATTAATGAGAAAAATTCCAATTCAGAATTTGTACTGGAAAATACTAGCACCTATGAGATCATAATTAAAACAGAAAAAGAGAAAGGAAAACTAAGCTGGTGCAATGCTAACATTTCCATAATTAATAACTCATGTAAAAGAAGTCTATATGCATTGTCCTCAGTGAGAGGAAAAAAGTTTTATTCTGATATCTGAAAAGTAAATGAATAAACACATTCTACTGGTTTAAATGATTGAAAATGGACAGAACAATTTTTGAAAATGAAATCTAAATCACAAATGTCTGACACACCTGATTTTCAAGAGAACCTTGGCTTCTGGGTAGCAGAATTTGAGGATTTAACTTTGGCTTCATCTCAAAAAGTTCTTCAGGAGCAGTAATTTTAAGTCAACATCATCTCAATGTCTTAGGTAAATTTCTAGCTTGAAAATGACTTCAGGAGGAGAGAGCAGGGGGGAGGGGGAGAGAAAGAATAAATTTGAGCTCTCAGGTGATCTTCAAGGTAGACACCATTGGAACACTGGATTTAGGATTATTTGACTTCTTTAGATCAAATATTGTGTTACCCTATGTTTAGTTACCTATTGAGAAAATGCTTATTTTTAGTAGATAGTTAAGTTATGTCTGTCCCTAAAGCAATGGTAATGTGATAGCTGTAACTATGTCATTAAAAAGGTAATCTCTCTTCTCTAGCCACAGAATATTGAAGACATAGAACTTATCTGATATTAGTGTCTAGTGATCAGAATAAGTAAGTATATGATATTTTTGCCATTTGATAAAATTCCAATGAATTTTATAAAACTATCAGGGGAATAAAAGATATCTATCCTTTTGAAAATAGTAAAATATCTGGAATAAATGAGTACATTTTCTTTTTAAATGGCCATTTATAAAATTTCTAGTAAAATATTTCCCCTGAGAAAGTGTCCATTTTACAGATATTTTGCTGCTTGAATATATGAGTGGATATTACCTTGTCTTAACCTGTCTCTTTGAAGATCATCATTTGTTAGATTATTTGTTAGATTGTTTTTAAACATAGGCATAATTTGCTAGAATTGGCAGAAAATTCTGTTAATCTGGTTGTACGAAAGTTAAACCACACAAAAAATCTTACAACATAATTTCAAATTATATCTTAAAGAAAAACAGTCACTTGAAACATATATTTCTTGCAGATTTTCCTCCTTCTTGCTGCTGCTGTTACTGTGCTTCAGTCATGTCTGACTCTGTGCGACCCCATAGATGGCAGCCCACCAGGCTCCCCCATCCCTGGGATTCTCCAGGCAAGAACAATGGAGTGGGTTGCCATTTCCTCCTCCAGTGCATGAAAGTGAAAAGTAAAAATGAAGTCATTCAGTCATGTCTGACCCTTAGCGACTCCATGGATTGCAGCCTAGTAAGCTCCCCCGTCCATGGGATTCTCCAGGCAAGAGTGCTAGAGTGGGGTGCCATTGCCTTCTCCTTTCCTCCTTCTTAGTTTCCATTAAATTAGGTCTCAGTTCAGTTAGTTCAGTTCAGTCGCTCAGTCATGTCTGACTCTTTGCGACCCCATGAATCGCAGCACGCCAGGCCTCCCTGTCCATCACCAACTCCCGGAGTTCACTCAGACTCACATCCATCGAGTCAGTGATGTCATCCAGCCATCTCATCCTCGGTCGTCCCCTTCTCCTCCTGCCCCCAGTCCCTCCCAGCATCAGAGTCTTTTCCAATGAGTCAACTCTTTGCATGCGGTGGCCAAAGTACTGGAGTTTCAGCTTTAGCATCATTCCTTCCAAAGAAATCCCAGGGTTGATCTCCTTCAGAATGGACTGGTTGGATCTAGGTCTAGATTTTGGAAATAAAAAATGACAGCAAGCCAAATTAAAGAAACACATATATCTTCAACTGCCTTCTTTCATTTCAGTGAACTTCTCCAGATCCAGCCAGTTGCGATAGTTATGATAGTTTCAGTACAGCATCAATCATCAGACACGCAGTACTGAGTGTATACTTGGAGTACTACACTCCATCAAGTACAGGAAAATGATGATGACTGACTGCGGTTTTAATCAAATAACACAGAATGGCTGCCTTATTAGCAGGAATTTATTTCTCACAGTTCTGGAGGCTGAAAAGTCTAAAATTAAGGTGCCAGTCTCATTGACTTTGGGTGAGAAACTCTCTTCTGGCTTACAAATGGCCAACTTCTTGCTGAATCCTCACATGGTGGGGAGAAAAAAGTTCCGGTGTCTTCCCTTTCTTACAAGGGCACTAATCCCATCCTGAGGGTTCTACCCTCATGGGCACATCTAAAGCTAATTACTTTCCAAAGGTCTCATCTCTAAATACTCTCACATTGGGAATTGGGGTTTCACCATATGGATATGGGAGGACACACGGATTCAGCCCATAGCAATAAGGTACCTGTAACGCTTTCATGGTGCTTATGCTTGAATAATAAATCATGTAAATTGTTACACAAAGCAATAAGTGTGGTACTATAGAAAAGATCCAATACTGTAAGAACTTAGAAGGGGAATATTAGATAAATGGTGCAACCTTAAGTAACACAGAAAATGATTAGTGTGAATAATGAAAGATTTTTTATGTCTTCAAAGATAAGATTTATTCTTGATGGCTCCAGAAAAGTAGAAATGCCAGAAAGTCTTCTGAGTTTCCAAAGTATTCATTTTCTCTCTGTCAGTTACTTATCTGTGCTGACACAAGGGCCTATCCATTTCCCATGGGAGACTGAAAGCCTAATTGGAAAGATATGTTAGTGTGGAAAGATCACTGAATTCACTTCAGCTCTAACAAGAGGTAGTAGCCAAGTTACTTAACCTATTCTGATATCTTCTTATACATAAGAGTATTATTGTAGACTGGTATTTACTAAACTATGGGCTCATAAACTAGATGTTTGATTGAAAAATGGGGAGAAATATATTCATCCATCCAGAAACAACTAGAAATTTGCATGAAATATAATGAAAACCCTGAGAGAGAAGGAAAAGCTCCACTGGACATTTCCACCCAGTTCTGAAAACTCTCTTCTATACCTCTCCCTTTTATTTTTTTCTGATCTCTCAAACAACAAAACTGTATGTTATATGCATATTTGTCATTCTCAAGGAGTTTAGAGAATTAATTATTCTGATTTTGGGCAAGAAGTTAAAGCCAGATTTTACAGCTTCATCAGTGCTTCCACTGGAAATTGTGGATAATTGGAGAAAAATAGTCTAGCAGTTCTTGAATTTCCATGATTTGGAAAAAAGAAGGAATAAGAAGGAAATTAAACTCTTACAGATAGAAAAATTCCTACTATCCTTACCTACCCAATTCACACTCCAGAGCAGAATTTAACTGAAACTTTCATCAGTCCTGGCAATACCAAACCCAAAAAGCAATACTAAATACAAAACACATTTTCCTTTAAAAAGTCTGCTCTAGCAATAACATTTGCTGTGTTGAAGTAGTAGAAAATAAGAGTGGAGAGTAGAATGTAGAAATGCAAGTATGGGAAATAGGAAATGACAGGGAAAACAGCTTTTATTTCTTTCTCAAAAATATAGGTAGGAGATAATACAAGGGCCACATGTGTATGGTTTACAATAAGTTATGTTATGTTAAAAATTCCTCTCCTTAGGAGGCATATACATGCACAGGAGCACTAATATAAAACACTAATAAAAGATGAAATGAACACATTTTAATGTTTTAAGAATGGCACTCTATATAAGAATTCTTGAACTCTATGTAAGCAGATTTGATTCAAAGGAGTAATCATAGAGATGAGCTTTTACTGCTAAAGGCTTACTCTCCTAATTAAGCAATATGTCATATTAACATCCCTAGATACTAGCTTTCTGCAAATTCCTACTGCATTTATTTACCTATGTATCTGCCCATCTCTCTTCAAAAGAGCTAACACTCATGCTTGTATTACAGAGAACAAAGAAAACCACACTGAAGAAAACTATCTCTACTAGAAAACGTTGTCTTATATAAGGCTCCAAGGTATCTAAAATAAGCAGGGTGACAATATACAGCCTTGATGTACTCCTTTTCCTATTTGGACCCAGTCTGTTGTTGCATGTCCAGTTCCAATTGTTGCTTCCTGACCTGCATATAGATTTCTCAAGAGGCAGGTCAGGTGGTCTGATATTCCCATCTCTTTCAGAATTTTCCACAGTTTATTGTGATCCACACAGTCAAAGGCTTTGGCATAGTCAATAAAGCAGAAATAGATGTTTTTCTGGAACTCTCTTGCTTTTTCGATGATACAGTGGCTGGAAGAAGCACAAGCTGGAATCAAGATTGCCAGGAGAAATATCAATAACCTCAGATATGCAGATGACACCACGCTTATGGCAGAAAGTGATGAAAGTGAAAGAGGAGAGTGAAAAAGTTGGCTTAAAGCTCAACATTCAGAAAACTAAGATCATGGCATCTGGTCCCATTACTTCATGGGAAATAGATGGGGAAACAGTAGAAACAGTGTCAGACTTTATTTTATTGGGCTCCAAAATCACTGCAGATGGTGACTGCAGCCATGAAATTAAAAAAAAAAACGCTTACTCCTTGGAAGGAAAGTTATGACCAACCTAGATAGTATGTTCAAAAGCAGAGTCATTACTTTGTCAACAGAGGTCCGTCTAGTCAAGGCTATGATTTTTCCAGTAGTCATGCATGGATGTGACAGTTGGACTGTGAAGAAGGCTGAGCACCGAAGAATTGATGCTTTTGAATTGTGGTGTTGGAGAAGACTCTTGAGAGTTCCTTGAACTGCAAGGAGATCCAACCAGTCCATTCTGAAGGAGATCAGCCCTGGGATGTCTTTGGAAGGAATGATGCTAAAGCTGATGCTCCAGTACTTAGGCCACCTCATGTGAAGAGTTGACTCATTGGAAAGGACTCTGATGCTGGGAGGGGTTGGGGGCAGGAGGAGAAGGGGACAACAGAGGGTGAGATGGCTGGATGGCATTACCAACTCAATGGACATGAATTTGAGTGAACTCCGGGAGTTGGTGACGGACAGGGAAACCTGGCGTGCTGCGATTCATGGGGTTGCAGAGATTCGGAAACGACTGAGTGACTGAACTGAACTGAACTGAAGGTATCTAAGGTCCAACTCATGGGGATCAGAAGGGAAACTATCTTTTAGACCTACCAGAATCAGGGAAGTGAAAACCAGGGGACCCAGGAGGAGAAGAGCTACCCGATCAACAGTCAGTAGGAGATGCTATTCACAGAGCCACTTTTGGTTCAGAGAGAAAGTCTAGCTGATGATTACACCCCCTGGAAAAGTGCTCTGTAAATGTTTCAACGCCCTCTTGCTCAGAAAAGTTAAAAGAAGTGCTCTAGGCTCTGAAAACCTAGAATTCTGTAAAGAATGTACCGAACACAGATAGAAAAAGAGGTTTAAGGAGGTGGAAGGGGGATAAATGTAGAGTTTGAGATAAGCAAATACAAATTACTATATATAAAATAGATAAATAACAAGGTCCTACAGTATAATATTCAATATCTTATAATTAACTATAATGGAGAAGAATATGAAATATAATATATATAACCAAATCATTTTGGTATACATCAGAAAGTAACACAACCCTGTGTATGTGATTTTTCTTTTAAAAAAGAAAGAAAACAAATAAAAAGAGCTTTAAGGAGGGGGAGAGATAAATTTAAACTTTGTCTTTGTCATTAGCAGATACAAATTTATATATATATATATATATATATATAATAAATAGCAAGGTGCTACTGTGTAATATTCACTATCTTATAATTAAGTATAATGGAAAAGAAAAATATAATATATATAACTGAATCACATTTTTGTACACCAGAAAGTAACACAACATTGTGAATTAACTATAAATTTTTTTGAAAAAGGAAAGAAAAGAAGTAAAAGAGGTTTAAGTACCTTCTGGTTTGTCAAGGTCAGTAATATTCACAAATATTCTCAATGGTAATTCATGAATTCATTTGTCAGATTTCTGTTGAATCTATTATGCCTCAGACACTGTATCAGATGCTGAGATAAATCACTAGTAAAGACAAAGGCAATCCCATTTTCCCAAAGCTTAAAGTCAGTTTTTGTTTTTTTTTGTTTTTAAAGTGTGGACATAACCAAAGAAATAATAAGTAGCTTTCTGTATGCTTCTTATTCAAGACAGCCAGCGGCAGGAATGCATAAAGGAGAGTGGTCTGGCCCAGGCTGGTGTAGAAGGTCCTCCGAGCTTTACCAGGAGCGTGCTCACTGTTGACTTCTGTGTGCTGCACTGGTGTTAGGCCTCAAAGAGGGCATAGGGTATAGCAGGTAAATTCTTTATCAGAAGAGTACATGGCTGAGGCTGCTTGGCAAGACTGAGACTGCTCATTGAGAAGCGGGGCTTGAACAAACTCTCATTAGATGTGTTATATAAATAGAGGGATGCTTGTTAAGGATACCTGCCTCTCTGAAAGAAGTAGCAATTATTATTGCCACACAGTTCTTTTTTTAATTTTATTTTATATTGGAGTATAGTTTGATTCTCAATGTTGTGTTAGTTTCAGATGTACAACAAAGTGATTCATTTATACATGTGTCTCTTCTTTTTCAAATTCTTTCCCCAATTAGGTTGTTAACAGAATATTGATCAGAGTTCCCTGTGCTATACAGTAGTTCCTTGTCTGTTATCCATTTTGAATACAGCGGTGTACACATGTCAATGCAAAATTCCCTAATGATTCCTCCTTTGGGTGCTCTTTAAAGTAAATGTTTGATTTATCTGTGTGTATGCAGGAGATAACCAATCAAACTTTGTGTTGTTGTTGTTTTCATTTAGTCGCTAAGCCCGTGTCCAACTCTTTTGCAGTCCCTTGGACAGTAACCTGCTAGGCTCCGCTGTCCATGGAATTCTCCAGGCAAGAATACTGGAATGGGTTGTCATTTCTTTCTCCAGATCATCTTGCCCCAGGGATTGAATCTGCATCTCCTGGCAAGTGAATTCTTTACCACTGAGCCACCAGGGAAGTCAGGAACCAAAGTTTGGGGATGCTATAAACACATTTTGGACATAGCTGAAACAGAACAGGAGCCAAGTAGAAGAGATCTCTGACAGGACCTAAAATTATAATATATTTTATAATATTTCAAAATTATAGTTTTCTATTTTAATTAATTTTATAATAGGACATTTAAAATATGCTTGTGTAAGGAACTTCTGGGTAATGAAGAAGTTTATTTAAGGGATAACTCAGCTGATTTTGTCAGCAATCATTAAAGACAAAAAAAACTGATATTTTAAATTCTCCATCCACAGCCATGGGCGTGATCCACTGGTGTTTTTATTTAGATTTTTTCTTTGGAAACTCATTTCATATACTTCATCTACAGATGAAGTACATTTTTTTTCATTTGGTAGTACAAATTTTATGTTTACATTTGTAGTATTTTCCTTTAGAAATAAAAGAAACTATTTTTTTTACTCTGAGTTTTTGTTAATATAACAGGGAAACATAAGATCAATTTGCAACAAACAAGTAGCTGATCCTATGCAGAACCTCAATGATTAATAGAAAAGGCAAAAATAGATCAGCTGCATTTAATTATCTGAGATAAAAGAGAATTAAAAATAAAGAGCAGTGGACAGAAAGCATCTCTGGGAAGCAGCGTAGGGCCAGTTGCCCACCCAGACCCTGGAGTGAGAGAGTGAACTCTTCAAATATGTGCAGAATCATGAACATTTGGGAAATCTCTGTGCTATGCATCTAACTCAATTTCCTCACAAAAATAACAAACATAAAAATACTTATTATTGTGAAACAATAAGTAGTATATAATGAATATGTCTTCCTTGGTGACTCAGACTGTAAAGAATCTGCCTGCAATGTAAGAGACTTGGTTTTGATCCCTGAGTCAGGAAGATCCCCTGGAGAAGTGAATGGCTACCCACTCCAATATTCTTTCCAGGTAGAAATGGAGGCCTGGTATATCACTAACATTTTTGACTGCTTTCAGTGTGGTTAAACAATATCACGTGTGTGTGTGTTCAGTCACTTCAGTCGTGTCCAACTTTGTGACCCTATGGACTGTAGTCCTCCAGGCTCCTCTGCCCATGGGATTCTCCAGGCAAGAATACTGGAGTGAGTAAGCATTCACTTCTCAAGGGGATCTTTCTGACCCAGAGATTGAACCTGAGTCTCCTGCATTACATACAGATTCTTTACAGTCTGAGCCACCAACAAAAGTCCAACAATATCCCAAGTGCCTATTAAAGACCCCAAAGCATGGTGCATGCTTACTATCAGATAAACGATAGCTTTCCAGGACAGATTAGGCAGAGGTTTCCCCAGGTGTTTCTTTCTTCTTTTTTTTTTCTTTTATAAAAATGACTTTATTTATTTAATAGACTTTATTTTTTAGAACAATTTTAGGTTCACAACGAGATTGAAGGGAAGAGCAGAGATTTCCCATATATGTCCCTTGCTGCCCTCACAAGGTGTTTCTGACCAAAGAGCTTACGTGACTTCTTGAAACACATCCTTAAGCCTCTGGATATGCCTGTAGGCTATGGGGATACTCTGGTTCTGAAATTAATCTCTTTGCTGCTAGGTATATTTCAACTTGGTTATCTGGCCTATTGGAGGTCTCCTATCCATTTTATGGCTCCATGTGAATCTTCAAAGAACTTTATTTTGTCAAAATCTAAAATAAAAATAAAAGCTGGAGCATTTGAATACACCTGCCAATTTGCTCAGCATACTGATCAGTAGTCACAATGTGTGCTGTTGTTTAAGTCACTCAGTTTTGTCCAACTCTTTGTGACCCCATGGACTATAGCCTGCCAGTCTCCTCTGTCCCTGGGATTTCCCAGGTAAGAATACTGGAGGGGGTTGCCATTTCCTTCTCCAGGGGATTTTCCTGACCCACGGATCGAATCTGTGTCTCCTGCATTGCAGATGGTTTCTTTACAGCTGAGCCACCCGGGAAGTCCCCATGATGTGTTTAGGACAGGAATATATTTGATATAGTTCCTTTCATAAATTCCAGAATGCGGGGTTCAAAAACACAATATTTGCTATTTCCCAGATTGGAAATCCCAGGGAGGCTACATGTAGGTGCCCTAATAAACAGAACCTGGGAAGTGGGCTACCTGTGGAGATTCTCAGCTGGAGAAAGACAGCCAATGGCAACCAGGAGTGAGGAAGCATTGCTCTAATTCATGAAGGTTAATGACAGCTGAAGATTTAGACTCCATTGTCCTTCATGTTTTCCTCAGAAGGACCTCACTATATTCCTCACTGGGCTTCCCCAGTGGCTCAGACAGTCAAGAATCTGCCTGCAATGCAGGAGACCTGGGTTTGATCCCTGGGTCCAGAAGATTCCTTGGAGAAGGGAATGGCTACCCACTCCAGTATTCTTGCTGGGGAATTTCAAGGACCAAGGAGTCTGGCCATGGGGTCGCAAAGAGTCAGACATGACTGAGTGATTAACACTTTCACTTTTCACTTTCATCTTCCTTTCTGCGGTGTGTTGGTCCCGTGTTTCCATGTTGTTACTGCAATCGAGCCATTCGTGGCTAAGCTCCGACTTTTGAAGGCAAGCTTTGGTCCATCTCTGAGGCATTTCTTCAGCCCTCCCTGTCGTACTCCTCCTCTTCAGAAGCAGACGAGACAGCTGCATCCCCTTCTCTGTCAGCTGTGCTCCTCACGCTTTCTGCCCAGCTAAGTAATGTTATGACAAACCTTGTGTTAGCGCTGGGGCTTGGCCAGGTGCCAAGACCATATTGTCTTGTCACTAGTTGTTAAGTGTGGCTTGAGCAGGACACTAAATGCTCTTTTCAGTAAGTGGCATCTGTAGCAGGTCTGCCTTTTGAGTCGTATGGAGACAGCCTGGCACTTCTCCTCCTTCAGAGGTCTTTCATTTAAATTGGAACTTAAAGCCGTGTCGGTTTTAGAGTCATCTTGTCGACTTCCTCAAAGACTGTCCTGCTGGCTTGATTCCGTCCTTCTCCTCAGCCTATCTGACAGGACATGAAGCTACGTCTCGTGGGCAGTTGTGACTCAGCATCGCTCACTAACACAGCTTAAGATGGTCTTCCCATGGACTCCCACCAGAGACAATGCAGGCAAGCTAACAGAATTAAGTCAGGATGATAACCGAGCATAACAGAGGGAGGGGCTGTCTTTATGCCAAGCTGAAGAAGACTTTCTCCACAAGAATTCCTTTCAGGGAGCATTTTAGTGTCACCTTGAGAGAATCTGTCTATATAGAACTGATTCACTCTGCTATTTACCTGAGAGTAACACAACATTGTAGATCAACTATACTCTGATAAAAATTAAAAAAAAAAAAAAGGAGAGTGGACACCTTTTGTTTGGAATCTAGCAAAAAGAGACAGCAAGAGATTCCTTTCTTGTCAGTACAAATAGCTGGTATTCCAGCCAGTTTAGTTTCATCTCTGTCTGCACAGTCACGCATCCATGTAGGGAGGTTTGTGAGATCTGATGGTCAGAAAGGAATCTAGGTAATATGTATTCATATTAGCTCAAACCCTTAGATTTCAGGCTTTCAGAAGCATTCAGAAAGTGACCACAGTAGAGTTTAACTCCTTCTTTGATGTTTCCATTAGGAAAATATGGGAGAAAAATCTTTCTGGAAAATAATCAATAAGAAAGTGAGGTAATGCCTGTAAAATTATTGTTAGGGAGGACCTGGTTATGATATAAGTTAACAACCCTTAGCAGGATAGGATAAATAAAGCAGCGACTAGGACTCTGTGCCTTGCTCAATTTTATTGAGGTGTTTTGTCTTATAACCATTTAGTTTTTCTTAGCTCTTAATTACATTACGCCCTTCAGTCTTATTTCACTCTACTATTGGTTCTCTTCCTATTTCAATCTTTGTGTGTGTGTGAGTGTGTGTGCCTGCACATTTACAGTCTATATCTCTGAGTAAAACTGAACCACAGTCACTATTCAGGGCACAGACTGACCCAGGTACGTCTGGGTAAGACCCAAGTAAGACCCGAGTAATTCAGGGCACAGACTGACCCGTGACACCAGATGAGGACTCAGACTCAATTTCTGTGAATGAGGACATCAGTCTAGGATACATCTGAAAAGAAAAAGTGTTAGTTTCTCAGTTGTTTCTGACTCTTTGCAAGCCCCTGGACTGTAGCTCACCAGGCTCCTGTCCATGGAATTCTCCAGGCAAGAATACTGGAGTGGGTAGCCATTCCCTTCTCCAAAGGATCCCCCCAACCCAGGGATCGAACTTGGGTCTCTTTCATTGGCAGATATTCTTTACCATCTCAGCCACCAGGGAAGCCGGAAAGAAGGGTAGGACAGATAAACATCCCCAAATCAAGAAAGAATCAGGAAAGCACTGCAGAAAGTTAAAATTACTAAATATCAAAAAAGCAGTAGGTTAATAACAACAGTTATATGAAATATGCTTAATAAAGAGAACTAGTGATTACTTATTAATCAAAATATTGATACCAGGTTCATGAACTAGAATTCCCTGAAAGGACACAACTCCATAGGAAAGTCAATCATCTTCCCATCTTTTGGATAAGCTTCAACATTACCTATAAAATGGGAGAGAAGTAACTAATATAGATTTTACAGGGATTATTTAGTGATATTAAAGCATGCAATGTGATAATTCCTGGTGCATATCAGACCCTCAGTAAGTGGTAGTAGGTGGTATTATTATTGTGGTTATTTTAATTTGTTTTACATATCTATTTGATGACATCTTTACCGGTATTGTTTGCTACTAGAGAATTACATTTCAAGTTTGGAAAATAAGAATTAGTTAATTGACAAAATTGCATAATTTATAAGATTAATAATAATTATTGCAAATCATAGTGCCTTATTCATAGACTATATTGCTGGCAAGCATAACACAGTTGCCTACCATCAATGGCTCCTATGCTTGCTCTGTATGAGGGATAGTTAGGGAGTTTCGGATGCACATGTACACACTGCTGTATTTAAAATGAATTATCAACAAGGAGCTACTGTGTAGCACATTGACTCTGCTCAATGTTATGTTGCAGACTGGAGAATGGATACATGAATATATATGGCTGAGCTCCTTCACTGTCCATCCTGTTAACAACATTAACAGCGTTGTAAATTGCCTACACCCCAATGCAGAATATAAAATTAAAAAAAGAATAATGTGAAGCTTAAAGAAAAATGATACTCCATCTCTTAATCTTGTAATACATCATATTCTCTCCTGCATAAATGCTGAGACTTAGCCCCTTAGTCTTTGAGATAGTCCAAATATTATCAATATAAGTGAATTAAAATATTCATTAATGAGAAAGTTTGGTCCTAGGTTCCATCAACACCAAGCATTGCAACCATTCACCATTTCTGGTGTTGCTATTTCAAAATTAAAATTAATTAAGCAAGTTATCTTTAAACTCTGTATTTATGATCATTTCCATAAAGTGATCAAAAAATCTTATCATTTTTAGATTGTCTAAGCCTAACAGAAGAGTGGAAACAAGTTTATTATCTAACTCCTAAGCTGCAGCTAGAGTCCTTAAGGACAATTTTTGCTAACCCAGAAAGTCCAACATATTAAAAAAAAAAAAATCTGTGGTTTCCCCTTGTTAGAAATGATGAAGGTTTTAGATTTCCTTTCAGGCTAATATCACCTATTGGCAAGAGAAAGGAATTATGAAGCACATTTAGCAAGAGAGATTTTACCACCTATGAAAAGATTAAGCTTAATTATGAATTCAATTTATAAAGTCTAGTGTCACCAGGAGATATTTCAGCTCTAGATTCTGAGTGTAGCAATATGCTTTAGTTCTAATTTAAAGTGACCGGAGACTCTGCTGACAGAGGAAGGACATACTGTGCCATAGCAAATCAGATACAACTTGGCTTCTATTCTAATTTTTTTTTTTAATCTTTCTTTTCCCTTGTAAAAAATCTTTATTGCTATCATTGTTTAAAAGGACTTTCATGCCCATCCTTCTATGGCAAGAAGTCTCTCTGTAATTTCCAACAACCAGAAACATGATTATTGAAAAATACAAAAATGCTGGCTTTTAGAACATTCTGTACCCATCTGGCCTACTTTCTTTCCCCGCCTCCCCCTAAAGTCACATGAAATATGACTTTTCTTTCCACAGGTATTTGGGATAAAATATGATCAGAAGATACGATCCTGCAGGTTGCAAATCCACCAAGTCTCAGGTGAATTTAGCTTAAAGATGCTTCAGAGCCCTGATACCTGGAGTTTTCCAGAATCTTTCTTCTAGAAATAAACCACCAGGGGAATGATGAGGTTGTTACATTCTGCTTCTTTTCTAGTTCTGCTCTGAATCATTTTCCATTTCTATTCTTAAATCCTTTACAACTGAGATGCTTTCCTTGGATGAAGACTGAAATGTTGCTGCATGGAGAATAAAGACAACATCTGTTCTGAGAGCAGGCGCTACGAGGCTGGGATGGAAGCATGGAACAAGATTTCTATCACACATTTTCCTTTTTTTCAAATGTCAGTTTCTTTCAGTTTTGGAACATAGTCCGAAATCAAAACGGTCAGAGGAGTCATCTCTTTTCGTCTTAGGATATATTTTATTAGAGTGAACTTAGAAAAGAAATAACATTTTGCAGAAGGTTATTTAATTCACTTATGAAGTGATAACTAAAGAAAGAGCATTCTATCTCTTTCTCATTAATCGAATTCTTTCTTGTTTCCCTTTTGGGTAAGTGACCCTACATGACAGTCTCCAGTAACCATGCCCCCACCTTCTCGTCCCCACCATAGTCATTCTGAGAGTGACCGTAGTTGCTACTAATAATTATTCCAGAACAATGGGCATTCGCCAGAGCACCCTTGGTCAGCAGGAGTGGGTTAGGGAGGAAAGCAGTCATCCTGGTTTTCAGAAACAAAATTATTTTATGTTAAGATTTATATGACATTCATTATTTTTTTATTTAATAGTTCTTTTGTTATGATAAACCCATTGTTTTAAAGCAATGACCCAGATATCGAACGAAGATCATATAACTGCCAAAGGCACTCTGACTGGGCCTGTAACTGGAGCTTGTAAGACTCTAGCCATGAAATTCCTTCTAGTAAGATGTATGATCTTCCAGAAGACAACTGGGGATATTTTACTTGTCTGCATAGACTATTTTCAATCAAGTTAATACATAAAGAAAAGGTGCTTTCTTGCCTGAAGAGGGGTTAGTTCTCTTCAGTTTTACGTTTCTAATATGGACTCCAATTTTCCAGGAGAAAAAGACAGGATCTTATCTCAGTAAATAGCTTTCAAGAACAGCTTGCCTTTCCTGGAGTAGTTAAAAAAATATATATAAGTACTTCCCATGAGCATATTATTTGAAGTGATGTTTCTCCAAGCATGCATTTTCTACTTCCTTACAAGTATTTCTCTCCAGATGAAGCAGTAAAACTTTGGCAGGAAAGCAAGTCTTTACCTGTAACTACATTGGCTGGGGTTAATGCCTGATATTATAAATCAAGAGTTAACTGTTAAGCAAAGGGTTGACTTGGACTAAAAGAATATTTTAGAAAAACATTGAGCCTGGAAGTGTCACTTGTCTCAACAAAAACAGCTACATCTATAAAAGGCCACCAGTACTACCACAGGACAGAAAAGGGATAGCAAACGTTTTTCCAAATATCTCATTGAAAACACACATTTTTATCATCTACATGGCTCTCTGTGAAGCGAAATGAAAGCAGTTCTATTAAAGAGTGTATGTATGTGTACATACATGTGTGTATGTATCACTATATATGTATATGTGTGTGTGTGTATATATATAAGTAACATGTCTATATATGTATATGTATGTGTAACACATACACTTCAAAAAAATTATTGGAGTATAGTTGCTTTACAAAGTTTTGTTATTTTCTACTCTACAAAAAAGTGAGTCTGTCATATGTATACATACATCCCCTCTTATTTGGATTTCCTTCCCATCTAGGTTACCACAGAGCATTCGGTAGAGTTCCCTGTGCTAGACAGTGGCTTCTCATCAGTTCTCTATATCATACATAGCAGTGTATAGATGTCAGTTCCAACCTCCCTATTCATCCCACGATTCCCTTCACCCCTAGGTATCCATACATCTCTTTGGTACATCTGTGTCTCTATTTCGGCCTTGCAAATCTGTACCGTTTCTCTAGATTTCAACTATATGCATTAATATACAATATTTGTTTTTCTCTTTCTGGTTTACTTTACTCTGTATGACAGAGTCTGGGTCCACCCACGTCTCTACAAATGCACTATTTCATTTCTTTTACTGGGTGAGTATTAGCCCATTGTATGTACCACATCTTTATCCATTCTTCTCTTGATGAACATTTAGGTGGCTTCCATTTCTAGGCTGTTGCAAATAGCGCTGCAGTAAACGTCACAGTACATGTATCTTTTTGAATTACATTTTTTTCCGGGCATACGCCCAGGAGACACACACACTTTTGTTTGGAGAGATTGTAGGTAGAGTATCTAAAAATTAACTTTGAAGCAAAAGAGAAAGGCAATAATAGGAAGCTCTCCTTGCCTAAGATATAACATTATCCACCTATTTATTGTACATAGTTGAATAGTGAGGTTTAATATAGTGATTTTGTTATTAATATATAGTTTATTTTATAATAAAGGATGATTTTTTTCTTAAGATATTTTTTTTAAGCCTTATGACATCCCGAATTGAAAAGCCCCTTCAGATGCTACCCGGGGCTTGCTCTTCAGGTGATGTTTCTCTCAGCTGATATTCTAGTTTCCAGAGTGCCTGGCAAGCTGAGATGCATCTTTTAGAAAGATGCTTGAATAGATTTCATTCCTCCAACTGAAATGCTCTGTATTCATGGTAGTTTCCTGCAGTCTTGAAATCTCACCTGCACAGTGTCGTGATTTTCACTTTTTCCATCTGCTTAGTTGAACATACTAATGATAATGCAGAGCAGTATTTCAGTTGCTCAGTCTTGTCCAGCTGTTTGCGACCCCATGCACTGCAGCACACCAGGCTTCCCTGTCCAACACCAACTCCCAGAGCTTACTCAGACTCAAGTCCATTGAGTCAGTGATGTCATCCAACCATCTCATCTTCTGTTGTCCCTTTTTCCTCCTGTTCAATCTTTCCCAGCATCAGGGTCTTTTCCAATGAGTCAGTTCTTTGCATCAGGTGGCCAAAATATTGGAGTTTAAGCTTCAATATCAGTCTTTTCCAATGAATATTCAGAACTGATTTCCTTTAGGATTGACTGGTTGGATCTCTTTGTAGTCCAAGTTACTCTCAGGAGTCTTCTCCAATGCCACAGTTCAAAAAAATCAATTCTTCGGTGCTCAACTTTCTTTAGAGTCCAACTCTCACATCCATACATGACTACTGGAAAAACCATAGTTTGACTAGACAGACCTTTGTTGACAAAGTAATGTCTCTGCTTTTTAATATGTTCTCTAGGTTTGTCATAGCTTTTCTTCCAAGGAGCAAGTGTCTTTTAATTTCATGGCTGCAGTCATCATCTGCAGTGATTTTGGAGACTAAGAAAATAAAATCTGTCACTGTTTCCATTGTTTCTATATCTATTTGTGATGGGGTGATGGGACCAGATGCCATAATCTTATTTTTTTTGAATGTTTTATTTTAAGCCAGCTTTTTCGCTCTCTTCTTTCACTTTCATCAAGAGGTTCTTTAGTTCCTCTTCACTTTCTGCCATAAGGGTGGTTTCATCTGCATATCTGAGGTTATTGATATTTCTCCTGGCAATCTTGATTCCAGCTTGTGCTTCATCCAGCCAGGCATTTCACGTGATGTACTCTGCATATAAGTTAAATAAGCAGCGTGAAAATATACAGCCTTGATGTACTCCTTTCTCGATTTGGAACCAGTCTGTTATTCCATGTCCAGTTCTAACTGTTGCTTCTTGACCTGCATACAGATTACTCTGGAGGCAGGTCAGGTGTTTGTATTCCTATCTCTTAAAGAATTTTCCACAGTTTGTTGTGATCTATACATTCAAAGGCTTTGGCATAATCAGTAAAGTAGAAGTAGATGTTTTTCTGCAACTCTGTTGCTTTTTCTGGGACTTCCCTGGTAGTTCAGTTTCTAAGACTCTTCACTTCCATTGTAGTGGGCCCAGGTTCAGTCCCTGGTCAGAGAACTAAGAGCTCACATGCTGCACAGTACAACCAAAATACATAAATAAATAGATTATGCAGGGTGGCACCTGGCTATTTTCAGGATGTGGCTATTGTCTTTATAATCCCACAAAGGATCAAAGGGAGCAGGTGCAGCTTCTGACAGCTTCAGCTATTTGGTGGCAAAACCAAATGTAGTATTTAATCACTAATGAGCACACAGAAGGGGATGAATACCAGAGTCTTAACCCCATAGAACAAATACCAGAGAGAAGTATGCTCTACCATCACAGGTTTCATTAAAAAAGGAGTATTAGTTCTACTCGATGTCCTGTCTTTTGTTTTGATTTGTTTAATACCTATATTATTCAAGTGGTGAGGTGAAATCAATCAGGGCTTCAGTTATTTAAGTGCTGGTTTCCCAGTACTGATAGTTTAAAGCATCAAGTCCTTTGCTTCCCTAGGAGAGCATTTCCAGAACTAGATCATGTATACATGTCCTTTCACATCCCTTGACTGAGATTCCTGACATATTTTGGGTTTTTGAAGACTGAAGACAAAAACAGAGCATTTGACACATTCACCATCCAGTAAGCATGACTGGCATACATTAAGAAAGTTGCTAAAGCTATCTAGTATTGACTTCCCAGGTAGTGCTGGTGCTAAAGACCCTGCCTCTCAATGCACGAGACATAGCAGAGATGGATTCGATTTCTGGGTTGGGAAGATTGCCTGGAAAAGGGAATGGCAACCCACTTCAGTATTCTTGTCTGGAGAATTCCATGGACAGAGGAGCCTGGCAGGCTATAGTCCATGGGGTCATAAAGAGTCAGATATGACTGAAGCGATTTAGCATGCATATAGTATTGAACATATGAAGCTGCTAGAGATCGCAGAGATGGAAATGCTGAGGTCTACTGAATTATGGAAACTTCAATAGTTATACATGGAAGGAACTTTAGACAACATGATTTTTAACCCCTTGATTATACAGAGATGAATTTGAAAGGTAAAATATTATATAAGGCAAAGTTTTCTCGCCTTCGCTTTCAACATCCAACAGCTGAAACGCCACAGGGAAGCTAAATCTACAAGGACTCCAAAAGATATTAATGCCTGTAAGGTTAATGACCCAAATCCCACAGTAAAATGATGTAGCACATTGTAATTTTCTGGACTTAAAAGATAGGTCACAACTCGCAACTGATAATCTTCTCTTCAGCACAGGTTCTGGGAAATATGCCTAGGTGGTAAATTTCTTTCAAAGCACTACAACAGGAAATATCAAATGAGATTTAAAAAGGAAAATTTTGCAGGTAATAAAAATGCTTTATGATGCACCACTGGTATTAAATGTAAGAAACTCAACATTCAGAAAACTACACTACAGAGACCTGATCTAATTTTTCAAAATAATTTTGCATGAGCTGCTTTTTGAGTTGGCAAAAGCCCAGCTATTGAAACATAAGATATCTCTGCTGTTTGGGAAAGGTAGGATGCAAATGTTCAAAGGCTTACATTTATGTTACCAAGAACAATAAGAGGGCTGAACAACTTAATAATAGTATTACCTAAGGGTTGAAATTGTCTCTGATAGCTCTATGCTGCTAATAAATTAGTGTTTGAGTACTATGTGTCAAGGAAAATCTGAAATATCAGCGTTAAGAAATCTGTCATTCAGTATTTTGAAGAGATTCTGAACCACCTGCAAGATGGCATATGCTAAAAATTAGTCAGATTTTAGTTACTAACCTAAAAAAGTAACAGCATTGACGCAGCTGATGACACTTTAAGCCTGTCTTTCAATACACATCCCCAACTGCCTCTCCTGCCATTTAATTTCTTTATAAAATGGTGACTATTGTGTCAGTGAAAAGTGAAAAAGAAGTCACTCATTCGCGTCCGACTCTTTGCGACCCCACGGACTGTAGCCTACAATGCTCCTCAGTCCATGGGATTTTCCAGGCAACAGTACTAGAGTGGGTTGCCTTTCCTTCTCCACAGGATCTTCCCAACCCAGGGATCAAACTTGGGTCTCCTGCATTGTAGGCAGATGCTTTACCGTCTGAGCCACAGGCTTGAAAGAAAATATTGATAGCTACTGTTTTCAAGATTGAATTAAGTGCGGTGATAGTATATTTAAAATTTGTGCAAAAAATGTTAGTTTGCAAGTTCAAGTCACAAATACACTAGAAGAGAGAATTTTTGTCCAGGAAAAGTATTTAACTGGAAATTTCATCCATCTTCTGCATTTTAAGATGCATAGAGTTTGCATTTCATTAGGCACGATGGGCTATCATGTTTGTTGGTTGCTTTTTAACTAGTTTTTAAATGATTCAATTAGATAAAGAATAATAGCCTGGTGAAAGAGTCATGCAGTTTTTTTTTAAATGCAATAGTTCTCAGTATAAAGTATATAAAAATAAATTTTAGCATTTTGATGATGACATTTGAGATTCAGTCTTGTGGATAAGAGAACTAAGAGTACATCCAAACATTGATTTGAGGAATATCATTAAGTAGTAATTATTCTCAAGTACAAACTTGAGAATTATTCTCAAGCACAAAGGCAAAACTGAAGTTTTACATAAATATATTTAACTGGTAATAAATATTATGTGTATAGAGCTTTTACTACCCTAAAGCCCCAATCCAGTTACAAATTAAATCAATGTAAAACTATAACCAATAAAATTCAAATTAGCACCATTAATATTTTGTGATAGATGATAATTTATAAACTAAATTGGTGATACTGGCTTTAGTAGCAATAGATGTAATAACTTATTTTATATCTACTTAATTACTTTGAAATTGAACATGATGAACAATCATTTGAATAATCATTTCTAGAATTATTATTGTATTTTAAGTTAATAAACTATCCTTGAAATGGTATTAACATGCTTTAAGGATGCAAAGATAAATTATTCATTGCAGATTTTGCATATTACTTATAATCTGTTACAATATATATACATGTAAGATCCCCAAGCCATATCTATATCTTCATGGCAGATATTCTGCTGTAGTCATGGCCTTTTCATGGCTCAATTCTGCTCTTACTTCTTCTGTATAAACCATGGAGAAAACTTTGTGCATTGTGACTGTAACATTTTTGTTACCAACTTGGGACAAACATGAAACGAGAATGAAAATGTGGCGTGAAATTTGGAAATTTGGAATATTTCTAAATATTAATTTATAAATTTTTATAAACTGGTGTGAAGATGAAAGCCTAAAGCATTGACCAAGTTCACTGACACTGTGGGAGACAGAATAATGACTCCTGCCCCCAAATGTACCCACTCTCATTCTCAAACCTGTAAATATATTACCTTACATGGCAAAAGGTACTCTCTAGATGTGATTAAAAGTATGAACCTTGAGATGGAGACATTATCCTGGATTATCTCAATGGATGTAATCTAATCACAGGAGTCTTTAAAGATGCATACTCTTTCCCATAAGAGCTCAGGGCAAGACCCTGTGAAGGAAGGACTTGATCCAGCATTTATGGTTTTGAATATAGAGGAGGCCATGTGCTAAGGAATGTGGATGCCCACAAGGCACTGAGAAAGGCAAGGAAACCACTTCTTGCGTGGAACCCCAAGAATGGAATGCATTACCGTCAGCACCTTGATTGCAACCTGGTGAATCTCCTGTCAGACTTCTGACCTAGAGCATTGTAAAATAATACATTTATACTGTTTAAGTGCCTGAGCTTGTGATAATGTGTTCAGGACAGAAATAAATGTCATACAGTGTTGGTATGAGGTAAGTCAAATTTCTAGTGTCATAATATATGGCCCAGTGGTAGATGCACTCAAATATTTCTATTAGAAGCAGTGTGATTATCAACTAAAATCTGGACAGCAAGTGTTACAGTGGAATTACATAGAAGAAGCATGGAGTTAGACTCTTGGTTCAAGTGGAGGATGAATTTGGGAATATATGAGTAAAGTGAAAAATGAGTAAGAATTAGGAAGGAATAGAGCTGGGGAAGGGGGGAAGCTCTGCTTAGTACGTGTCATGGCAAGCAGCCAGAGAATACAGCTTGAGTTAGGACATAAATTAAATGGGCACAACTGGACTTCAGTGTAGAATCACATCAGAGAGTAGAGGACAGGGTCAAGGAAAGAAATGGTGTCAATGGAGGTCCAGGGATGAGACTATGTAACAGCATCTGAACCATCTTACATTGTTTAAAACTCACCCTGTCTGAAATGTTTTTGGTAAAGAGGTGACATTATCTTCTACAAGTCAGTTTATGTTGGGGTCCTAGGGTACTCTTATGGCAGAAAGTGAAGAGGAACTAAAAAGCCTCTTGATGAAAGTGAAAGTGGAGAGTGAAAAAGTTGGCTTAAAGCTCAACATTCAGAAAACTAAGATCATGGCATCCGGTCCCATCACTTCATGGGAAATAGATGGGGAAACAGTGGAAACAGACTTTATATTTTCGGGCTTCAAAATCACTGCAGATGGTGACTATAGCCATGAAATTAAAAGATGCTTACTCCTTGGAAGAAAAGTTATGACCAACCTAGATAGCATATTCAAAAGCAGAGACATTACTTTGCCGACTAAGATCTGTCTAGTTAAGGCTATGGTTTTTCCTGTGGTCATATATGGATGTGAGAGTTGGACTGTGATGAAGGCTGAATGCCGAAGAATTGATGCTTTTGAACTGTGGTGTTGGAGAAGACTCTTGAGAGTCCCTTGGACTGCAAGGAGATCCAACCAATCCATTCTGAAGGAGATCAGCCCTGGGATTTCTTTGGAAGGAATGATGCTAAAGTTGAAAACTCCAGTACTTTGGCCACCTCATGCAAAGAGCTGACTCATTGGAAAAGACTCTGATGCTGGGAGGGATTGGGGGCAGGAGGAGAAGGGGAGGACAGATGATGAGATGGCTGGATGGCATCACGGACTCGATGGACGTGAGTCTGAGTGAACTCCAGGAGTTGGTGATGGACAGGGAGGCCTGGCGTGCTGCAATTCATGGGGTAGCAAAGAGTCGGACATGACTGAGCGACTGAACTGAACTGAACTAGGGTATCCTACAAAACAGTGATGCCAGTTAGCATTCAATTTATTTGGTGAGAACTGGAAAGTTCCATTTTGTGTAATAATGTTACCATATTTTGTTTCTTATAAGACCAGAAATGATTTACTATGCATTAGTTAAGAGCTAAGAACTATCAAACTTTTTTTAATTTTCATTCTTACAAACCTCCTTTGTGACATTATTAAAACTTGTTTAAAACATTTAATAGCTTAGAATGCAAGCTATTTTTAATCTTTGGCTCAAATAGACACTATACTAGCTGAGAGAATGTTAAAATAGCTTTAAGTTCATCACACATAATTTACATTCAGTTTAGAACTGGCTAAAGACCTATCCTCCCATAAAAAGGTCTCACATCAAATATTGCAAAGTTTGAGCTATGTGCATTCTGTCTCATTTAAGTCACAGTAGAGCAGATAAGAGGAAAGAAAGCCTGTGTGATTGAGCACAGAGGAGGGCAAGCGCTGTGCCTTTCAAAGATGGAGGTCTGAATTCTTCTGACCCAGAATGATGCTGTGGGGAGGGGAGTGAGAGGGGGGTTCATGTTTGGGAACGCATGTACACCCGTGGTGGATTCATGTCAATGTCTGGCAAAACCAATACAGAATTGTAAAATAAAAAATAAATTCAGAGTATGTGGGAAAACCCAAATGCTGGATGTTGTTGGACCTTCTGCACTCGGTGGTTTAGTCATGTCCGACTCTTTGAGACCTCATGGACTGTAGCCCACCAGGCTTCTCTGATTACAGAATTCTCGAGTCAAGCATCCTGGAGTGGGTTGCCATTACCTCCTCCAGGGATTTTCCCGACCCAGAGATCAAACCTGGGTCTCCTTGGCAGGTAGGTTCTTTACCACCAAACCACCTGGGATACTATTTTTGTGTCTTGCATCTTGAGAAAGGTATTTAAGCTCTCTGTGCTTTGGCTTCTTCATGGATACAGTTAAAGCATGCGTGTCCTTGACTGTTCTATGACATCTCAGGGTTTTGTAACCTGAGATGCACCAGGTTTGGGGCAGCAGAGGCTATCATGGGGCGGAGACGCTGAGACAAGGAGGCTTTCAGTGCTGCTTCAAGCACAGAAGTTTCATCAGTGTCTGTTTCACTGACTGGCATTTGTACACCTTAAAAAAAAAGATTTCTGCTTTTAAAAACCAAAAAATGTGATGATAACTGGGCATCATCGATCTGTTATTGTCTCCAGGTCTAAGACTCTGTGACTCAGAATTTCTGTCTTGTTTTACATTCCTTATTGTCTCCAGGTCTGAGACTCTGTGATGCAGAGGTTTTGTCTTGTTTTGCTTCCTTTTCTAAGTTTCTCCTTTTCTTCTAATGCCATTATTGATTCTGCAGGCAACAGGGCCTCCCAGGAAGATCTGCTTTCCATTTTCCTTGCATGAAAAGCCAGAAGTAGCTAAAATAAATGAATCCATGAGGAGCTTACCATGTTTTCAATCACCAAGGCAGAATTCCCAGATTTCAGTTCTAATCATTCCAGATAGAAAGACTATAGGCGGAAATGAAAAGTACTACCTTTACACAGTATAATCAATTATCTGAGAGTACAGTATTTTAGATTTCATGACAGTCTGCCCTTCCTTCTTCTCTCCACCTCTATGTAATTACCCACCTTCTGATCATTTCATTGCTCTTTAGCATTTATATAAAATTACAGGCCAGGAAATGAGGCAGATGTATAACAAACACATGTAAAGTTGTTTATTATTAGCAATGTCTTCTGAAAGTTAGAATGGAGAAAGGTTGAAACTAGGAACTAATAGAACTTTGGGGTTATTTATCTTTTTCATTTGTTGGTGCCTTGCCACTCTTCAGTGAGCTGAACCTAGATAATTGAGAGTCTGCCATCAAATAAGGGTCCTTGAAATTACAGTTTTAAATATAAATGATTGTAAAGTCAAATCATACACACACTACTAACTTGTAGTTATAACAGATGGATTCAAAGTTATTTTTACTTATTCAGGAATGTCATTTCCTTCTAGTCAGCCACCATTTATTTAGTTGCTAAGCGATTGGGTAAATGAAGACACAAAGTAGGAGAAAGAGTGTCTTGCTTTCAAGAATATTAAAAACAAATGAAGAAGAAAGGCAGAAAGAAAGAGGGAAGAGAGAAGATTTAGAGAGAAAGAGACCTAGAGAGAGAAATATCAGATATATTAATATGATCCTTAGCCTATAATTGTGAAAACTATTTTAAAATTGTGTTCATTGAAAGATTGATTTGTAGAATAACAAATTGATTTGTAGAATAAAATAATGAAAAAATGAAATTATTGCTCAGCATTATATTAAGACTCCAGTTAAAAACGTTTGTGCTTTGCTTAAAAACTTTTAGGCATTTTTTGTTTCCATTTTAATGTTTGTTCATTATTTCCTGAAATGTGCTTTTGAAAATCTTCCCTTTCTTTCCCCCATTTTTTCTTCCTGTGGGCATTTATATGTTATATGTTTGTCCAGTTTGTTTGTTTCAGAAACTGTGTAAGATGACCATATCTCTCAGATAACCCCACTTGCTGCCTTTGGGGCTTTTTGTAACCCACCAAGCTCCTCTGTCCATAAGATTCTCCAGGTAAGAATACTGGAGTGGGTTGCCACACCCTCCTCCAGGGGATTTTCCCCTCGCAGGAATCAAACTCACATCTTCTGTTTCTCCTGCATTGTAGGCAGATTCTTTACCCACTGAGCCAGCGGGGAAGCCCTTTAAAAATAACCATCAGCCAGTTTTTATATTACAATATTGAAGTTTTATAAACTCACTTTGCTCAGCTGAATACTGAGATGACCTTTATTTACATAATTTTTTAAAAACATAGACCCATTACCTGATGATGGTACCAAAGATAAGATCATAGAGCAGTTACATCTTTGGGGTTTACTTTTGCTTATTCAAATTACTATTTGTAAAACTTTAAGCATTCACAGGACAGCATAGGGTGGGGGTTCTGGTCTCTTTGGTTGTTGTATATGAGCAACAATTTTTAGAGGATATATCTTAAGCAGGGAAATGAAGGGAATCTGCAGACATGAGAGTGTTTGGGCATTCCTCAGACAAAATCTAGACAGCCAGCTCCTCTCATGAATTGCCTCTGCTCTTGCCTGAAAGAGAAGCACTCAGCTTTCTTGCTTTCCCGTTCTCCACGGGTCCTTCCGTTCCTCTGATCGAGGACAGTCAAGCCAATAGGTACTGTAGACCCTGGATCAAGGCTCCCTTTGGCTCCATTCTGAATCATTTCTGTAGTCTTTTACTTTCCAATTGTTGAAACTTAAAGTTGCTATTTGGGAACTCTGTTTCCATTCTTTGCCATCTCTGTTTCTTAAGTACTTTTTGCTACAATGGAACTGGAAGCTTTATATAATTTGAACAGGACTTTGTACGGATTTCCAATCTTCCATTTTTACCTGTGCTTTATAGAAAGTTGAGCCAACATTTTATTGCGCTGTTGCCTACAATAGTAAAATAATAGCCCACTAAAGGATATCTGTTTTTGAAAAAAAGATTCTGTGCTGATGAAAAATACCATATAACATTACAGTAATTTTTTAAACACTTCGACTAGTACTTCTCATAAAGAAAGAGAAGCAAAGCAATATTTATTTTCAAAACTGATAATGTTGGGCTGTGAAGACAGTCTTTTCTTTCTAGTCAAATATAAGTGTAATAAAGGGGCATTGCCTCCATAATTTCATAAGGTTTTTTATTATAGATTTTGTTAACTAAAAGATGCTGTTACAAGTTAGTACGATTTTTGCTAGAGAAAAATTAGTTAGTGGAGAAAAAACTATTGCCATTTATGAAAGGTAGGAAAGTTGGACAATTGAAGAGAAATAAGCAAGCATTGTATCAGGCAGAAGGAGAAGGGGACAACAGAGGATGAGATCGCTGGATGGCATCACCAACTCAATGGACGTGGGTTTGGGTGAACTCCAGGAGTTGGTGATGGACAGGGAGGCCTGGCGTGCTGCAGTTCATGGGGTCACAAAGAGTCACGACTGAGCAACTGAACTGAACTGAACTGAACATATGCTCATCATAATGTGAAATGATCTTCCAAATATGTTTCATTGTTGTTTTACTTTCCTAAATGATTGTGAGTAGATTTTCCGTTCTCAGAGGACATGAGGCCATAAATACTAAATTCATTCACTTATTTTGTCATCTTTTCCTTTACCAAATAAGACCTAAGTTTTGTTCAACATTCCATCAGTCATTGTTAAGAATCTTACCAGTGAATTACAATATACACAATTTGGAAAGTGAAAGTGAAAGTTGCTCAGTTGTGTCCAACTCTTTGCAACCCCATGGATTATACAGTCCATGGAATTCTCCAGGCCAGAATACTGGAGTGGGTAGCCGATTCCTTTTCCAGAGAATCTTCCTAACCCAGGGATTGAACCCAGGTCTCTCACATTGCAGGTGGATTCTTTACCAGCTGAGCCACCAAGGAAGCCCAAGCAAATATCTCCATGCCTGTTTCTTTATCATTAAATCTGGGGAATAGATAGTCCTTTTCTCATAAATTATAGGGTTCATGCCATGACTAAATCTAAGATTTTGCACAAAGCATATAGAGTAGGACTGGCACTTAGGAAGTACAGGTAAGTATTATTTTACAAAGAAGCTTATTTAGTTTGCCCCAAAGCCCTCATAGTCATTGCCATCCTCATTAATGCATCTCATTTCCAGATGTAGATATGGAGGTTCAGAGAAGTCACTTCCCTATCCAGAGTCTTCCCGCAGGAAGGCAGTCAGGCTAAGATGTAACGCCTAGACTCTATTGAGATTCTTTCTCTCATTTCCTGGGCAGCTACTATACAGAAATGCTTTCTAGGTCTTAAAGACATGATATAAAATAAAGTTCTAGTGGGATGAGTCCAAGTTTGATGAGCAGGGAAATCTAATGGAGAAGGGATAGGCTGCCCACTCCAGTATTCTTGGGCTTCCCTTTTGGCTCAGCTGGTAAAGAATCCATCTGCAATGCGGGAGAACTGGGTTTGATCCCTGGGTCTGGAAGGTACCCTGAAGAAGGGAAAGACTACCCACTCCAGCTCCAGTATTCTGGCCTGGAGAATTCCATGGACTGTAGAGTGGAACCTTGTTTATTCATTTCGCTGAACTTTCTTTTTTTTATTAAAGCAATGAAGATTGTAACAACTACCTTTCAGTCTTGATATTGCTGCATATATTACATGAAAAAATATATTGTGTGGGTTGCCTAAAATGTGTGCCAAAATTAAATTTTAAAAATTGCTATTAGTCATCAATACATAACACTCTACTAGAAACAGAAAATACAATGTGGGCAAAACTGACAGTTTCTGCCCTTACGGAAGCTTGAATTCTGTGTGTCAAGGCCAGTTTTAAACTTATTACAGAATGAACTCTATAAATACAATTTTGATAAATATCATGAAGAAGTATAGATCAATGAACTTGTGCAATGGACGGACCAGGTCTAGTGCGTTGGTCCAGTGATTGGGAAAACAAAAAGATTAAGTTGAGTTAAACACACGAATATCAGGTTTGCGTTAAGGTATAGAACAACAACAAATATAACTAATTGTAGGTTTAAAATTAAGTGTAACTTTGTCCTGTCTCCTGTTGTTTAGTTGCTAAGTCGTGTACAACTGACTTTTTTGCAACCTCATGGATTGTAGCCTGCCAGGCTCCTCTGTCCATGGGATTTCCCAGGTAAAAATGCTGGAAAGTGAAAGTGAAACTTGCTCAGTCCTGTCCGACTCCAGAGACTGTAGTCCATGGAATTCTCCAGGCCAGAATACTGGAGAGCGTAGCCTTTCCCTTCTCCAGGGGATCGTCCCAACTCAGGGATCGAACCCAGGTCTCCCACATTTCAGGCAGATTCTTTACCAGCTGAGCCACAAGGGAAGCTGAAATACTGGAGGGTGGGGAGGGGGGGGGGCGGTTGCCACTTCCTTCTCCAGGGGATCTTCCCGGATCAGGGACCAAACCCAGATCTGTGACCATTGGAGCCACAAGGGAAAGGGAACTATACCCTCTGTGGGTACATTTTGGTCCATTTTCTAGACTCTCAGATATGCTGATTTACTATTGTAGTTACAGAACTTAGGAAGGTCCTAATCAGGACTGCATTTTATTGGGTCCCACAAAACATTCAGCTTAACCTGTGGAAAGTATAGACCTTGGTCCTCTCCATTTCCCATCAATAGAGTACTCAAGGTGCCCTTTCTGCTTTTCTCATCATTCAAACAATAAAGTGAACTCCTTTATGGATAAAGAAAAGTTTTTTTTCTTTATACTACAACAGCTAACTCAATTTCAAAATCCTAGAGTGGATGCAAGGATACTGAATTTTTTAAAAAGTATTAGTTAACTGTTTAATATTAATGCCTGTGAAAACAAAATAAGCACCAGAGATGTTACAGGAGTCTTATTCTGAGTATTGAACGTGAGTGTTCTCTAAAATTGAATGTATATAATTTTTTCTAGTAACTGCATAAATTATGTCTCTTCTACTCTGTGATGGGTTTATGGCATAAGCTCTACAGAAAGGAGCTATATTATTTGTCACTTTTAAAATTTTAATAAGTGTAATTTAATCAGACTGTGGAATGAAGTTAGAAAAAAAAATCTTTGTTTCCTTTATACACGATTGCAGTTGAATGAAAGAGATTTATAAAGGTTTACAACTTGAGTAACTGGATTTTTCTATTGGTATAGTAAAGAATGACAGAAGATAAAAATGACCACATTTATTGAACTGGAGCATCTTTTCTTGAGATATTTGATTTCTATATTACATTTTTAAAGGAATTTTCCTTTTGAAATTTTTTGATTAATTATTTAATTTTCCCCAAAAGTTAGAATTATATTAAAAAAATAAAATCAATACATATTATTATGCAGGAAAAAAACACTGTTAAAATTTGGAGTAAGTTTGGAATGTTCTAATAAACTGCAATAGCATTGTACAAGCTATTTGTTTACGATTTATAAAATTTCCACTTGGGGTTATGTCTCCATTTTCATTCTTGATATTGCTGTTTAATCCTTTCTCCTTTCCTTTCTAATAACCTTTGCTTCAAAGGAGCCTCTTTTATTGTTATTTTTTCCCAAAAGCAGTATTTGTTTTTTTGGGGGTCAGATCTTTTTTGTGTTTCATTATTTTCTGTTCTTGAAAACATTCCTTTTTCCATAGGTTTTATTTACCTCATCTTTTCAGCTGCCTCACATTGAACTTGTAACATTTATATCATCTTTCTCCCTACATTTAAATAGATGCATGTTTAGATATAAGTGCACTTCAATAAAATATTTTAACTGCATTCTACAATTTTTTGCTATTTAGTACTTGTTTTAAAAATGTGATTATTTTCAACCCAAGGGTTTTAGAAGAGCATTTAATTTTTTAGATATTTAAAAAAATTTTTTATTTCAAAATTAAATTAATTGTTATGAGAGGAAATCTTCTGTATTATAGCAATGTTTGGAAGTCTGCTGAGACCTTTATTATATTGCCATTTAATAAAGGTGTGTTAATTAAAATTAAAACATATTAATTTAAAGTTGATTTTTAAAAAAAGTTTATTCTCTATTTATCAGGCTCAATAATAACTATCATTAAATTTTGATAGATTTTTATCATAGCATTGAGCATTATTTTGTTCTAAAAGATCTTTCTTTAAAACTGTGTGTTTAAAACATCCACAGTAATTATAAACATCAATTTATATTTATTCATAAAAGTTTGCTTTACATATTTGCTTTTGTGCTGTTATTATTTAAAAAGCATCAAATTGGACAAAGAAGGACTCATTCTAATAATAAAAAGAGCTAGCCAGCAAGAAATAATATATTTATAAGCTAAATGGAAAATACAATGTTCTGATAGAGCTAATACATTATGACATTTTAAGATAGTATTTTCATGCCATTTAATTACATATATTTCTCATTCCTCTATTTTTGCTTATAAGGTGTTCATATACAGAATACATAGCCTGGGAATTTTTCGTCCACCTTGAAAATATTATCTTAAACTTGTCATTGTTCATATGACTGCTTTTTTCTAGAAATTTGTTATCTTCTTAAGTGATTCTTACAAGAATTCATCCTTAAGAACATGTCTCAAATGTACTTGACATACATTTTAAAATCACTGATAAGGAAAAAAGTGTTAAGGTATCAAGGAAATTTTCACTTTGAGGAAAACTTCATTAATTTAAACAAAAATTTTCAGTCTTCTGCCATGAGGGTAAATGGGTAGGTGTGGACACCTGAGAAGAATGTTTATTTCAGGAGATTCTGCTGTTATCCAGGCAACGAAGATGCCAATTGAATAGCACCATTATTTTATTTCCCTTCGGGGAGTCATCTTTAGCCTATGGTTAATGATAAACTCCATAGATAGTAGAGATTTTAAAAAATTGCTCTCTTGTTGTGATTTACGTAAATTTATGTCTGGCAAATGCATTTGAGGTAAGAAAGTTCTAAAAAAAACTCTTGAAGTTTATACCCAAAGCTGTCTTTAAAAAAATGTAGCACAATTACACAAAATGTTTGTCGCTTAAGCACATTTTTGTAATCTATCCCCACCACCCTGAATATTCACTGGAAGGACTGATGCTGAAGCTGAAGTTCTGACACTTTGGCCACCTGATGTGCAGAGCCAACTCTGGAAAAGACCCAGATGCTGGGAAAGATTGAGGGCAGAAGGAGAAGGGGACGACAGAGGATGAGATGGTTGGATGGCATCACTGACTCAATGGACATGAGTCTGAGCAAACTCTGGGAGATAGTGAAGGACAGGGAAGCCTGGCATGCTGCAGTCCATGGGGTTGCAAAGAGTCAGACACAACTGAGCAACTGAGCAACAACAATAATCCCGACAATACAAAAGTACATACACACTCAGTATAGTATGAGTTATTTTTTATAACATTCTGACTTTCCTTATTATTATCTTGTAAGTCTCAAAATTTCACTTCTAAGAGATCCATTGCCCATTATGAACAGCTATCCTCATTCCTTAGATGTTCAATAGCAATTTAGTGGTCATTTAAAATTTAAGAAGTAATTATGAAGAAAAGTTAAAATAGTGGCCTTCACATTACATATAGGTTAATTTTCAAAGTAAAAAAAATATTTTTCATAGTAGCAGTTTCTCTGACATAATTTCCCAATATAAAATGCATGTGAAATATTAATGCTAAAAGCTAAAGAAATGGTAATGGGAACTTTTGAGAATTTAAAGCTAATTATCATGATTAATTTAGCTTCACCTCTCAGCAAAACTAAACTGTAACAAATGTGGGCACTATTATCACTCACATTTTGTTTTTGTTAAATGTTAATATTTTGAGTACTAGTATCCTGAGTAGCCTATATTTCTATTGTGTTATTTTCGGAGTGGCAGTTTTTGAAGGTGATTTAGTCTAAATGGATCCAGTTTATTCATGTAATTTATTTTTATATCCTGACTTTTGTGCTAATACAGAGGAGGTACAAAGCTGACTTGCTGAACACAGGTAAAATTCCTGTGTTCTGCTACAGGCATCTTACTTTTTCAGTGATATCTAAGATAAACATGCTAAGTATAGGAAAATAGGAAGATCTGAATTCTAACTACATCTCATTTGCTCACAAGTTTGTCAGAATGATTAAAATTTATATATATATATATATATATATACACACACATATATGCATATGTACTGTCTACAATTGTATTTTTATTACAAATTTGGCTCCTTATTAACACTAATTTGTAATTGTCCAACCTTATCATTAGTACACACAAACAAGAATTAAGTACCTGTCTTCCACCCTGTGAGCTGAGTGGGTAAGTAATCCAACTGCAAATGAAAGAGACTTGGGTTTGATCCCTGGGTCAGGAAGATCCCCTGGAGGAGGAAAATGGCAACCCACTTCAGTATTCTTGCCTGAGAAATCCTGTGGACAGAGGAATCTGATTTGGTTACAGTCCAAAGGGTTGCAAAGAATGGGACGTGACGGAGCACAACCAAATCACAAACCAAAAACACAAACCTCCACTAATACCCTCTCCCTGTTTTTCTTAAGAAGAATAAACACTGAGTTGGTATATTTCATCATTTTGTCAAATCAGAATGCAGCGGTTATGTGGAAGGCTTGCTACTGCATAGTTTTAATCATATTAATGTGATAATTTCTTCCACTTATATGTATAATTGAATGCTGACCAATGCATATATTACAGAACTCTTTCAAGACTGTAGAAAATGAAAGAGGGTAGAAAACACTTACTCCAAAGCAAATTATTTTGATTTGGAAACTTGCACAATTAAGAGACCACAAAAATGTTAACAAAACACGTAAAAATAATTAAGCACGCCCTTTTTGTCAGTGCCTTCCACATGTCAACACATTCAATCATCACAATGGTCTTATTAATTGAGTTATCATTCGTTTTTATTTTGTTTGAAAAAACATTTTATGTGCATAAAATATGATTAATTAGAAACACTGAATCATGGTGCACTTTCATCATTGATCCAAGAATGACCATTTTAAAAAATTTACTTGGTATTTAGTTATTCATTATAAATTTAATAAGTAGAGCTTCCCAGGTGGCATAGTGGTAAAGTATCTGCCTGCCAATGCAGGAGACCCAAGAGATGCGTTCAATCCCTGCATCAAGAAGATCCTCTGGAGAAGGCAATGGCAATCCACTCCAGGATTCTTGCCTGGGAAATCCCATGGACAGAGGAGCCTGGTGAGCTATAGTCCACGGTGCCGCAGAGTCAGGCATGACTGAGCATGCATGCACGCACATTGTAAGTATATACTGACTGAGTGTAGAGTCTGATAAAGCAGAATTTTATTTGGCAGCATAGCAGGACACAAGTGATGCTGTCATTTGTCATCATAGCAGGACACAAGTGATGCTGTCTATGAGGGCCCTGAATCTGTGTCTGTCCAGGGACCATCTCTTCTAAGTGTATGATTTAAGAGATTTCTAAAAGTGAAAGTAGAAAATATGAAAAATGTGCAACTGTCAGGGTTGTGGCAGAGTGCACTTTTTTTTTTTTTTTTTGAGGAACTAGGAAAAATATCAATTAATGTTTTTGATTAGGAGGACTTTAATCAGCACTGCTGGCCTGAACAGATCTGTAGCTCTAGGTCGGACAGGAGCCTAAGGATCATGCCACGTTGAGACTTAGACATGCATAGCTTACTGGTTCACATGAGATTAACACCTGGCTAAAACACAGCTTTCATAGGAAGCACAGAGAATCCTCATCAAAGAGGACACAACAGAAAGAGAGGCAGCCAGACCAGATAAGCTTAACCCAGGACCAAGTCTTTCCCATCATGATGTCTGTTACTTGAATTTATTTCAGTTCTTAATATTAGACATGTGTTGGTGAACAAAATAGAAAGGGACATAGTGGACAAAATGTCATTGCGGGCATAAGTACTACTATTCACATATAATATTTGAGTCTGGAATAATAAAAGGGCCCCTCTCCTTTGTCTCAGACCACTCTGCACCCACAGCCCTCAGGAGATCTGGAGACAGAGCCCCCCCACCTCCACCAACCCCAGTAGCAGCCCTCTTAGCAGAGTCCTACATTACCCAGCAGAAATGGTGGTCCCTGGCAGAGAAAGTGGATATGCCCAGGGTCTGCGGGAGCCATCAGTAGCCACCAGAGGGGGCTCTGATGCCTTGTGGACCAATCTGGTACCCTTAAGAGTTAAGGTTCATACAGCCCCTACTGTGTGACAGGGCCTTAAAGAAACCTAAAAGTAGAGCTATCATATGTTCCAGCAGTCCCACTCATAGGCCTACATCTGGAGAAAACCATGGTTCAAAAAGACACATGTACCCAATGTTCACTGCAGCACTGTTGACAATAGCCAAGACATGGAGGCATCCTAAATGTCCATTGACACAGGAATGAATAATGAAGATGTGGTACATATACACAAAGGAATATTAAAAAGGATGAAACAATTCCACTTGCAGCAACATGGATGCACCTAGAGACTATCAGACGAAGTGAGGTAAGTCAGAGAAAGACAGATATCATGGTATCACTTATATGCAGAATCTAAAGAAATGATATAAATTATATATATCATTTACAACATGAAATGATATATTTACAAAATAGAAACAGACTCACAAACTTAGAGAAGGAATTTATGGTTACTTAGAGGAAAAGGGGACTAGATTGGGATTTGGGAATTGACATGTACATACTGCTATATTTAAAATAAAATGACTTTTTATGAAAAAAAAGAAAAAAAGCAAAGAAATCCTCCCAGGGACACTTCTCAGAATGCAGGAGAACATTTTCATCAGGGGTTGAGCTAAGCAGGAGTGGGCAGGCCAGAGCCAATACCTTTGGCTTCTTTCAAGACTCAGGTACATTTAGACCTGGAGAAAATGGAAGACAGACTGTTCTCTGTCTTTTCTTCTCCTCCTTTCTCTAACCCTTCAGCCTAGATCTTTTACTTTACTGAGAAACTTCTCACTGCTGCCTTATTTCATTTTTTATGATGATTGTTCAGTAACGTAAGAAATATCACAGCCACATGTGCAAATAGAAGGCTTATCTCAATACACCAACAGAATCAACTATGATTTCATATTTTCGAGCATTTTCATCATATGTTGATTCAACACAGCTCATTTTAAAAGGCTGATTTTTATCTCGGTTTTCATAAGAAAAAGTGGATTTTTTCCAATAAAAGAAAAACTAAAAATGCCCAGCATTGCTAAACAACACACAAGAACCAGTGTAACGAAGCTGTAAAACACCATCAGAAATAATCTCCAGAAGGAACACATTAGATTGGAAGAAGATAAATAGAAACCAATACATATCCTAGAAATTCCATAGAACCGTTTAATGATCACAAATAAACTGTGGTGATAATTCCCAGAGGAGTATGTCAGAGAAATTATACTCTTCATGTGGACCCGTTGATCACTGACAGACATTCAGGACTAAACTATTAGATGTAAAACTGACTGGTGGAAACAGAATTCCACTGGAACACAATAAGGAGTCCATTCAGAGAAATTTTTTTTGTCCTTTAAGCTCTAGTTTCTAAATTACACCTCTTTTGCATCCAGTTGAATCCAGTTTACTTTATCCTTATTTTAACAAAATAGGATTGTTGTAAGTAAATATCTTCCTTACAAACACGTCTCATTGCCAATAACACACTTAGCAGAATTGGTAAACTGAGTAAATATTAGTCACCTAAATTGTAGTTTTAGTCAGCCATCATATTTTCCAGAAAAATAAAAAAAATCAGGAGGAGAGAGGTTAAATTAATCAGTAAACATGTGAATCTGAGTCTCTTTTGTAAGCCTTAAAATCTGTTACGTTGTTAGCACTATAATAGCTTCTGGGATGTTAATAACACAAGAACAGATTTCATCTAAGCCTATGATGAGCTTGAAACTTATTTAAGAAGACAACACAACATGAAGGAAAACAGCATATAAAAGCTGATAATAAGTGTAAACTATGTGGCAGATTTTGATGTTAAAGGGAAACAGAAAAAAGAATTGCTAAGAGTCACATGAGCTTGGGCTTAAAAAGGTTTGAAGAAGTAAACCAAAAGTTTGGGGAATTATGCCACTGTCTTTAATCTGGGTTTATCAATATGAAGTGGAGGGGAGCTGTACCAAGAAGGTAGTGAAGAGTGTTAGTTCCTCAGTCATGTCCAACTATTCGGATCATAGATTGTGGGAAGGATCCTAGGAAGGGCAGTAGAAAGTGGCTTTCTTGTGTAGGGTCACTTTGCATCTTTAACACACATTCCTCCTCCTACTGGGGCTCCCCTGGAGGAGGAAACAGCAACCCACTCCACTATTCTTGCCTGGAGAATTCCATGGACAGAGAAGCCTGGTGGGCTACAGTCCATGGAGTCGCAAAGATTCAGACAGGACTTAGCAGCTAACACTTTCACTTTAGCTTCCTCCTATATTCATGTTAAATACCTTTAAAAAAATCTGCATAGACTGATCTTCATTTAACCTACAATCACTTATCTAAAATGTTTGATCATGAGGCCAGGACAGCATAAAATAAAGTTTACTTAATTCCCAGTTCTTGTTAAATCCATAGTTTATGGTTATGTGATTATAAAATTTAATATAATTAGGTAAAATATTTCTCAAGTCCCAAGCCCTGGTTAGCTATAAAACACATATAATGAAATTTTAAATAAAACGTAGCCTGCAAGCTACAATGTGAATACAGTATCTCAGCAGAAGTTAGCCATTTATTTCTATTTCTTCCCCTCTTAAAATGAAAAAATAATGAGAGAAATCAGGTGTCTTGAAAATAAATTAATTGTTATTAAAGAAATAACTATGAGGGGTTTTTTTTGTATTGAGTAAATTTGTTCAACTGTGAAAGATAGAAGTATATGTTTTTTATCAACAACATTTTCACTGATTAAGAAATGATAAATGTTTTTAGTGAGTTGGTCAGATTAGTTACAGTGTGAATAATAAGGAAGTTATCACCATATGAAGAATTGTGACCTTTAGTTCAAGAAAAATTGCATTTTCTTGACCAAATTCTCCACCTGTGTTATTATAACCCGTGTACTCATCTGGGTTAGCTAGGAAAGCTTTTTTGCAGCTCTATGCTGAACGTGTTTGTTATCTGCACAACATGGTTATCACAGCATAGCCTAACAGATGCTTAATTTTTATACAATGAAAATGACTTTTAGGACAGAAGTATGAAAAACAAACTGATAATATAGGCTATCAATCAGTCCCTGATTTCCATTTGATCCTTTGAATATGATTCTCACCACATAATATAGCCTGGTTTTGAAGCAAATAAATAAAATAAGCATACTTGCATTATTGATCTCTAAAAGCCTATGTTAACAAAATAATAGAGTCAAAATAATTCCTTCCTAAGACTGCATTGAATTACCCTGTTGTATGAATTTCGCTGAACATAAGGTCCCAAAGAGAAAGCAGTTCTAATTAGAACTCTGTTAAATGTAGGCAAAAATATATACTCTATTATATTCCAAAAGTCCCTTGAGAGCAGAGGCTTGGTCTTCTTCTGGTCTGGTCTTTATCACCATTGGTCCTTCTGAATTGAGTGCTGTGCCAGACTAGAAATGAAACTCTAATAAGTATTTCTCGAAGAGTAAATAAATGTTTTAATTTTCTTTTTGTGCTCTAAACCAGATCAAGTGGGGTAAGGGACTCTAAAATGTCAGGATTATGACATATATTTACTAACATGGCAAGCAGGTTGTAAGCATTGATATTGTGTGTGAGAATCCTGTGCTGTCATGGTCTAGCTATATCTGGTTAACCTGTCAAAGGACTAGTGGTTTTGTATTCTTATCATTTTACACTTTTGCCTATGCATTATATCTTCTTGCCACTTGAGAGACCCTGGCTGGCATCATATCACCTCCTAGTCCATTAAAAGTGCTCTCTTTAAGTATCTTATCAACTGAGATTACTCTTCTGAACTTCCTTTAAGGATGACAAATGAATATGTTAAATTATTCTGTGCTATTACATCATTGGAAAAGACCCTTCTGCTGGGAAGATAGAGGGCAGGAGGGGAAGGGGCAACAGAGGATGAGATGGTTGCATGGCATCACAGATGCAATGGACATGAGTTACTGCAAACTCTGGAGATGGTGAAGGACAGGGAAGCCTAGTGTGCTGCAGGGCATGGGGTCACAAATAGTCGGATACAACTGAGCGACTGAACAACTATATTAATGGTGCTAAATATTAGTGTGGGCTTCCCTGGTGGCTCAGATGGTAAAGAACCTGCCTGAAATTCAGGAGACCCAGATTCAATCCCTGAGTTGGGAAGATCCCCTGGAAAAGGGAATGGCAACCCACTCCAGTATTCTTGCCTGGAGAATCCCATAGACAGAGGAGCCTGGTTGGCTACAGTTAATGGGGTTGCAAAGAGTTGAACGTGACTGAGTGACTAACACACACAAATATTAGTGTAAATACTAACAACAACTACAATGATTATATTATATATCAAATTATACTTTAAAAGGATAATTTAAGTAACAGATACAAAATACTGCTGCTGCTATTGCTAAGTCACTTCAGTTGTGTCCGACTCTGTGCGATAAACATGCTATAATTAAATGGCAGCTTTTGTTGACCTGAAACAAATAGAATGCCAGATATTTCTCAAGCAAAGATGGGTTTATTTGGAATCATCAGAGAGTTGCGATTCAGGGTCTGTACCCCTGGTGAGCCACGTGCAGTTTCCCCCAAGGCAAGGGAAGGGTCCTTTCAAAGCAGGGAAAAGGAAGTTGGCAAGACTATGTTTAGCAAAAAGTCTGTGGCTTTTCCTGGTTGAGTCCTTACTGGTCACAAAGAGTCTGCTTCCTATTGAATGCATGCTCAGTTACTCATTTGTGTCCGACTCTTTGTGACCCCATGGACTGTAGCCAGCCAGGCTCCTCTGTCCATTGGATTTCCCAGGCAAGGATACTGGAGTTGGTTGCCATTTTCTTTTCCAGAGGATCTTTCTGACCAGGGATTGAACCTGTTTCTCTTTCATCTCCTGCATTGGCAGGTGGATTCTTTACCACTGCACACCTGGGAAGCCCTCTTTTCTTGTTCAAAGCTATTATTTCAGGATATGACAGCTCTCTCTTCTGGTTTTCCCATTCTATTTAATTGAGGGTCTTGTTTTATTGATTGTTGATCTATTCCACCTTGTTCTAAATCAAAGTTCCTCCCCCAGAGAAATCCAAACCCTGGCTCATCACCAACCCTCCTCCAATCCTGAAAAGTGTTGATTTCACAGGGAGAAACCAATTCAGTTGCCAAAAAGTACACACAAAGCATGTTAGGGGATAAATTACTTTCTGTTCATAATTTCCCCTCTGAAGCCACACATGAATTTTTAACAGTACAGCTTTGAAAACAGTTTTTTTTTTTTTTTAATTTGCTGTTTAACATGTATACCCCCAAACACTAGCATAAGGGGTACACTAGCATAAGCCCTTTAAAGAAATCTTGGAATCATCTTCTACCTCTGCTTCTTTGTAGCTTCAGAATTAGAATATGCAGGAGGCAATTGTGATTTTGCACAATCAGGTCACAGGACTGTGGAGGTGTTGGCTCTAGGCTCATTCTGTTACAAACAGCGAACTCACCCCTGGGAGAAAGATTCAGATACTCGGGGAAAACTCATTTGTTCTGACACATACTGCAGAGAAAGGTCTTTGTTCACATAGTTACAGAAATCTTTGCCAAGCCTTCAGCTTATTTACTTAAAACCCAATTTTATTTTCACCTGTACGAATGCTGTCACAAGTAAGAGGAAAAGGTGAGAGAGAAAGCAGATGTCGATTATTATCACTTGGAGGGTGATGTACATTGGAATGGAGTCAGTGTTGATGAACCCTTCCCTATGGGTGATTGAAAAATGCAATCCCTGTAGTCAGGGAAGGCAGAATTCTTTATTTTTCTCTATCTTTTGTATTTTTCCAACTTTTAGATCTAACGAAAGAAAATGAACATTTGCAAACATTAACATATATTGATATCTCTCTAAATATCTCATGAGTAGAATATCTCATGTAGATTTTCATTGGATTTCTGTGCTTTGTCCTATCTGGTAAGGACAAACAACCCATTTACTTATTGGAATTCTGACCCTGGTGTGATGAGGCATCTTCATTCTTGATTTCAAGTTTCTGATCCCAGCAAATTTTGCCCCTGGTATCCAACATCCTTGAGACATTTTTTGTCCTATAAGCCATTATCTCTAGACTAGTTTTCCTCATACAGTTCTACCCCTGTGTTTTCACATATAAGAATAAATCTTCAAGTATTAATGCATAAAGCACACAGGAATGTAATCAGCTTCCTCAACAACAATAAAGAGGAGGCTGTAAGGTAGACATTACTGACATCTTCATTTCATCAGTGACGGTCTTATGGTATTTTTGATTTTTATTGAAGCTCAGAGTAAGCAATTTACCTTTGACACACAGATAAACAGTAACGGGTCTGGAATTTATACATATAACCCTGGAAGCCTCTTCTCTTTCCACAAACCGTGTGCCTTGCACTTCCCAAGCCCTCAGGTTTCTTCTATATAGTTGTGTGATTTACATACATAAATATGAAAAGACTCTGAAATTTTATTTTTTTAACTATTTTATTTCTCCTTCTTGATTTATTGATCTACAATTGATGTATACTCTTGTGTAAGTTTAAGGTATACAGCTTAATGTTTTAATGATGAAATCATTACCACAATAAGTTTAAATGCCATTTAAATAAATTAAAGTATTAATTATATTTAAGTTAAACTCATACAAATCTAAATGTTAGATAAAGCCAGACATTTAGGTTAATTTACTTTTCTTGGCTTTTTATTAATAGAATGGATGATAAGCCCAAGAAGATATTGTTGATTATCAATTTGTTATCAATATTATTCTTGGGCTTCCCTGGAGGCTCAATGGTAAATAATCTGCCTACCAATGAAGGAGACACGGGTTCAATCCCTGATCCAGAAAGATCCTGCATGCTAAGGAACAACTAAGCCCATGCACCACAACTACTGAGCTTGCATTCTAGAGCCCAGGAGCCGCAACTGCGGAGCCCATGTGTGCAGACTACTGAAGCCCACGCAGCCTAGAGCCCATGCTCTGCAACGAGAGAAGCGACTGCAACGACTGCCCATGTACCGCAACTAGAGTGGAGCACCCACTCACCACAAGTACAGAAAAGCTCGTGTAGCAACAAAGACCCAGCGCAGCCAGAAATACATAAATTTTTAAAGAGTATATTTAAAAAATATGTTATTATTGAATAGTTGCTGCTTTTCTCATAAGTCCCTTATTAATAATAGTATCACTAGTTTTGTCTGTCTTCAGTTCATTTCAGTCGCTCAGTCATGTCTGACTCTTTGTGACCCCATGGACTGCAGCACGCCAGGCCTCCCTATCGCCAACACCCAGAGTTTACTCAGACTCATGTCCATTGAGTCGGTGATGCCATCCAACCATCTCATCCTCTGTCATCCCCTTCTCCTCCTGCCTTCAATCTTTCCCAGCATCAGGGTCTTTTCAGATGAGTCAGTTCTTCATATCAGGTGGCCAAAGTGTCTGTCTTACTAGAGTCTAAAAGAAAAACTGAAGGGAGCTTTGATCTCATAAGTGTTTCAGAGATGGTTGTTTCTCAAAATTTGTAAATATTGCTCTTTGAATTTTATATCTCCTTGGCTTTCCCTTGTACTCTCTTCTCTATGAAAAATACGAGTAATTTCTGCATAGAAGAATTACCAGCCCTATTCGGTAAAGCATCTGTCTACAGTGTGGGAGACCTGGGTTCGATCCCTGGGTCGGGAAGCTCCCTGGAGAAGGAAATGGCAACCCACTCCAGTACTCTTGCCTTGAAAATCCCATGGACGGAAGAGCCTGGTAGGCTGCAGTCCAGGGGGTCGCTGAGTCGGATGCGACTGAGCGACTTCACTATTCCGAAATTGAGAAGGGAAAACAAATTAAAAAATCTTAAATTTATGAACTCAAATTTCTTCTTCTTTTTCTTATGTGGAAAATTTGGTATGAAATATTAGAAATGTGGGTACGTATTTCAGAAATGAACAGATGGAGGAATTGCAAAGGAAAAAAATGTTTAGATTAAACTACACAAAAACATTGCAAAATATCCATGGAAATTAAAGTGTACATGACAATCTTCAAAAATGTTTTCAAGAATGCATGACTGACAATCAAATATCTTTAACATATGGATGATTTTAAAACACCAAAAGCAAATATTCAGTGTTGTTGTTTAGTCGCTAAGCTGTGTCCGACTCCTTTGGAACCTCATGGACTGTAGCTTGCCAGGCTCCTCTGTCCATGGGATTCACCAGGCAAGAATACTAGAGAGGGTAGCCATTCCCTTCTCCAGGGGATCTTTCTGATCCAGGGATAGAACCTGGGTCTCCTCCATTGCAGGTAGATTCTTTACCATCTGAGCCACAAGGAAAGCCCTTTAGTAGGTTAGCAAACATGGAAACTGTGAAGCCAAGTAGAAAACTGTGCTTCACTGTCTGCAGGAAGATAAATACTTCAACCCCTTGCCATGTGTTGAGTGTTGTCACCCATAAATATATTTCTCTCAGATTCTGTCAGTAGAACATTACATGGAAAAATAATCTTTCAGATGTAATTAAATTAAGGGTTTTAAGCTGAGGTCATCCTAGATTTCCTAGGATGGACCCTAAATCCAATGACATGTGTCCTCATAAAAGTCACATAGAGGGACACATACAGAGAAGACCATGTGACTGTAGAAACAGAGATTGGAGGTATTTAATCACAAACCAAAAAATGCAAGCAGCCACCAAGAGCTGGAAGAATCAAAGAAAAATTCCCTAAGAGCCCTGGGAGGGAGCACAGTCCTGCCAACACCTTGCTTTGAGACTGAGAAACACACAAAGGCACTAAAATAGATAAATCAAAAGAGACCTCTGCTTGGCAAAGGAACAAATTATTGAGACACACAATAACTTGGATAGATCTCAAGGGCATTTGGTTAAGTAAAAAAGCCAATATCAAAAGGTCACCTGCTGTAGGATTCCATTTATATAACATTTTTGAAATGGCAAAATTATAGATGAAAACAGATTAGTGGTTGTCAGGGGTTAGGGACGGTGGGGCAAGTGTGATGGATGTAGCTACAAAGGGGTAGCGCGAGGATGATCTTTGTGGTAAAACAATAGTTTCGTGTCTTGATTGCATTGACAGTCATACAAATTTACACATGTGACAGGATGGCACTGGACTTTATATGCATATTGGACAAATATGAATTTGCTGGTTTTGATGTTGTGCTGTAATTACATATAATGTGATCACTGGGGGGAACCCGGGTGAAGGACACTGTTCAGTGCTATTTTTGCTGCTTCCTGGGAAGCTCTACATATTTTCTCATAAAAATACTTTAAATATCATTATCAAGATGATGACAACTATTTTGGCTTACTCACCCAAACTTTTAAAATGTGGACATGTTAGGAACAATTGGTTTATTTTGAAAAGAATTCCTAGAAAAATGTCTTCATGCACACCGATGTAGCTAGAAAATGAGTCATTACAGTTTTAGAAATATTAGGAATAATTTGACTGTAAAATAGAAAGTTACTCCAAGGGCATACTATGCACCTTTTAAAATTCTACGATAGAAGAAAAATCTGCCCGATTACATATAGAAATGCAAATAAGTTACTTATTTTTATTGGAATTATTATGCTTTAAGATTTTTCACTTTACTTTTCTCATGTTGTTTTACTTTTTCTTTATATAACTAATGTGACGTAAATATTAGCTTATTATACATAAGCCATATACTAGTTTATCTATATAATGAACAGGCTTCCCCAGTGGCTCAGCGGTAAAGAATCCATCTCTAAACCAGGAGACATTGGTTCCATCCCTGGGTCAGGAAGATCCCCTGGAGGAGGGCATGGCAACCCACTCCAGTATTCTTGCCTGGAGATTCCCAAGGACAGAGGAGCCTGGGGGGCTACAGTCCACAGGGTCATAAATAATCAGACAGGACTGAAGCAACTGAACATGCACGAATGCACATATAATGAAAGAATCGTCCCGAGTCTCTCCTGGCTTATGCTTTCTAAAAAGATGCATTAACAGCATTCCCAGGAAGTGTCATGGCAACTGCACAAATGAGGGAGTCCATTCCCAGTTCTCATTAAGATTCCTCCTATACAGGTAGAATGCAGCATCAGAAAAAGAAAGCACCACATCCAACTAAATTTTTAAAAAGCTGATCTCCTTAAACAGACCAGATATCCACTGGGCCAGAAAAAAACAGTGCTTAAGGAAGATGAGTGCTAGTGTCTCACTTCTGTGCCTGAGTTAACCAGCAAAAGTGAAGACTCCATTTTTGAGCATCAGCAGGAGGTAGACCAATATCTAGATAATACAGGCTCTCACAGAAGCCAATGGTATCCCACTGTATCTCAGACAACCTGAGCTAAGTGTGTATGACTCTCCAAGATCACAGGCTTCTAAGAGCGGTCCTTAGAAATAAGGAAACAAGAGATTTATCATGATCTGTGCGTGCTCAGTTGTGTCTCTTTGCGGCCGTTTGGACTGTGGCCCGCCAAGCTTCTCTGTCCATGAGATATTTCAGGCAAGAATACGGAAGTGGGTTGCCATTTCTTCCTCCAAGGGATCTTCCTGACCCGGGGATCAAACCCTAATCTCCTGCATTGCAGGTGGATTCTTTACGTTGAGCCATCTGGGAAGCCCTTATCATGATCTACCCTCTACCAAGGATGGTTCCTCATGTGTAATTAGATACTGTAAATGCTTTACTGTGTTCATGTTAGTCTGTCAGTGTAGTCATTTCGGTCAGGTTCGCAGATTTCTTGCAGGTTTAGTTATTTATAGGAAGCTGGACTAAGAGGGGCTCCTTGACTATTTTGTTTGAAAGTCTTGTGTCCAAGGTCAAATGAAGCAGACAAGCAGCGGTCTTATGTTATTCTCTCTGGATGAGGTACGCAGAATTGAGAGATGCTTTTTCAGTATCCTCACCAGGTGTTGAAGCCCCAGTGGGAAACAGTAGGATTTGGGAAATAAAAGCATCTTCTTTTTTTCCCTTTCTATTCTGTATTTTCCTAAGCTAGCAGAGAATATATGCTTTTAACAATAGGTTAAGCTGTTTTTAATACTTCCTATCAGTCAGAGTTAGGAAGAACCCTACCAGTATAATTGTGTCAAACATATTTCTAAGTTTCGGATATGATAAAAAGAGATAATGGGATTCTTCATTTAAACTAGAGACAATAGGATGAGAATGTGATTGTTTATGTATAATAATGAGAGCATTTAGAAGAGCGCAGTTCTTTGAGAACAAAGTTAGTTTATACTTTAATCAGATGTGACTTCCCTTCAAATTTGTTCTACTTTAGAACATAGACAAGAAAGCAATTACAATTTTTAGATTAAAATGACTACTTCTCTAATGTCAAAATGAAGATATATGAAAAAACATGCATATGAAGAGAATTCTAATCCTTGAATTTTGCATGAAATTACCCTAATACATACAGAAAAGGAAAGTATGTCTGTTGTATTCAAAGCACAGATTTATAAACAATTATACCTTTTATTTCCAGGGTATGAAATATATTTCACAGCGTGTTTTCATGAACATAAACTAAAGCATTAAGACAGCAAACAAACAAAACTCTATAGTGAATGTTGTATCTATAAATTTAGCAATAGACTTGGGCTAAAACCAGGAAATGAGGATGATCTACCAGAAAATGTATTAGTAAGAACCATGTTTTTATGATCTATTGCCAATAAGAGTTAACTATTAACTAATTTAAAAGTGTGTGAAAAGATTTAAAATTGTATTTCTTTGATAATATTAGGTTAATGAATGGCCATTTAAAGATGCTAAAGATATATTCAGGTCAAATATAATGAAAATTTCAAGCACTTGAAGTTCAATTTTCTTTTTTATTATGTGCAAATCAAAATAGAGAAAAACACTCCACCTAACAAATTAGATTACTGTTTACAAGCGTTTAAAATTTTAGGAGGCAAATGAAGTTTTAAAAAAACACCCTAGAGTCATTATATTTTTTTCATTCTTGACTAACTGAAAGTCAGGATGACCTTTTCAAAGGTGGTGACATTTGTAATGTTCAGAGAAAGACTGAGGAAGTAAAATTTATCTAATGCAAAAAACCTAGAACATCTGGCTGAAAATCCTTTAATTTACACTTTTTTGGAAGCAACTTGCCATTCATAGCTCTTCTGTCACTGAGGCAGCTAAATGATACTCTGATGGGGGAGTACCTAGAACAACAGGCGCCCTGGGTGTTCATGAACTGTGGGATCAGGTTTGTACTCATTCACATCCATCCTATTTAATGAATGCACAGTATTAATTCTTTGTGCAGCCATAGAATCAGCAAAAGGATTAGCCACTGGAATGAGTGAAAACAGACTCTCTACCCTAGTGGGGCAATTTGGGAACAAGCTCTTTCCTTACTAGACAGGTACAAAGTCATTCAAGTATTCAGAGTGGGCAACATCTGTTTACCACTTCCCCTGAAGTAAGTGGTGATAGAGAGTAGTATATTATCAGCTCCCCATGTGACTCAGTGAAGAAGAACCCAGCTGCCAATGCAGGAAATGCTGTTTCAATCCCTGGGTCAGGAAGATCCCCTGGAGGAGGGCATGGCAACCCACTCCAGTGTTCTTGCCTGGAGAATCCCATGGACAGGGGAGAGTGGCAGGCTACAGTCCACAGGATCACAAAGAGTTGGACACGACTGAAGCAATTTAGTACACATGGGGAAGAATTGACAGTTTTGTTACCAATAAGAAGTAGCATGGAATCTAGAAAGAGGGCACTGATGAAATTTTCTGCAGGGCAGCAATGGAGACACAGACGCAGAGAACGACAAAAATGACAATAACAAACTGATATAGACCAAAATAAAAAAGGTACTTGTTTCAGAAAATCAGCCATTTTATGATTTTTTCAAACCAAACAATGTCTATGCAGCTATGGTGCCTATATTCTGGCCTAGTCGATAGCAACACAAATTAAATCTAAAATAGAAGTGAAAAATAGTAGACACTGCAAATGTAGTTACAACCAGTGGGAGATGGTTCTAATTTGAGATGGTTGTGTCACCTATCAATTACTTCCAATCTCCTCAGTCAGAACAGTTTAGCTAATATGTATACTCCAGAGGGGGTTAGCTAAAATTAAAATACTCTAACAGGGAAGCCACACTCCAGGTGTGGTCATTTAGCAATTGAAACACCCTCCAGGGATAGCACAGACAACTTTAAATCCTCCTAAGCCCTACCTAAATCTTATCTGATTAACTTATCCTTTATCTTATCTGATAAAGAAGTAAGAAATTGTTTTCATTGATGAAGTGAGGAATGATGAGGCTCAGAAAGGTTGTATAGGTGTTGCTCTCCACACGTGAATAGTATGTTAAGAATCCTACAAGCCCATTAGCCTAGTATTTATTTAGGATCGCTCTAGATCTGAAGCGTGTAGAATTCAGTTCAATTCAGTCTCCCAATTGTGTCCAACTCTTTGTGACCCCATGACTGTAGCATGCCAGGACTCCCTGTCCATCACCAACTCCTGGAGTTTACTCAAATTCATGTCCATCGAGTCGGTGATGCCATCCAACCATCTCATTCTCTGTTGTCCCCTTTTCCTCCCGCCTTCAGTCTTTCCCAGCATCAGGGTCTTTTCCAAGGAGTCAGTTCTTTGCATCAGATGGCCAAAGTATTGGAGTTTCCGCCTCAGCATCAGTCCATCCAATGAACATTCAGGACTGATTTCCTTTACGATGGACTAGTTAGATCTCCTTGCTGTCCAAGGGACTCTCAGGAGTCTTCCCCAACACCACAGTTCAAAAGCATCAGTTCTTCAAGGCTCAGCTTTCTTTATAGTCCAACTCTCACATCCATACATGACCGTTGGAAAAAAAAAACATAGCCTTGACTAGATGGACCTTTGTTGGCAAAGTAATGTCTCTGCTTTTCAATATTCTATCTAGGTTTGTCATAACTTTTCTTCCAAGGAGTACGTGTCTTTTAATTTCATGGCTGCAGTCACCATCTGCAGTGATTTTGGAGCCCAGAAAAATAAAGTCTCTCACTGTTTCCACTGTTTCTCCATTTATTTCCCATGAAGTGGTGGGACCGGATGCTATGATCTTAGTTTTCTGAATGTTGAGATTAAGCCATCTTTTTCACTCTCTTCTTTCACTTTCATCAAGAGGTTCTTTAGTTCTTCTTCACTTTCTGCCATAAGGTTGGTGTCATCTGCATATCTGAGGTTATTGATATTTCTCCTGGCAATCTTGATTCCAGCTTGTGCTTTATCCAGTCCAGTGTTTCTCACGATGTACTCTGCATATAAGTTAAATAAGCATGGTGACAGTACACAGCCTTGACATACTCCTTTTCCTATTTGAAACCAGTCTGTTGTTCCATGTCCAGTTCTAACTGTTGCTTCCTGACCTGCATACAGATTTCTCAAGAGGCAGGTCAGGTGTTCTGGTATTCCCATCTCCTTTAGAATTGTTCACAGTTTATTGTGATCCACACAGTCAAAAGCTTTGGCATAGTCATTATAAAGCAGAAATAGATGTTTTTCTGGAACTCTCTTGCTTTTTCGATGATCCAGTGGATGTTGGCAATTTGATCTCTGGTTCCTTAAGTTCACGGTTCATGTATTGCTGAAGCCTGGCTTGGAGAATTTTGAGCATTACTTTGCTAGTGTGTGAGATGAATGCAATTGTGCAGTAGTTTGAACTTTCTTTGGCATTGCCTTTCTTTGGGATTGGAATGAAAACTGACGTTTTCCAGTCCTGTGGCCACTGCTGAGTTTTCCAAATTTGCTGGCATATTGAGTGCAACACTTTCAACAGCATCATCTTTTAGGATTGGAAATAGCTCACCTGGAATTCTATAACCTCCACCAGCTTTGTTCATAGTGATACTTCCTAAGGCCCACTTGGCTTCACATTCCAAGATGTCTGGCTATAGGTGAGTGATCACACCATCGTGATTATCTGGGTCATGAAGATCTTTTTTTTTACAGTTCTTCTGTGTATTCTTGCCACCTCTTAATATCTTCTGCTTCTGTTAGGTCCATACCATTTCTGTCCTTTAGAAAGTGAAAGTGAAGTCGCTCAGTCGTGTCCAATTCTTTGCGACCCCGTGGACTGTAGCCCTCCAGGCTCCTCTGTCCATGAGATTCTCCAGGCAAGAATACTGGAGTGGGTTGCCATTTCCTTCTCCAGGGGATCTTCCCGACCCAGGGATTGAACCCAGGTCTCCCGCATTGCAGGCAGACGCTTTAACCTCTGAGCCACCAGGGAATCATATTTGCCTGAAATGTTCCCTTGGTATCTCTAATTTTCTTGAAGAGATCTCTAGTCTTTCCTATTCTATTGTTTTCCTCTATTTCTTTGCATTGATTGCTGAGGAAGGCTTTTTTATCTTTCCTTGCTATTCTTTGGAACTCCGCATTCAAATGGGTATGTTAGTCCTATACAACAAACATTCTACAGCTGATCTTGGAGAAAGAAATGGTAACTCACTCCAGTAATCCTACCTGGTAAATCCATGAACAAAAGGGTCTGGTGGGCTTGAGTCCCTGCGAGTTGCAAAGAATTAACAACCCAGCACTACACCTTCCATTAGATATTTCCTTTTGTTCAAGTGCCTACAAGAACAAAAAGGACTTCATGAAGCTTACAGGTAACCCATTCTTTTATTAGAACTTCCGGACTGAGAGAGAGCACAGAGGGGAAAGGTCATATAGGGTGTATAACTCACATCCTCCTCTGATTCACAAGAGGTATGGATATTTTCAAAAGAACTCTCCGTGGTGAATGGGACAGATTTTGAGCAGAAACAATGTTTTCATACATTCAAAGTATCTCCCCATTTACTATTTAGTCATCAGAAAGGGAAAACTAGTAGCCTTAAAATAGAAAATCCTAGAAGACACTATCATGACCAAGTAACCACTCTAAGATTTATAGAAAAATACACTGACATCATGCACCCACTGATATGATGAACTAAGAATGGCATATCATGTCTGTGGCATTTTTCTCTTTGATGGATGACCAAATATGGGAGACTATATTTTACCTCTAGTCTCTTTGGGTTTTCCAGGTGAGCCTGGGATTTAAACTGACATAAGACAGACTTTCTGGAAAACACCCTGATGTGCTGGGAGGGATTGAGGGCAGGAGGAGAAAGGGACGACAGAGGATGAGATGGCTGGATGGCATCACCCACTCGATGCACATGAGTTTGCGTGGACTCCAGGAGTTGGTGATAGACAGGGAGGCCTGGCGTGCTGCAATTCATGGGGTCGCAAAGAGGTGGACACTACTGAGCGACTGAACTGAACTGAACTGAACTGAACTGAAGACAGATCTACAGGAGAAAAACATACACATTTATATTAATGGTATATACCATGAACCTTTATAAAGAATGACAAACCAAAGAAATGATGAAATCAACAGATTTTCATATTAGGTTGGACAGACAAACAATTGTGGAAAAACAACTAAAAACTTCATGGGGATGTATTATGTTAATAAGGTCTGCTTATAGAATTCTTTTGATTTCAATTTCTCATCCTTGATGATAAGAATATTTCTTTCTGGTATTAAGCAAAGCATCCTTTAAGTGAGAGTTTTTAATTCTTGTTTTCACAAAGAAATGGGGAGATTAGAATGCCCTCCTTGCATCTGCTTTTTTTTTTAAGTTCCTTTAACTTAAAATAATATTTCTGCTAAAGTGGAAAATTTGGGGGTGATATATTCTGCCACTCTTCACTCTAACATCAGTCAGTTCAGTTCAGGTCAGTCACTTAGTCCTGTCCGACTCTTTGTGACCCCATGAATCACAGGACTCCAGGCCTCCCTGTCCATCACCAACTCCAGGAGTTCACTCAGACTCATGTCCATTGAGTCAGTGATGCCATCCAGCCATCTCATCCTCTGTCGTCCCCTTCTCTTCCTGTCCCCAATCCCTCCCAGCATCAGAATCTTTTACAATGTGTCAACTCTTTGCATGAGGTGGCCAAAGTACTGGAGTTTCAGCTTTAGCATCAGTCCTTCCAATGAACACCCAGGACTGATCTCCTTTAGAATGGAGTGGTTGGATCTCCTTGCAGTCCAAGGGGCTCTCAAGACCTTCTCCAACACCACAGTTCAAAAGCAGCAGTTCTTCGGCACTCACCTTTCTTCACAGTCTAACTCTCACATCTATTCATGACCACTGGAAAAACCATAGCCTTGACTAGACGGACCTTTGTTGGCAAAGTAGTCTCTGCTTTTGAATATGCTGTCTAGGTTGGTCACAAGGAGTAAGTGTCTTTTAATTTCATGGCTGTGGTCACCACCTGCAGTGATTTTGGAGCCCAAAAAAATAGTCTGACACTGTTTCTACTGTTTCCCCATCTATTTCCCATGAAGTGATGGGATGAGATGCCATGATCTTCGTTTTCTGAATGTTAAGCCAACTTTTTCACTCTCCTCTTTCACTTTCATCCAGAGGCTTTTTAGCTCCTCTTCATTTTCTGCCAATCATGACAAAACATCAAGCAAACAAATATATGGATAATCTACAAAATAAGTGTCAGTTCTTTTAAATGGATAAAGTAGTAAAATCGGTGAACTCCAAATAAATTTTGTAGCTTGGTTAAAATAATAGTATACCAAATTTAATTTCTTACTTTTGATAATTTTCCCATGGTTTTGTTAGATGTTAACATGAGAACAAGCTGGCTAAAGGACACATGGAAGCTCCCTGGATTATTTTTGCAGCTTTTCTCTCCGTCCAAAATTATCTCAAAATAAAATCTAAAAGAGAAAAAGAAAAAAAGAAAAGTATATCTTAAAAATTTAATCTTAGAGATCATTCAAATCAAATTTCTGATGTAATAATCTATATTATGCGGTTCACAGATATAAGGCAAAATAAAACAAAATCACAACTATGATATTCTTCATGCTTTGAAGGATAAAAATTTGTTATTTTTGGAGAAGTTCTCTATGTTTTCACTACATTATACTGAAACTAAAATACAGATAGAGTGCTAACAGGAGGATTAATCATGATTAAAAAGTAAATGAAATCACAATATGTAGAATATAACCAAAGACTGTGCAGGACTTAAATACACTAATTAAAATGCAATTTAAAATTTAAATAAGAGAAAACGATATTTAAATTTAAGTAAGAGAAAACCATAATTTCCACATTGCTTCAAGAGCTCTTAATGCTTGAAAGTAAAGAAGAGAATATGATGAAAATATATATTATGCTTTCTGTATGCTTGATGAAGCCATTTCTATGTCACGAATAACAATGGTGATATTGTTCCAATGGAATAAAGTGGAAAAGCCATTGTTGGACTGTCAGAGGATGAAAGACTATGGTACTAAGAATACTAAGTATAACTATTAATAATCGAAAGATGTGAATTCTAATGGTACCCCACAGACATTTGAGCAGATATTAGAAGTTCCTCACAATGATGAAGTGAAGATGAAATTAATTAGTCTACAATGGACTGAACAATATCATAGTATAAATAATTGTAATCAGTTGTCAAAGTAAAGCATTTTCTTTCAGATTGTTATTCAAGTCGTTCTGCTCACATTGAAACTCAGGCTCAGGAAAGGCTAGGAAGAGAGAGATAAAAATCCATGTAGTTGCTTTTCTTTTAAGAAGGCCATTTAGAAATGCCTGAATACTAGTAAACCTGGATTGCAGTGTTTCACTGTGATTTTAAAGTCTACAAACTCAAACTCTCTTGTAAAACATCTATTTTCTAAAAACTCATCCATTTCTAAAATGGCTGTCAAGTATCTATTGTATATCAGAAACTGGCATATAGGTATACTGTTGTATAAATATGTAAAAACAGCACCCCTCAGGGAACATGTATTCTATTCAATTAGTTAGGACTTTTTCATCACAATTAACTAAAAACTCAAGTTAAATTAGCTTAGGTTAAAAAGAATATTTGTTAGGTGAAATAACCTGAAAATTCAAGCCATGGAACAGGTATCACCCAAGCCTAGACTCCCTAACTGAGCCTCGAGTTTGCTTGTTGGACCTGTCTCAAGGACCATATAGTATTAAGTACAGCACACACGCCTTCAATATCTAAACCACCTCAGATCTCCTGTGTAGTCATAAAGAGAGCAAGCCTTTTTGTGAGAACACAAATTCAAAAAAGCATTGCATATTATTTGCTTTGATTAGATTCTTTGTCAGTCCTTGAAGAAATTTCTTGGCCAAATGAATATGAAGAAAGAATTAACTTATGACTGGATTTTGTGTTACACTTAGGAGTGGGGGATGAAGTTATATTACAAGAACCCTGGGTGGTGATGGCAGCAGAAGGAATATTACCACAGCAGGAAAGTGCTTCCCAGGTGACTCAGTGGTAAAGAATCTATCTGCCAATGCAAGAGACACAGGAGACTCGGGTTTGATCCCTGGGTCAGGGAGATTCCCTGGAGGAGAAAATGGCAACCCACTCCAGTATTCTTGACTGGAAAATCCCAGGAACAGAAGAACCTGGTCCATGGGATCGCAGAATCAGACACGACTTAGTTAGTGATTGAGCATGCAATCATGCATCTTTGAGACCAACTTCATATAATTGTCAAACCTGATTCTACTCTGTTATAGAATCAGGTTTATCTACCATATAAGCACAAAATAGGAACATTATTACTTGTTTGGTAAATAAACTCTTAAATGTAGCAGAAGGTCATACAAGAACAAATTATTGCAGGGCCGTTGTATGATCATAAATTACATTGCTGGAATTAATAGTGGGCATATTCATTTAAAATACAGGCACACACATTTATTTCTAATGCAAACATATAGTTATTAAACTTTTAAAAGGTTATGATAAGAACAATCGATAAATAAAATTAAATGTCAAAATAAATATTTTCCATATGGTTGACATTCCATCTAATAGTGATTTAGCAGATACTTAAAACCAGACCAGCGTTGTACAGTGGAAATATAATGCAAACCACATATGCAAAGTGAAATGTTTTTGAAAGTGATCAAAATAATACATATTTTGCTTAATACCATATAACTTAACTATTACAGATTTAGCCTGTAATCAATGTAATAAATAAATTAATTAAATAGATTAGAACTTTTGTTTAATTTTGAGAGCACCTCTCAATTCAAACTGGGTGCAATTCAAGTATTTATTAGTAATATGTTTCTTATGGCTATCATATGAACATCTAAGGCTAAAAAAAATGAAGGATGCAATGATGAAAATTAAAATGCTTTAATTTCAGGTACTTGCAATCTCATGTAGTAAACTACATATGTGATTAAACTCATAAAATATAGTATTTTAATATAAAAATAAAAACAGATATTTGTAAAAATAGAATGAAGTCAATTCCAGTTAAAGGAATTAAAAGGGTCAAATTCTGAGCTCCCTAAATTAAAGCACAAAATTAAATTCTTTTCTACAGTAGAAATTCCATATGTTCTTTGAAGATGAGATCAGAATGGATCATATTTAATCAAATAGAAACAGTTTGGTGAAATGAGAAGACAGTGAAGTACATCATAACTAACTCTTTTAATCTTAGTTTTGAATGTATTAGCTGTGTGATTTGAAGTCAACTCTTGATTGCTTTCTCTGAATACCTAGAGGGATTAGAACTGTTGTTGCTATTCAATCCCTAATTCATGTCTGACTCTTTGCAACCCCAAAGACTGAAGCACAGCAGGCTTCCCGGACCTTCATTATCTGCCGGAGTTTGCTAAGACTCATGTCCACTTCATCAGTGATGCCTTCCAACCATCTAACCCTCTGTCACACCCATCTCCTCCTGCCTTCTATCTTTGCAGTATCAGAGTTTTTTCCAATGAGTCAGCTCTTCCCATTAAGTGGCCAGAGTATTGGAGCTTAGCTTCAGCATCAGTCCTTCCAATGAATCATTTAGTTCAGTCACTCAGTCGTGTCTGACTCTTTGCGACCCCATGGACTGCAGCACGCCAAGCCTCCCTGTCCATCACCAACTCTTGGAGGTCATTCAAACTCATGTCCACTGAGTCGGTGATGTCATCCAACCATCTCATCCTCTGTTGTCCCCTTCTCCTCCTGCCTTCAATCTTTCCCAGCTTCAGGGTTTTTTCAAATGAGTCAGTTTTTCCAATCAGGTGGCCAAAGTATTGGAGTTTCAGCTTCAGCCTCAGTTCTTCCAATGAATATTTAGGATTGATTGGTTTGATCTCCTTGTGGTCCAAGGGACTCTCAAGAGTCTTCTCCAACACCACAATTCAAAAGCATCAATTCTTTGATGCTGAGCCTTTTTTATGGTCCAACTCTCACATCCATACATGACTGCTAGAAAAACCATAGCTTTGACTATATGGACCTTTGTTGGCAAAGTGATGTATCTATTTTTTAATACACTGCCTAGGTTTGTCATAGCTTTTATTCCAAGAAACAAGCATCTTTTAAATTCATGGCTCTAGTCACTGTCTGCAGTGATTTTGGAGCCCAAGAAAATAAAACCTGTCAGTGTTTTCACTTTTTCCTCTTTTATTTCCCATGAAGTGATGGGACTGAATGCCAGATCTTACAGCTAACACATACAACATTAGTGAATGACACTTAGAAAATTGTTCTATATAGTTCTTGTCATATATTTTAGAGTATTAATTGTTAGTTTAATTATTATTATTTCAAACTATAAATGCATTTTAAATGTCATTTATAAAATGTTTGTTTCAGTCCTATATTCTAATTTGTTGGTCCTCAACTGGGACAATTTTACCTCCCAGAGAACAATTAGAAATGTAAAGAGACATTGGTTGCCACAACTAGGGGGGCACTCCTAGCATATAATGGGTAGAGGACAGAGACAGAGGTAAATAACTCATGATGTACACTCTCTTCCCAACCTAAACACACAAAGAATTCAGTTCAGTTCAGTTCAGTCACTCAGTTGTGTCGCTCACTCATCATCTTTGTGACCCCATGAATTGCAGCATGCCAGGCCTCCCTGTCCATCACCAACTCCCAGAGTTAATCCAAACTGATGTGCATCAAGTTGGTGATGCCATCCAGCCATCTCATCCTTGGTCATCCCCTTCTCCTCCTGCCCCCAATCCCTCCCAGCTTCAGAGTCTTTTCCAATGAGTCAACATTTTACATGAGGTGGTCAAAGTACTGGAGTTTCAGCTTTAGCATCAGTCCATCCAATAAACACCCAGGACTGATCTCCTTTAGGATGGACTGATTGGATAGCAAACACCCTCTTCCAACAACAAAAGAGAAGACTCTACACATGGACATCACCAGATGGTCAACACCGAAATCAGATTGATTATATTCTATGCAGCCAAAGATGGAGAAGCTCTATACAGTCAACAAAAACAAGACCGGGAGCTGACTGTGGCTTAGATCATGAACTCCTTATTGCCAAATTCAGACTTAAATTGAAGAAAGTGGAGAAAACCACTAGACCATTCAGGTATGACCTAAATCAAATCCCTTATGATTATACAGTGGTAGTGAGAACTAGATTTAAGGGACTAGATCTGATAGACAGAGTGGCTGATGAACTATGGACAGAGGTTAGTGACGTTGTACAGGAGGCAGGGATCAAGACCATCGCCATGGAAAAGAAATGCAAAAAAGCAAAATGGCTGTCTGAAGAGGCCTTACAAATAGCTGTGAAAAGAAGAGAATTGAAAAGCAAAGGAGAAAAGGAAAGATATAAGCATCTGAATGCAGAGTTCCAAAGAATAGCAAGGAGAGATAAGAAAGTCTTCTTCAGCGATCAATGCAAAGAAATAGGGGAAAACAACAGAATGAGAAAGACTAGAGATCTCTTCAAGAAAATTAGAGATACCAAGGGAACATTTCATGCAAAGATGGTCTTGATAAAGGACAGAAATGGTATGGTCCTAACAGAAGGAGAAGATATTAAGAAGAGGTGGCAAGAATACACAGAAGAACTGTACACAAAAGAGCTTCATGACCCAGATAATCATGATGGTGTGATCACTCACCTAGAGTCAGACATTCTGGAATGTGAAGTCAAGTGGGCTGTAGGAAACATCACTATGAACAAAGCTAGTGGAGGTGATGGAATTCCAGTAGAACTATTTCCAATCCTGAAAGATGATGTTGTGAAAGTGCTACAGGCAAGATGCCAGCAAATTTGGAAAATTCAGCAGTGGCCACAGACTGGAAAAGGTCAGTTTTCATTCCAATCCCAAAGAAAGGCAATGCCAAAGAATGCTCAAACTACCGCACAATTGCAGTCATCTCACATGCTAGCAAAGTAATGCTCAAAATTCTCCAAGCCAGGCTTCAGCAATACATGAACCATGAACTTAAGGAACCAGAGATCAAATTGCCAACATCCACTGGATCATGGAAAAAGCAAGAGAATTCCAGAAAAACATCTATTTCTGCTTTATTGACTATGCCAAAGCCTTTGACTGTGTAGCTCATATAAAGAATTATTTGGGCCCAAATGCCAAAAGGACTGAGATTGAGAAATTCTGCTATAACTGAAAAGCAAATATAAACTTTCAGAAGATAGCATCTATCATCCATAAACTTTAGCAAATTTTCAATTATTTTTAAAATTAGCTTCTCTTATCAAGAACTGGATTTTTTCCCCCTGATCTTTCTAATGTTGGCTAGTCTTGGCTTGTTTTTGCCATATATGTGGTGGCAGTAACTGTCTATTTCCCACACTCAATCCCAAGAAATTTTCATATTCCACTCACTCACTATTACCCACCAAGGGAACCAGTCCAAGCAAACCTTCATGACAAATAGACATGATGTGTACCAGTCAAGGCCGCCCACAGGCTAGCTGAACACCACACTGGCAGCTCTGCCCTACTGACCCATCAACTTGTGAACAAAATAAAGGCTTTTTGTTTTTCACCAAATGAAGATTGTGAATGTTATTCAACAATGTAGTAGACACCCTGCCTATTCTTCCTAATATTTCTCAACCAAAAGCTTTAAAGAAGTGTGTGTGCTGACCACTATTGAGAAGCAAAAGGTGGGAAATTTCTAGAATACTTAGTATTTGAAAATTTTAATGAAGATCAATTATTTTGAATCTATTATTACAGTGTTTTTTCATTTGTCATCTATATAGCAAATATCCATGTCTAGAAAATTTTTTGTCCCCTACCAAAACATAGACTTACATTTATTAATAGAGGAAACAGATTGTAGAATTCTGAAAGAGATGGGAATAACAGACCACCTGACCTGACTCTTGAGAAGTCTGTATAGAGGTCAGAAAGCAACAGTTAGAACTGGACATGGAATAACAGACCGGTTCCAAATAGGAAAAGGAGTACATCAAGGCTGTATATTGTCACCCTGCTTATTTACTTTCTATGCAGAGTACATCATGAGAAACGCTGGGCTGGAGGAAGCACAAGCTGGAACCAAGATTGCCGGGAGAAATATCAATAACCTCAGATATACAGATGATACCACCCTTATGTGGTGGTGTCAGAATGTGAAGAAGAACTAAAGAGACTTGACAAAAGTGAAAGAGGAGAGTGAAAACATTGGCTTACAACTTCAGTTCAGTTCAGTCGCTCAGTCGTGTCCGACTCTTTGCAACTCCATGAATCACAGCACGCCAGGCCTCCCTGTTCATCACCATCTCCCAGAGTTCACTCAGACTCATGGCCATCAAGTCCGTGATGCCATCCAGCCATCTCATCCTGGGTCATCCCCTTCTCTTCCTGACCCCATCCCTCCCAGCATCAGAGTCTTTTCCAGTGAGTCAACTCTTCACATGATGTGGCCAAAGTACTGGAGTTTCAGCTTTCGCATCATTCCTTCCACAGAAATCCCAGGGTTGATCTCCTCCAGAATGGACCGGTTGGATCTCCTTGCAGTCCAAGCGACCCTCAAGAGTCTTCTCCAATACCACAGTTGAAAAGCATCAATTCTTCAGTGCTCAGCCTCCTTCACAGTCCAGCTCTCACATCCATACATGACCACAGGAAAAACCATAGCCTTGACTAGACCTTAGTCGGCAAAGTAATGCCTCTGCTTTTGAATATGCTATCTAGGTTGGTCATAACTTTTCTTCCAAGGAGTAAAAGTCTTTTAATTTCATGGCTGCAATGACCATCTGCAGTGATTTTGGAGCCCCCCAAAATAAAGTCTGACACTTTTTCCACTGTTTCCCCATCTATTTGCCATGAAGTGATGGGACTGGATGCCATGATCTTTGTTTTCTGAATGTTGAGCTTTAAACCAGCTTTTTCACTCTCCTCTTTCACTTTCATCAAGAGGCTGTTTAGCTCCTCTTTACTTTCTGCCATAAGGGTGGTGTCATCTGCATATCTGAGGTTATTGATATTTCTCCCAGCAATCTTGATTCCAGCTTGTGTTTCTTCCAGTCCAGCGTTTCTTAGTTTTCAGAAAACTAAGATTAATGGCATCTGGTCCTATCATTTCATGGCAAACAGATGGGGAAACAATTAGAGACTTTATTTTGGGGAGCTCCAAAATCACCTCAGATGGTGACTGCAGCCATGAAATTAAAAGACACTTACTCCTTGGAAGGAAAGTTATGACCAACCTAGAGAGCATATTAAAAAGCAGAGACATTGCTTTGCAAACAAAGGTCCATCTAGTCAAGGCTATGGTTTTTCCAGTGGTCATTTATGGATATGAAAGTTGGACTATAAAGAAAGCTGAGTACTGAAGAATTGATGCTTTTGAATCGTGGTGCTGGAGAAGACTCTTGAGAGTCCCTTGGATGGCAAGGAGATCCAACCAGTCCTTCCTAAAGAAAATCAGTCCTGAATTTTCATTCGAACGACTGATGCTGAAGCTGAAACTCCAATACTTTGGCCACCTGATGAGAACTGACTCATTTGAAAAGATCCTGATGCTGGGAAAGACTGAAGGTGGGAGAAGGGGATGACAGGATGAGATGGTTGAATGGCATCACAGACTCAATGGACATGAGTTTGAGTAAACTCCAGGAGTTGGTGATGGACAGGGAAGCCTGGCGTGCTGCCGTCCATGAGGTCACAAAGAGTCAGATGTGACTGAGCCATTGAACTGAACTGATATTTATTAATAGAAGAAACATGTTTTAGAATTACAGAGAATGCCAAGAACACAAATATTATCTAATCAGAAAGTGTTTTAGAAAATATAGTTCCAAAGTGATTATGTAGATAGAGCATATATGTTTATTTATTAAATTAATTTATATAACTTTTATCTGAATATAAAATTGCACTTTATATATGCTTGCCTTTCCAAAGTCTCCTTTTTCCCAAACTAAAGTCTAAAGAAAAATAAAATATTAAGATGCATGAATAATACAGAGTACTTTAATTCTATTTTCTATGATAATAAATAAGAAAGAAAATTTAATAGAAAATCTAAAATGTATCATTTATAAATTAAGAACAAGAATTGCTGAAAATTGTCTTATTTTATAAGCATTAGGAAAAGACTAGTCATAATAATATATATTCTTTAGGACCAAAAAAAAAAAGATCAGTTAATTTTAAAGATTCACTCAACAATTAGGAGAAAAATCTGGATTGCGGTCCAAGCTTTTCCCGTATGTATGTGACCTTGGGCTGTTTCCACTTTTTAGATCACCTCTTAAATCATTTTTAATTGCAAATGTTACTATTCTCCAAGGGCTCGATATAAAAATTCTAACAATTCTATGTCCATATCCATTCATTCTGAGTAGCTTATTCACTATTCTCTAATCATGTAATTGACTTTCATATGCTCTTAAATAGACATGAAATAATGGTTTACTAAAGCAATTGGTCACACACATTTGCTCTGTCTGGAATCTGAATCTGCAGAAACTCCTTTTTCCCATTGTGTACTTGTTGAAGTGCAAGCTTGCTTTTAAAGGTGAAGAAATAGTAAAATATTGTATTGGAAAAATAAACACATGACATCAGACATCAAAATTTCTCTTTAAGCATGAAATTATTTTAAATAAAGTGACATTAAAGTGGATTAGTTGAACTTAAATTTTGACCATTCATGTTTATGCCATGTGAATCATCATTTCTTTGCTAGTAAGAGAAGCTAAAGGATACACAATTTTTTAATTGGGATCCTAAAATCCTTATTTTTCCTCCGTCTTCTCCTCCTTCTTTTACTACTTAAGTAGGTTAAAAAAAAACTCTCATGTGAGACTAAAAATTTGATCCTGCACTATCATAAGGGGAAGATTTCCTGTATTAAATTTTCTTATTGTGCACTACATATTAAAAAGAGCAATTGTTTGTTATAATGTTAAGCTGATACCCATCTAAGTATAAATTCTTATGACAGTCAAGAATCGTGAAACTTTTATATAGGTAAGAGAAATCATAGGAATTACTGCTGTGGGAAATAACAATGGTTGAAGACTGTAATTATTGTTAATTCTTTCAGATGTATTTACACATGATAAATCTTCTTGGAGATTTCCTGCTAATATTTGCCGTCTATGTCCCAAACTATAAAGGAAGCAGAAAAAATGATTTTTGAGACATATAAATAATGTTACAGAAAAGCTACATTTTAGCTTAAGTGATACATTACATTACCCATCTCTGGTAGGTTAAAAGCCATACTTTCCTCCCCATATAATGTAAGATCATTGGATACTGCCTGTATTAAAGATACTTCCCCTTTCTTTACTAATTATGTAATAGACAAGGTTTATTGTTGTTGTTTGCCTTGCTATGATGAAGTGAATTCTTATTTTTTGGAATGGAAAATTAGCTAGAGTCTCCAAGTAAGCCTTGCTGTCTGAATATGAGCCTACTGTAATGTCACAATCACATTACCAATACTAAAGAATCCGCAACTTAATGCAATGTGCCACAGAAAATGTATGCCTGGGAAATGTTTACTCAAGAAAATGTTTACCATAATAATGTCACTTGTTAGTAAGAAGACTGAATGCTATTTTTGCTTTTATTTGCAAAAAGAAATATGGTTGATCCTTGAACACCACAAGTTTGAACTGCATGGAACTATTTACAACTATTTAAACATGGATTTCTTTTTTCTTTAAAAAAAAAAAACAAAACTCCTTTACAGCTTCTTAAGTTGCTTGAATTTACAGATTCAGGAGCTTTGGATACAAAGAAACCATGAATGCAGAGGAACAGCTTACACAGAGGGCCCATAAGTTATAGCTGGGTTTTTGATAGCCGAGAGGGCTGGTGGCTTTCCCTGGAAGCTCAGATGGTAAAGAATCTGCCTGCAATGTGGGAGACGTAGGTTTGATCCCTGGGCTGGGAAGATGCCCAGGAGGAGGGCATGGCAACCCACTCCAGTATTCTTGCCTAGAGAACCCCATGGACAGAGGATCCTGGCGGGCTACAGTCCATGTGGTCACAAAGAGTCAGACACAACTGAGCAACTAAGCACAGCACAGAGGCTTGGTACCCTAACCTTGATGATGTTCAAACATCAGTTTTATTGGGGTTGAATGACCTTTGGCATAGTAACTTCTTGACAAATTTATCTCCAAACTTCAATGTATTTACAATATATTATTTTTAATTTTTATATAAATTTTTAGCATAGTAAAGGAGAATATCTAAATGCTAAAATACATAGAATTGAAATAGAAATGGAAATTTGTTTTAGTTTGGTCACCCTTTACCACCAAGAAGGCAATATCTAATTCTGCCAGATCCAAAACAGTATTATTTTCAAGAATTCCAGAGGAAATTCAGCCCAAGATTTACCAAACCTTGGCACCCCACTCCAGTACTCTTGCCTGGAAATTCCTGTGGACGGAGGAGCCTGGTAGGCTGCAGTCCGCGGAGTCGCTAAGAGTCGGACACAACTGAACAACTTCACGTTGGCTTTTCACTTTCATGCATTGGAGAAGGATATGGCAACCCACTCCAGTGTTCTTGCCTGGAGAATCCCAGGGACGGGGGAGCCTGGTGGGCTGCCGTCTATGGGGTCACACAGAGTCGGACACGACTGAAGCAACTTAGCAGCAGCAGCAGCTGTCAAGACATGTGTCATTATATCTCACCCTGACACTATGATAAATACCTATTGCTATTTTTAATTCTCACTAATGAATTAGAGAGGCTGCAACTTTTTTATATTAGTACCTCATATATTTGAAGACATATGAAAGTAGTCTGGGCTTCCCAGGTGGCACAGCAGTAAAGAATCTGTCTGCTAACTCAGGAGATGCAAGAGATGCAGGTTCGATCCCTGAGTCTGAAAGACCCATTGGAGGAGGAAATGGCATCCCACTCCAGTATTCTTGCCTGAAAAATTCCATGGACAGAGAAATTTGGCAGGCTACAGTCTATGGGGTTGCAAAAAGTCGGACGCAACTGAGTATACACACACATGAAATCAGTCTATAGATTTATTTTTTCAAGACAATTGTTTCTTCTATATACCCAGTCATTAGGGCCCACTGAAGTTCTGATTATAAATGCAGATGACCAGGCAATACACTATAACAAATGAATCTCAATTTTCAGAAGAGAGGTTTAGATGTCTGAATTTTCAAAAAGCACCCCATGCCTATCTAATTACTAACATGTTTGTAAACTTCTGCTAATAAATATTTTTGGTCAATGAATTAATCTCTAATAATAGGATAGGAAAATCTCTTTGTTTGAAAATATTGAGCAGAATCAAATTGTAAAAAAAAAAAAATCTAGGTGGATTAAAATCAAATGCTTAAAAGAAAATAATTGTGAAGAATTGTTTTTATCATGAAATAGTCTCAAGAACCTTAGAAAGCTATGTTTAAGGACTGAGCCATTTCTATTTTTATTTTGGTTAATATTTTCATTATAATACAATGCATGTTTATTAAAATTTTTTTCAGAATTTTTATTTAAAAAGGACAAAGAGAAGCAAGAAGAGTCACCTATACTTAAACTTTCAGTTAAGATAATTGTTTACATTTTGATGTCTCGTTTCTACTTGTCAATGCATGTACATTTTTTATAAAAATTGTAGCTCAGCTGGTAAAGAATCTGCCTGCAATGTGGGAGACCTGGCTTCAGTCCCTGGGTTGGGAAGATCCCCTGGAGAAGGGAAAAGCTACCCACTCCAGTATTCTGGCCTGGAGAATTCCATGAACTATATAATCCATGGGGGTCACAAAGAGTCAGACAAGACTGAACAACTTTCACTTTAACTCTAATATGTATAAGTGTAAATTCATTTTTAACTAAAATATGTTGAAATTTTTCTTCATATTTTCATATCATAAAATATTCCTTCAACTTTAAATTTATTACATGTATACTTTTGCTTATTTAGATATTTACATTTCAGTTAACAATTATGAAATTATTCCATATTTTATTGCTTAATTTGTTTTGTTCTTAGAGATAATATTTGGTGAATATCTTTATTGCTGACTCTTTAATATATCCATGATCACTTCTGTGCTATATTTCCTTTGAAATCTCCAATTTGCCTCCCCAAAATCTCATCCTAACTTATTCTCAATGGTCTTTTATTAAAGCACCCATTTTCCTACATGCCAATACTTAGCATTAAGATTTGTTCATGCATTTTTCTCTATATATATTTTACACGTTGGAATATCAGGCAGATGCTGGAATATATAAATAAATCTGAAATGTTTATCATTTTATGTGCTTCAGATCAGAATAAAAAGCAGGGGGATTATCTATTTCTTTAAGATTTTAAAGGCATTCTAGCATTAAATTATGAAAGACTGATACATAAAAGAGCATAATATATCAGAATATTGTTATTTTCTGATTTATACTGAGTAAGTGAACTTTAGTCATTTAGATATTCATGGAAATTCTTTTTTTAGGCTTAAAATTTATTAGTAAAAACTTCAACAACATAACTTTAACTTTTCTCCTTTTTAATCTGAACATATCACTTTCCAAGTTGTTTAAATGTGAAGTTCCTTTATTTCCATTTTTATCGAATCATACTTAGCAGTGTTTTTCTCATTATATCAACCTTAAAAATAGTGCTTGTATTTGCTTATCTATTCCTTTGGATTTGTTATTGCCCTGGCACTTAAAATTATGAAATCTGTGTTTTGCTTTTATTTGGTTCAAACATAGCAAGACATGCATGCGCATTATTTGTCTAATAGATTATTTCGGTGGTAGCCAGACCTCACACACATGCAAATATCAGGTAGGCTCTTGCAAATAGCTTTCAGTATCAAAGGCATATTCAAATGGGCAATCACAAGTTGTGGTTGTTTTAGTAAAGTGGTCTCCTCTTTTCCTTGCATCTTGTTCTGATTTCATGGATTCTGACTGATTACTTGAAAAATGTCAGTTATCATATGTTGACACTGGAGTCCTTTCTATGTCACTTTCACGTTGTATCTTGTAGGAAGGAGGGTTCTCTTCATCCAATACCTCAATCCCCTTTCTGTTTTCTTGCCATCTGTTTCTTGATGTTTTCATTCTCTTGATTTATTTGGAAACATGATTTGGGATGATATGAAACCTAGGAAGAAGTGATGCATTACTGGCTGCATCAGAAAGCAACTGCTAGGTGGTACTGGTCAGTCAGTTCAGGCGCTCATTTGTGTCTGACTCCTTGTGACCCCAAGGACTGCAGCATGCCAGGCCTCCCTGTCCATCACCGATTCCCGGAGTTGGCTCAAACTCATGTCCATTGAGTCGATGATGCCATCCAACCATCTCTTCCTCTCTCATTCGCTTCTCCTCCTGCCTTCAATCTTTCCTAGCGTCAGGATCTTTTCAAATGAGTCAGTTCTTTGCAGCAGGTGGCCAAAGTATTGGAGTTTCAGCTTCAGCATCAGTCCTTCCAATGAATATTCAGAATTGATTTCCTTTAGGATGGACTGGTTGGATCTCCTGCAATCCAAGGAGTCTCAAGAGTCTTCTCCAACACCACAGTTCAAAAGCATCAGTTCTTTGGTGCTTAGCTTTTCTACTGAGGTCCTAACGTGGGAGATTCCTTCTCAACTAGCACTGCAAGAGAATCAAACTCTAAGGTAACCACTGATTATAGGGAGGGTTTCCTTGGTGGCTCAGATGGTAAAGAAATCTTCCTGCAACGCAGGACACCTGGATTCGATCCCTGGGTTGGGAATATCTCCTGGAGAAAGAAATGACAACCCACTCCGATATTCTTGCCTGGAGAATCCCATGGACAAAGGAGCCTCTCAGGCTACAGTCCCTGGGGTTGCAAAGAGCTGGACACATGACTGAGTGACTAACACTTTCACTTTTCACATGATCTCCTCTGTGAGTGGAGACTGGGATTCGCTCTGTACTGTTGATGGTACAACTGAGGAAACAGTCACCCCCATGGCTTGCTACATTCAGTGGCTCAGACAAGAAACCTTATTTAAAAATGTCTGGTTGCAAGACAACAGACACTTTCTTATCTTTGTGGAGTTACGGTAGGGAAATCATGGTTTGGGAGGAATAACAGCCCAGTTCCCTCGTTCTAGAAATTCTGGGTCTCTGAATCATAAGTCAGATTCTGGGAGAAGTACAAAGGATTAGTTCACCTTTCTAATATAAATTCATTTTCATGGAGTGGAATCTGCTTAGCCCGTGAAAGTTATTCCTAGATAGGTTTACTTCAATTGAACTATTTTTGTTTTAAATTACCATTGTCTCTTCTTTCCAGATCCTTATTTTTAGCTCAATTAGTTTCTTTTTCTGTGGGGCTGTGATTTCCTTCTTTGTTACCTTTTACATATTTTATAAGGAAAAGCTTTATCCAAAATTACTATACAGCTGGCAATTTTTCACTGTAACATTTTGCAAGTCTTTGAAAGCTTGAGAATCCAGTACTCTTTAGTATTTTTCATTAATCCATATTGCCCTCAAATAAGTGAGAGTATTTTTTACTATTATTTTAGATATTTGATTATTTTGCTGTTTCAACTTACTTGACAAAGAGAAACTGGTACAGCCAATCTGGTGGTAGCCTAAGCCTTATCATAACCAACAAGGTATTATTTTTGAAGAACTGTCAGTATATTATCCAATTTTTTTTTACAGTTTTTAATAAAGGCAGCTTTTAACCTCGCCATCTTTTCCTGACATATTTCTATAAGCCACAGCTTTCCAGCTTGTCACTGAACTCTTTTCCCTTCATATCAAGTTTCATTCCATTTGTTTCTGACCACTTGATCTTATGAATTCATTTTCAATCTATATGGAGACATGTTGAGGACACTATTCTTATATTTGATGCCAAGATATCAACTTTTGATTGAAGGTCCAAATCACAACAAGTCAGGACACATTAGATACTGTAATTTTCTTGGCTCAGAATCAAGTATGTTTTGCATAACAGCTCTATTCTTGTTACAAATATGTTCAAACACGTTCTACTTAACTTTTCTTACTTTAGCCTAATCAAGTCCATACTTTGGTATCTTTTGTAATCTATCAAAATGGTAGAAGTTTACGATGCATTCAGAAGTCACATGGGCAGTTCTGGAACAAAAGGGGATCCCAGAAAAAGTGCGAAGAGTTATCTATACAAATAAATGGAGGAATCAGCATGCTGGCTTAAGAACTGGAGTTCCATTCCCACCAAGGGTCTCCTTCTAAAGTCAGTATACATCATCTCTATTCGTGAAATGAGAGTATGTAACATCCAGCCACTGAACTAGACATCCAGTGATATAATTTTTATGCGATGATACCCAAGTGGTGTTTTTGTTCCATCAAAACAAATATATATATGTGTATATGTATATACACACATATATACAAGGTAAATTGTGTGCTAATTAGCAGGGATTTCTTCTACTAAAAATGTTCTGTAAGAGGTATGACAAAGGAGATATTATTTATGACACAGAAACACACACAAACAGATACAAAGAGCAATTTCACCTTCTACATTTTTAGCATTATCCTTGTTTCTTTAGTGACTATTAGCTTATTTACAGGCATTTCCTTCATGAGAAGGACTGTTAATGAACTGAAGAAAACTTCTGCTTTTAATGGTTGTTACCCATGATTAGACATAGCATTATAAAAATGACGTTTAAAATTCACTTCTGTCAACATATTTTTGAAAAAGATATCATTTTAAAGGTTATTTCAATTAAAATGAATTCCTGTCTATTCATTTATTTTGAAAACATCAAACACAGGAGAACATAGAGAAAGTTCAGATGGTAAGTTATTCAATATCATTTTGCTAAAGCAATCAAAAAACTTTTGCCAGGCACAATTTGTTTTCAGCTGAATTTGAATTAATTTTACCTGTTCTTATTTATTGGGTTGGATATTTTTAATACAAAATTAAACATTTTTGAAAATTAAACAATAGAAATAATGCCCTAGAAATAAATATATTGTTTTAAAAACATCAATTTTCAGAGCCTATAAATGATTAGCTACCCAAATAACATAGGCTTATAGTCATTTAAGTAGTGAAAATTTTGATTCTTGTAATAGAAGATACTAACATCTATGTAGACTAACGATTTAACAGCAGAAGTAAGGTAGTACAGGTAAAAAGACAACAATGGCCTTTTTGATCTTCAGTCTCATTACACATTGCTTATGAATCAGGAAGTGATAAATTAAGTCTGTATTAAGGGTATGCTTAGAGATCTAAGAAAAATCAAACACACATTTAGAATTGCCATTTCTACATTTCCAACACCAGTCTTCACAGATAAATCTGAATCTGCAAACTGAAATTTTCGGAGTAGTTGAAAAATTAGAAAGAATGTGAGATTTGCTAATAGCTTTCAGTTTACTTAAAATACATAAGAATTGAATAATTAGAATGTATCTAAGACAGAATGGGTAATATTAGTTACTCTTGAAAGAAAAATATAAATGTTTGCTTGGAATTTTATAGCTTTCAGACACATATACTATATTAAATGTATTATATATTATAATACTTAATGTACTATAATATGCAATCACAATCTCATGTATCTTTGGGTTTGTAATTATGTCTGGAGAGAGAGAGAGAGATTGTTAAGAAGAAAAATAATAAAAGCTGGGTCAACTGGAAATAATTCAAACACTGATTATTTTTCAGCATTTATGAACAATTTTAAACTCTTGATTGCATTTGATTGCCCTGACATTTTCTCTGACTAAGATGTCTGTCCATCAACTTATGCAACATAAATTAAAATTCTTAATTGGGAGTTAATCCAAAAGCTTAGTGCTTTCCTGTTTGTTTTTTTCCTGCAACTGGTAGGGATATCTTAGTTGTAATTGGGGACCAAGCTCCTCTCTGATGTATGGAAATTAGGACAGTTAAGCATAACAAAATATTTTTCAGGGTCTTATATGGATTTCAATCAGCCTCAATCATTCATGGACATGACAGACTTACTCTGTTTTGCTGAGCCTAGATCTGAACTCTGTCCTACAGATAAATACCAAGTTCTCTACTGTTTGAAGTGCTTTACCATACTTTGGCTATTCCAGAAATACAGTGTGGCATTGCTCAGTATTTGCAGAAACTACATCAGCATTGTACCTGTTGTTACTGTCAATATTTGCATCCCAGTTAGGACAAACCTATGTTTATCCATCTGTAGTTATTTCTACATCGTGATGCTACAAAAAAAGCCTTTGGCATTTTTTGGTTTTATACTCTTGTCAAGTGTGAGAATTTACTTGGTAAAAGATATTATTTTATTGTAATTTCTTTCTTCCTCTCTTACAACTAAATCTTGATAGTTATCTCTTTTAATATTATGGGGTAACTTTATTGTTAGTTTCATATGGATTTTTTTTTCACTGTGGGTATATTATAAAACTGTTGTCAATGGTACATTGGGTCTCCTAGGTTAAGGTCCATGGCTATAATTATATGAGTGGAAAAAATATTAGCTTGCTTTAAAACATAATGAGCTTCTTAATAATAAGTTTACAATATAGTTGTTATTCTATTGATTTAAAGAAATGGTTTCCAACTTTTCTTTTTAATAAATATAAAGCCATAAAACCGTTTAAGAACATTTTGGAAATAATTAGTACCCTGTGATAAATTTAATCTCATTGCTTTAAAGAAGAAAATGTTAAAATATCCCTTAAAAATAAGATTTTAGAGAAAAATCATTGACTTTAATAGCCCCAATTTTTTTCTTCATTGAAATAAAATAATTAGATACATTTCATATATTAATAGTTTTGTGGCAAATGTTTATTCTGATTTGCTTTTGTTAGATGGAGTTGTGGGGGGAAAAATAAGAGATTATTACAATTGCCTCATAATGTAAATCTATCAACTTATAAGCATTTCTTAGATAACTAATTTAATAGGGTAAAAGTTGACTATATATAGAACAATCATGATTCAAGATAGATTTATATTGTTATTGTTTTATATTATCTTATGTTATTGAAATATGATCTTCAATTAATACAATAAAGCAATGATTTAAATAATCTGGAAATAACTTTTCTAAACAACTCTTTTCTTTAAGACTTGCTTTTATTTTGTAAGTCCTGTGTGATGAAGTGAAATTCAAATTAATCTTGGATTCTTTTCTTGGGGATGGGAAGGGTTGATTTAGAAATTTTATTATTTTTGGTTACAAATATTAACCATCAGAGATAGTGAGGAAAAGAACCACAATATCTTATAAATCTTAAAAATTTTAAGTGTTATTTAGTTAGTGTTAGTCACTCAGTCATGTCCAACTCTTTGCGACCCCATGGACTGCATCCTGCCAGGCTCCTCCGTCTATGAAATTTTCCAGACAAGGAAAGTGGAGTGAGTATCTGTTCTTTTCTCCAGGGGATCTTCCTCATCCAGGGATCGAACCCAGGTCTCCTACATTACTGGCAGATTCTATACCATCTGATAAATTTTAAAGTGCTATTTACTAAGATATTATTATTTTTAACATGTCTGACAATAAAATATTAATAATGTGTAAAAGCTATTTTGTAGAAATAATATGAATTTACAGATAGAAAACTTTGTTTAGACCTTAAATTGTAATTGAATTTTATCATGCTTCTCTTTGACAATAAATTTAATTTTTATTATTTAAAATTTAAAATCACATGATATAAAAGTGAAACATAAAATTTCTTAAAGATGTTATTATTCTGTTGTATTGACAGAGAAAATGTATAAGTTTGGAAATACAATAATTTGCTGTTTGAAAATAATCTTTGGGAAAGATATTTGTTGTTGTTGTTTAGGTGCAAAGTTTTTTAAAGATTAATTAATTTATTTTAATTGGAGGCTGATTACTTTACAGTATTGTAGCGGTGTTTGTCATACATTGACATGAATCAGCCATGGGTGTACATGTGTTCCCCATCCTGAACCTCACTCCCACCTTCCTCCCCATCCCATCCCTCAGGGTCATCCCGGTGCACCGGCCCTGAGCACCCTGCCTCATGCGTTGAACCTGGATTGGCGATCTATTTCACATATGATAATATACATGTTTCAATGAAATTCTCTCAATCATCCAATCCTCACCTTCGCCCACAGAGTCCAAAAGTCTGTTCTATATATCTGTTGTCTCTTTTGCTGTCTCACATTTAGGGTCATGATTACCATCTTTCTAAATCCCATATATATGCCTTAATATACTGTATTCGTGTTTTTCTTTCTTTCTGACTTACTTCACTCTGTATAATAGGCTCCAGTTTCATCCACCTCGTTAGAACTGATTCAAATGTATTCTTTTTAATAGCTAAGTAATACTCAATTGTGTATATGTACCACAGCTTTCTTATCCATTAGTCTGCTGACGGATATCTAGGTTGCTTCCATGTCCTGGCTAAAACAGTGCTGCGATGAACATTGGGGTACATGTGTCTCTTTCAATTCTTGTTTCCGCAGTGTGTATGCCTAGCAGTGGGATTGTTGGGTCGTATGGCAGTTCTATACCCAGTTTTTTTAAGGAATCTTCACACTGTTCTCCACAGTGGCTGTACTAGTTTGCATTCCCACCCACAGTGTAGGAGGGTTCCCTTTTCTCCACACCCTCTCCAGAATTTATTGCTTGTAGACTTTTGGATAGCAGCCATTCTGATTGGCGTGAGATATTACCTCATTGTGGTTTTGATTTGCATTTCTCTGATAATGAGTGATGTTGAGCATCTTTTCACGTGTTTGTTAGCCATCTGTATATCTTCTTTGGAGAAATGTCTGTTTAGTTCTTTGGCCCATTTTTTGATTGGGTCATTTGTTTTTCTGGAATTGAGCTGCATGAGCTGCTTGTATATATATATTTTTTAATTTGTTTTTTTTTCTTTTTATTTTATTTTAGTTTACAATACTGAATTGGTTTTGCCATACATCAACATGAATCTGCCATGGGTGTACACGTGTTCCCAATCTTGAACCCCCCTCCCACCTCCCTCCCCATACCATCTCTCTGGGTCATCCCAGTGCACCAGCCCCAAGCATCCTGTATCCTGCATTGAACCTAGCTTGGCGATTCGTTTCTTACATGATATTATACATGTTTCAATGCCATTCTCCCAAATCATCCCACCCTCCCCCTCTCCCACAGAGTCCCAAAGACTGTTCTATACATCTGTGTCTCTTTTGCTATCTCACATACAGGGTTATCATTACCATCTTTCTAAATTCCATATATATGTGTTAGTATACTGTATTGGTGTTTTTCTTTCTGGCTTACTTCACTCTGTATAATCAGCTCCAGTTTCATCTACCTCATTAGAACCAATTCAAATGTATTCTTTTTAATGATTGAGTAATACTCCATTGTATATATGTACCACAGCTTTCTTATCCATTATACTGTCTTCGTGTTTTTCTTTCTTTCTGACTTACTTCACTCTGTATAATAGGCTCCAGTTTCATCCACCTCGTTAGAACTGATTCAAATGTATTCTTTTTAATAGCTAAGTAATACTCCATTGTGTATATGTACCACAGCTTTCTTATCCATTCATCTGCTGATGGACATCTAGGTTGCTTCCATGTCCTGGCTATTATAAACAGTGCTGCAATGAACATTGGGCTACACGTGTCTCTTTCAATTCTGTTTTCCTCGGTATGTATGCCCAGCAGTGGGATTGCTAGGTCATAAGGCAGTTCTATTTCTAGTTTTGTAAGGAATCTCCACACTATTCTCCATAGTGGCTGTACTAGTTTGCATTCCCACCAACAGTGTAAGAGGGTTCCCTTTTTCCACACCGTCCCCAGCATTTATTGCTTGTAGACTTTTGGATCACAGCCATTCTGACTGGTGTGAAATGGTACCTCATTGTGGTTTGGATTTGCATTTCTCTGATAAGAAGGATGTTGAGCATCTTTTCATGTGTTTATTAGCCATCTGTATATTTTTGAGATTAGTTGTTTGTCAGTTGTTTCATTTGCTATTATTTTCTCCCATTCTGAACACTGTCTTTTCACCTTGCTGATAGTTTCCTTCATTGTACAAAAGCTTTTAAGTTTAGTTAGATCCCATTTGGTTATTTTTGCTTTTATTTCCATTACTCTGGGAGGTGGGTCATAGGGGATCCTGCTGTGATTTATGTTGGAGAGTGTTTTGCTTATGTTTTCCTCTGGGAGTTTTATAGTTTCTGGTGTTGCATTTAGATCTTTAATCCATTTTGAGTTTATTTTTGTGTGTGGTGTTAGAAAGTGTTCTAGCTTCATTCTTTTACAAGTGGTTTTTGTCTAAGTCTTTGTGACCCCATGGACCATAGCCCACCAGGCTCCCCTGGCCATGGGATATCCCAGGCAAGAAAACTTGAATGCGTTGCATTTCCTTCTCCAGGGGATCTTCCCTATGTAGGGATCGAACCCACATCTGCATTGGCAGGTGAGTTTACTGCTGAGCCACGTATATGGCATACAGTGGATTAAATAAATATAAATGGTATTGATATGAAGAAATTAATTGCAATAAAATTCAAAATACCTTTCTTTAACTTTTAAAATTATTGTTAATATGCTTATGATTAGCTCAGTTTCTCTTTGTTTGAATAAATATTTTTAAAAGTGTATTGTTTAAAATCATACATATGTGCTGATTCTTAATCATCATGTTAAAAAGAAAAACACTGAAGAATTTATACCTGTTTTTCAAATGTACTTATGCTATATAAATGGAAACTTTGGGGTTGTACAGTTAAATTTCTTCCTATTTTCTATCTCTAGTTGAAAGTAGAGAAATAAATAATTATTGGCTTTCTGGCATTATAAATAACATACAATCAGCATTTCTTTTGTTTCCTAGGGAAATGTCCCAAGATTTTAATCAAGATTCTCATCAGGAGATCTACTTTGAAGCCTTGTCTATGTTTTGTTTCTATCAGCTCATTCCACTGAATTCAACTTTCAAGACATTAAAATGCAAAATATCAATCGTCTCTTAGTACAATATAAATATGGGTCTTCCTTGCTGGCTCTGTGGTAAAGAAGCTGCCTGACAATGCAGGAGACGTGGATTCTATCCTTGGGTCAGGAAGATCTTGTGGAGTACGACATGGCAACACACTCCTGTATTCTTGCTTGGTAAGTCCCCTGGGCAGAGGAGCCTGGTAGGCTATAGTCCATGGAGCTGTAAAACTTTCAGATACGACTTAGTGACTAAACAACAACAATATATATACATGTATGTGTGTGTATATATATATATATATAAATGGTTTTGCAGTGATTAGGAAAAAATTAAATTTAGCAGTAAAAGCCAAGTCAGTTAGACCAATAATTTATCCACTCCAATATGCTAATTATCACTTATCATGCATACAGATTTTGCAAATTAAACAAGTTATGGAGGAGAAATATACTATGAAAACTGTTAAATTTGAGAATTGCAATTGTCTTTAAATATTCTTTTATCAGAAGACTTAATAATTAGTATCAGTATTTCAACCACAAAGATATTTTAGAAAATAGAGCCTTTTCACTTAATCTAATTCTCTGTTAGTTTTATAAATAGCATCCCATTTTTGCACTCACTTTATAAATTTTTTATCTTATGATACTTTTTCATCCTTTGGTAAAGAGAACATAAAATTCATATTATATCTAAATCTCAGAAATAATATTACAAATTGATAACTTTATTTAAAAACTTTATATTGAGAAATCACCAGATGTTCTGTAATTCAGACTGTGACATGTTTGAGAGTAAATCTGATATTACCTTGTTTCAATACTGAGGGTTTTCTTTGTTCCTGTCTTTCAAACTGCAACTTCTCTGCCGATGGCATCTACACAAATCACAGAAGTTGAAACTACAAAGTTAAGATAAAACCTTGACAGTGCCCCATTGAGAAAGCACATTATCGGACCCCTAATGATGCTAATATAAGCTGCCAAGAGCTGTCACTCCAGAAGCTATGGCAGGCCCAAAGCAGAGAGTGGGGAATAATGACACATTCTGAAAGCTAACAAAGGGAAACAAATGCATTATGTATATGGATATAAGAAAATGAACAGTGGCATCTTCAAAGAAAGATGCCTTTAAACTTCAGTCTCAAGCAGGCTTGTCTGTGACACTTTGAAGCTAATGTGGACAAGCCCCATGTCCTCAGCAGTTCCAGCCTACCTTAGCATGACCATTCAATAAAACTTGAAACGATCACAGCATGCGTTCCATCAAAACACTTCATCAAACTCAAATGTGAAGTGACAGGTGCTGGGAGAATGGGACTTGGTTTCCCTTCAGAATAGGATTTCTAACATTTCTCAACCATCCCCTTGATCAGTGCAATTCTATGTGGAATTTGAAGGAATTGACAAAAGCAGTGGTGCCTTTTATGTAGCAAATGCTCTCATTTTCTCCTCTGCTATTGCCACACTGACTGTGAGCATGAGTTGTTCTTGGGAGGATTTCATTTGCTGCATTATCTTTTAAACACCTGGAAGAAAAAAAAAGCAGTAAAACATAAAACAAGTGCTACATAAATGATAATTTTTTTACCTCTCTGTGGATGTGGGATTCCTGACCAAGATATTATGGGTAGAACCAGAACTTTTGCTTCAACTTTTGTTACACATGAGTAAAACGGGCAGAGAGGTTAATTGATTTACTCAGGGTCATAAAGAAGCAACCCTGAACACTAGTGTTTCAACCTCATGAGACTAAATCTTTGAACTGTTGGCCAGTGAGCTGAGTGAGTCTGAAATGGAAAATAATGTACTGTCTGTTGGTATTAGGACAAAAGGTCAGTACAACATGATTATTCAGGCATCCATGCTTTTATTTACATCTGCGATCATTATACGAGGATCACTGACGTGGTCCTGTCTTATTACGAATTTGCATTACTAAGTACACATTATTTTCAGGAAAAAAAATGCCAGATTTGAATTATCATAAATCAATACCCCAGGTTCCCTGATGGATAAAAGTTTAAGTTATAAAAGTGGACATTTTTGTACATCGATCTGTTAGTATGACTAAACTTAACTAGAAGAAATCACCTGTGAGTATAAAAGAATTATTTATTTTTGACACAGTCCTTAATTTCTTTCTTGAAGCTTGTGGCTCTGGTGAAAAAAGACATCCATGCTTTTCCAGCTTTTCACAGAGCCCAACATGTGTCATTAGAAAGTAAAAAATTCCATCAGCTCTCAGTGAGTTAGATTCAAACAAGCAGTTTTTAAATTAATGAAAGTCCTCCAGGCTACCTATTCCTCTGGAGGATTTGAGAGGAAAGCAGGAGATGACAGTTGGGCATTTCTCAGTCTTACCTTCCTATTTACCGTCTCATCTTTGTGACCTTAGGAATACCAATTATAGCATTCATTTTAGTGATTTTTTCATTGACTGGAACAGAAGAATGGCAACCTGATAAATAGGAAAAATAGGGAAATTTCTTAGATGTTAGCACCTTAATTGAGATTCTTAAGAACCAAACCAAAAAAAAAGGTTGCAGGACATTATACCAATATACCAAAGATAGTACAATTTTATTAAAAAATGTATAGTTCATAAATCTATTATAATTTTTGTATAAGTTCCTATGGCAACTTCAGTTAATCTTATCAGATCAACAACTTTAAAAACAGAAGCAGCACTTGGAGTTATCCAGATATGATTATTCTCTAATGATGTTTCCCTGTAGTTCATTTACAAACAACATCAAGTTTTAGACTGCAGAAGTGAATGATAGTTTTACAATAATAGGCCTTGATATCATATTTTAGTCAATAATAGTTTAAGGATCTGTTATATAAAATTTTACAAAATTATCTAGCTGTGACAGTGAAACAACATGTTACCTGGAAAATACAGTAAATACTGAAAGTTGATGACTCAAATTTACTTTTATTAAGAATAAAATCTATACATAACACTATAATATCACATACCTATCATGAAATAAGAGGAAAACCATCAGAAGAGAAAATGACCACTTTTATTCTAACTCTCCAATGATTTTGAAGTTATTTGTTTGATGTATTTCTACACAATATATTTTTTTTACATGCACATGTTGAGTTTTTTCATGGTTTTGATCTTAATGGATATAACTTTGTCTTGCTATTTTGCACTCATTAATGTCAAACTTTCCAGAACTAACAGATGACAACCCATATGTTATTTTGAATATAAGGCATAAACTATATATAAACAATTTAAGATCTGTCACAAAGGAATTATTCACATTAAAAATAACCTAATTTAGGTTCAGAAACAAGCCTCTAAACTCTTGCAAAATTGTGGCATGAGAAAAGATACCAACTTCTTCTTTCCCAAATATTGCTGATATTACAAGTATCATGCATGAATGATCTTTCTCTTTCTTTGGGGGCCAAGGTACCACTGAGAGCTGTTTTTTTGCAGAAGACACACCAGTGCCTCCTGGAAGAGAAAAATATCTTGCATGTGGGACTCTGTTCTGGAACTCCTACTCCAACAAGTGCTGAGCTGGTAGGAAGTTTTGAGTGGCTTGAGCATAATTTGACTCTTCCCAAGTCTTCATCTTTACTCTCATTGCATTAGATGCAATCTCAGTGCAATCTCTTTAACATTATAGGTTCATATAAAGCAGTGAAGTGCCCTACATCTTCTCTTAGGTATGCCCTGTCTGCCATATTAAGCAGAGACATGACCATTGGCAGCCAAGAGATGTGACTTTTTTCAATAGAGGTCTAGAGAAGGAAAATGTCATGGTGTCATTCTTTCTCTGGGATGCTATCCACAACTGGGATAAGGAGGTCACAAATGTGACAAAGATACTTTTCACTTCATATCACTATCCATTGTTGTTGTTCTTGTTTAGTGGCTAAGTAGTGTCCAACTCTTTGTGACCCCATGAATTGCAGTATGCCAGTCTTCCCTGTCCTTTACTATCTTCATTGAGTGGATGACACCATTCAACCATCCTCTATCACCTCCTTCTCCTCCTGCCCTTAATCTTTCCCAGCATCAGGGTCTTTTCCAATGAGTCAGCTCTTTGCATCATGTGGCCAAAGTATCAGAGCTTCAGGCTTCCATACTACTCTCCACACTACCACTATATTCACACTATTATCAAACTTTCCCATTGCCTTCATCAGCTCCTCTCCCCAACCATCACCACAGTTCCAGGCTTCTTACCATTTTCTTTCCTTCCATTCCTTCCTTCCTTCCACTACTGCAGGTCCCATAAGCTTTGCTGCATAGATGTTCCCCACATTTTCTCATCTAGAGTTCTGAATGGGAGAAGGCAATGGCACCCCACTCCAGTACTCTTGCCTGGAAAATCCCATGGATGGAGGAGCCTGGTAGGCTGCAGTCCATGAGGTCGCGAAGAGTCAGACATGACTGAGCAACTTCACTTTCACTTTTCACTTTCATGCACTGGAGAAGGAAATGGCAACCCACTCCAGTGTTCTTGCCTGGAGAATCCCAGGGATGGGGGAGCCTGGTGGGCTGCCATCTATGGGGTCACACAGAGTCGGACACGACTGAAACGACTTAGCAGCAGCAGCAGCAGCAGAGTTCTGAATGACTGGAAGGCTGATCCCTGACTCTTTGTCAGTTGACTTTGGCAAGGTTTGACTAAATTTGGGTACTGAAGAGAGATTAGAGGGTAGAAAGAAGGAACAAGGCAGGATGTTTTTCTCCTTCTTTTCTTAGGGGTGGTTTCCAGCAAAGACTACATACTTATGACTCAAACACCAATGGAACAGGGCTGTATACTTTCAGCTGCTGCCTGCTGACCCTTTGACAAGCCTCTTTGGCTCCAGCATCATTACTGCCTTGCTTTGTCTATTTCTCCACACCACCTGGAGTTCTAACAACCTGTTACAGCTAATCTATGCTGCGTCACTGTCCAATAATCATCTTCTCAGCTTCTTCTGTAGCTTTTGTTTAATTTCATGCATTAAATTCATTTGATCTAAAACATTTAGAGAGGTATGTGTTTCCTGGTTTGACACTGATTATTATAGTATTTTATCAGCAGTGATCCCAGAAACACACCTCTCACAATGGGGTTTTCAGACTGAGCTTATCACCTGTTTGAATATGAGCACAGTCATGATGCTTTTGCAGATGGCAAATGAGATAACAGTAATTTGTGGCATGCCGTGACATCATTTTTACTTAACTCATCATCTGTAGATGCTGGAGATGAAGGGCTTTTCAATATCAAGGCATCAGAAAATCAAGTTCTTCTTGTATGCCACTCAGATGGTAACAAATGTATCACCAATACAGAAGAGGACGCTGCCCACTTCTAAAGGTGAAGAAGAGTTGACCAAAAACCAAAAATCATACACTCTGTCTCCAAACTCTCAGTTAAAAGCAGCCTTGGGATATTAAAACACTTCTAGGATAACCTTAAAATTGCATCAACTCCCATAGCTTCAGGGAAGATACAGCTGAGAATTAGAATAAAATGTAAAGTGTGCAAGAGCATAAATAAAACACAAACTGATTACACAGCACGACCAGTCCCTTACTTAAGGTCAGGACATTATTGCTTGCACCTAAGGCATTTGTGAAGAAGTAGTGGGACTCTGAGACTTGGGACGGGGCCATTTGTGTGCACTGACACTGCTGAGAATCTTGAATCACTAAATTTCTCTCATCCTTCTTATCAACAGAACCAGGTCCAATTTCACTGATAAAAATGTGGCCATCAGTTAAGCTGATAGTACTAAACTATACCACCTGGCACAGTCTGTGCATGCCTGGGCTTTCTAAGCCTTTCCTGCAACCCCTAACTGTCTCCAGGCCAATAGCAGTAGTTATTTCCAAAATATTCCAGGGAAAGGATAGGTTTCCTTCAGGAGAATATTGCACACAGAAGAGAAATCTTGATATTGCTAATTTGTATCTGTACATACCTGGAGAAAATCATAGTAATGGACTTAAATAGTCTCCCCAAAGGGACAAAATTTAATTGTACTTGAAGCCAAACTTACTATAATGCACTAAATTTCATTCTGAATTAAAGTGTGGTTAAAGAAGTTGGAATCGGCTTTGTTTGTTCAGTTGGCTCTTGAAGTCTGCTCTCCATAGCTTATATTAATGAGGTCAGAAATGCTGGACCTTTTCTGGCATGATATCGAGGAGGACATTCAAGTCATAGGGAGACAGATTTGAGAAAAGTGGTTGCCTCACTCTCCCTCAGCAATGCATCCTCAGAGTGTCTAGAAGACATTCCCTTTCAAAGGAGTTGATAAATGCACTTGTGAGGAGAATACTGGTGGTTTTTTTTTTTTTTTAATTACTTTTTACTGGAGCATAGTTGCTTTATAGTGTTGTGTTCGTTTCTACTATACAACAAAGTGAATTGGCCATATATACATATATCCCCTCTTTTTTTGACTTTTTTCCATTCAGGTCACTGCAATTCATTAAGTAGAGCTCTCTGTTCTATATAGCAGGTTCTCATTAGTTATCTATTTTATATATAATATCAGTGGTATATATGTATCAATACCCACCTCCCAATTCCTCCTATCCCCTTCTATCCCACTTTGTATCCATACAATTATTATCTACTTCTGTGTCTCTATTTCTGTTTTGCATATAACATCATCTATACTATTTTTCTAGATGCCACATATATCCACTCAATACAGAATTCTTAAAAAAAAAAACAAACAAAAAACTCTGTGGTTTTTTAACCTAGGCGAGGGATAAATCTGGATTTGGGTTGTAGAATTGAAGTTCTTGATTTCAGTGGTAATAATGGCATCTTGGAGAGTGGGGCCCTGAGGTTTGTTTTGGAGACACATGAGTTCAATGATCATCACAGACAGCACAGCAGTGGTAATTAAAATATTTTGACCCACACATAATTTTGTGGTGATGGTTAACTGAACTCCAAGTCCCTGAGAGTAAAACAGATGTGCAGCCTATCTGTTAGATCTATACACAAGGCTAAGATCTAAGTTTGGTGAATAGAAATTCATTTGGCATCATCACAAAAAATGTGTAATCATGAGCTATTACAATCTCCCAGTTCCCAAAACAAGGTCAGTTCACACACAGGATGACTGACCATCCCAGATACTTTAGCACTGACTGTCACATATCCTTGGAAAATCCAAGACTAGACCATTACAGTCACTCCATCACAGATTGGAAGCCCCTTGATTAGAAAACAGGCTGAATCCCTTGGAGAGAGACCTCCCTTGAGAATATACTTAAATCTTTCTCCAAAAGGACCAGAGGTAATGTAATATAACAGTTGTTTGTTCTTCAGTTGCTAAGTCATGCCTGACTCTTTGCCACCCTGGACTGCCTCATGCCAGCCTTTTCTGTCCTCCACTGTCTCCCAGAGTTTGCCCAAATCCATGTTCATTGAGTTGTGATGCTGTCTACCCATCTCATCCTCTGCTGCCCCTTTCTCCCTTTGCCTTCACGGTGTGTATATTGTGAACAGACACTGAAGCAAAAGACATACTAAGGATTTAAAGACTTTATTTTGACTCTGACTTGATGTGATTCCTAAGAAGCTAACACACCACCTTGACTCAAGTGTCAGTAAAAGGAAAAAGAGAATTATGGAACTCAGGTAATCAATGCAGATCTGATCCAAATCCATCTTTAGTTGGGACCATGTTGCAAGGTACATAAACAAAAATTGGCAGAAATTCCACCTACACTGGCTCTCTGACCTATACTGTGAAGGCCAGTGAAGTAGGAAAGGCCAAGCGAAAACCCATGGAACCAAATTTCTTTGTCATTGTAAGTAACAAAATAAGACTATCACCCTCCTCAGAGAATCATGGTAGTTAATGCTGACATCAAAGATTGGAAGACACATACTATTCGTCTCACTAACTATTACCTTTAATTTTCCTGTTTGGTTGTCATAAAAATCAACTGCATCTTGATAATCAGTGTGAATTTTTTATAAATATGATTATAGAGTCACTCTGATTACAGCTGCTGTAACAGATATGGTATCTCTGTTACAGAAGATGAACACATGTTTTGCTTTAATGCACCCTTGTTGATCTGCAAAATGCATTTTTCCCCATACCCATTATCAAGGATGATCAGAAGAGTGTGCTTTCAGCAGGGAGAGATAATATTATGATTCCCCCGTCTTCCCTCAGGGATGTGTCAACTTCCCTATCATGCTTTTCGTCTCCGAAACTTTGGTCCTATTGTGGTCCCACCAAACATCATTTGCTCCTCCTCACTGACTGTCCTTGGTGAGCAGGAAGGGGAAACACCCCAGATGTAATGGTTCAGCATATGTTTACCCAGAGGGAGAATAAAATGGCAAAATTCAGGGCTCTGCCATTTTAAGGAAGGATTTAGGGAGCAGATGGTGCTTGACATGTCAGTATATCACCCTTAAAATGAGACGAGGTGTCTTATCTTGCACTAATGTGAGCAAATATACAGCACCTGCGGGGCTCCCTGGACTGTGGCGGCAACAGCTCTAAACTTACATGTGTGCCCTGGAAACTTTTGCCAGATACTCCATAAAGCTCCCAGTTTTGAGTGGGAACCAGAGAAAAAGGACTCTGCCTCAGGTCTATGTGTTGTGAAAAGCCACATGTAAACTAGGCCTTAAGACACAGCAGGTCTGATGAAGCTCCAATTGTAAAGGAAGTAAATGAAAACACTGATGAAGCTTCTGAAAAGACACAGTTCGAGAGTTATAAGTTGTGTCTTTGTTCTATAATCAATCAGCTCAAAATTATCTTTTCATTTTCATAGTTAATTTTCTTAACTCATGGATTATTTAGGAGTTCAGTTGACCCTTGAACATTGGATTTGAACTTCATGGGCCCACTTATACGTGGATTTTTTTTTAAACAGTAAATATTACAGTACTACATAATCTGTGGTTGCTTGAATCCATGAATGTGGAGGGACTACGGATATGGAGAGCTAACAATCATAGATTAACCACCATGTTGTTCAAAGGTCAACTGGATATTGCTTATTTAGTACACATTTAGTTTGAAAGTTGTACCTATTAACTCCAATATCTGCATCTCCCAAGGGAATGTTTCTGTGTCTCTTTCTCTCTCACACACACACTTTCTCATCATTTAATCTTCTCTCATGGCATACTGGTAATTTTATTGGCTGCTAGATATTGTGATGAGACATTTAGAGACTATTTGTGGCTATGCATCTCAGTACTTTTCTCCAGAAGACTTTGATTCTGCTTCTGGGAGGCAGTTAAGGGGGTTGTCAGATAACCTAATCCACACAGAGATTCCACTGTTATAGTGCTTTGTGAGGACTGGGTATGTTTTTCCCATTATTTTCTTTAGAGAAACCAATGGAAACTTTAGGTATTTTCTTGGGCCTTTGCCCTGATGCTGGGAGGGATTGGGGGCAGGAGGAGAAAGGGACGACAGAGGATGAGATGGCTGGATGGCATCACTGACTCAATGGCCACGAATTTGGGTAAACCCCGGGAGTTGGTGATGGCCAGGGAGGCCTGGCATGCTACAACTCATGGGGTTGCAAAGAGTTGGACATGACTGAGCAACTGAACTGAACTGAGGGCCTTTATAACTTAGTGGAGTTATTGACCCTCTAGCCTCATAAGATTACCAGAGACTCTTCTCATATAGTCAACCTGTCAGTTCTCTTGAGAATTACCAAATGCTTGAGAGGGAAAGAAGTGCTGACTATAGACTCAGTGTCTCTGCATCTGCCTTTTATCTGATGCTTAGGTTCCATCAGTCCGTGCTGCTCTGGTAGGTTTCTACTACTTTCAAGCAAATATGTTTAATATTAGGTTTATTTTTTATAGTTGCTCTTGATTAGAACTCTAAAAGTATTTTGTTCATTACCAGGGTAAAAAATCATTATTATTGAAACTTTGAATCTCTTCTTATTACAAAGAGGATGAAAGTGTCTTTGTTTTAAAGACAGAAAGTTGCCTCTGATTAGGTGGGAGCATAAAGCTTTATATGATAAATTGAAGTTCACAGATGAATGCTGATGTAACATAGATGGACAGTACCTATTTGGTTTTGTTTACTATCTTTTCTTCTTTTCTCTGCTCTGCTTCTTTAGAAAAGGAAAGACAAATCTTTCAGAGGGCATTTTCCAGGCTCCTGTGTCCCTTACTTTCACATCTTTTGGCCAAAAAGAAACATCGAAAGAGGATGGGGAACAGGAGGAAAGAATAGGACATCTCCCCCGCCACACACATACACTCGCCAGTGGCATTTTCATCAGGGGCACATCTCTTCTGTGGCTGCAGCTCTCCTCCAGGGCCTGTGACCCCTGCTCCCTCCTTTCAGTGCTGGATGATCATGCTTTCTGCTACTGCTTTTTCTAGGTTGTCTTGCTATACACTGGTTATTTTCTCATCTTTTTCATATATCTAACCAGTTTAAATTCCCTTTATATCACATAGTAAAATTAAAAGGGCCAAAAATAGAGAAACTTGAAGTGCAAAGTAACGTGAGGGTCCAATTCTTCCAAATTTTGACACAATGACTTTCCTGTAATAGACTTACCACAAGAAGGGAAACACAAGTTTTGAAAAATGACTTTGTGTCTTCAACAGCTTTCAAGAGGACGCTTGCTGCTCCTTTGAACCAAAGCAACATGTCATGAAGAGGGACAATCTTATTTTGAAAGGATTCAGTGGGGAGGAAAAATAAGATTTCTGAACTAAAATCTTGATGGATGTAGCAACTAGCAGATTCGATTTTGAAGGGATTTAAATTAATGATGTGGAGTTAAAATGAAATCTTCACTTAGGAAAATAACTCCCTAAAATGACTCCCAGATTGGATTAAAAATAAACATTAAATGACTTCATGTTTATGAGATTTTTTTTAAACTGACCCATCAAGCATAAATATAAAATGAAGATAAAAATTATATTAGACAAGCACAAATGAAAGAAAATAGTGAAGGCAGTATTAATAGCAAGGCATAATCAAATAAAAATGATACATAGGAAAAGCATTTCATGTAGATAATACAAACACCAACAAATTTCATAGTTTCAAAGTATATTAAGTAAATATGATCATTTCAGAAATGTATAACTGAGTGCAAAGAGAGAGAATGGGTCATGTAGTGGTCAAGTACCATTTTCTACAATTGATAATTTATTACACTGTAAAATGTACCTTTTCAAGGTTTAAATACACAGAAATTTTATGTCTGAGCTTTATAGGATGTTAGATTAAAATATATGGCTGGTTCTCATGCAAGACACACTTGCATGAGATTCTGATTCAAAATTGAGCCATATGAAGCAACCGGTTCATTTTTGTTGACTCAAGTTGTGGTGGAAACAGCATGTCTCCAATGTCAGTATCTACTTTGTCAAGACAGTTCTGCATGTGGTTCATGAGGTTAATCCAAAAATTTCAACCTAAAGTCTTTGCCCCAGGATTTTCAATGATTTTATGGGTTGCACAATATTTATTCTATCTCCACTGGGTCCTACAATCTTCATCCAATAATATTGACAAGTAAGAAAACTTAGTACAGTTTCAGGGACCAGATCTAGATGTCCAAGTGTACATAATGGTATTATTTTCAGCCAGAGCCAGGTTGGACATTTTCTTTTTTTAGGCTCACTAAGGACAAAATCAAGAAATTTTTAAAAATGTATGGCAGAATTGTTTCCTTAACTTCTCTTTCTGTTTTCTCATTGTTAGTGTAAAGGAATGCAAGAGATTTCTGTGTGTTAATTTTATATCCTGCAACTTTACTATATTCATTGGTTAGCTCTAGTGATTTTCTGGTGGAGTCTTTAGGGTTTTCTATTTAGAGGATCATGTCATCTGCAAACAGCGAGAGTTTTACTTCTGTTCCAATCTGGATTCCTTTTATTTCTTTTTCTTCTATGATGGCTGTGGCTAAAAGTTCCAAAACTATGTTGAATAGTAATGATGAGAGTGGGCACCCTTGTCTTGTTCCTGAATTTAGGGGAAATGCTTTCAGTTTTTCACCATTGAGGATAATGTTTGCTGTGGGTTTACCATATATGGCTTTTATTATGTTGAGGTATATTCCTTCTTATGCCTGCTTTCTGGAGGGTTTTTATCATAAATGGATATTGAATTTTGTCAAAGGCTTTCTCTGCATCTATTGAGATAATCATATGGTTTTTAGCTTTCAATTTGTTAATGTGGTGTATCACATTGTTGATTTGCGGATCTTGAGGACTTGCATCCCTGAGATAAAGCCCACTTGGCCATGATGTATGATCTTTAATATGATGTTGGATTCAGCTTGCTAGAATTTGTTGAGGATTTTTGCATCTAAGTTCATTAGTAATACTGGCCTGTAGTTTTCTTTTTTTATGGTATCTTTGTCTGGTTTTGGTATTAGGCTGATGGTGGCCTCAGGATGAATTTGGCAGTTTACCTTCCTCTGCAATTTTCTGGAAGTGTTTGAGTAGGATATGTTGTTAGCTCTTCTCTAAATTTTTGGTAGAATCACCTGTGAAACCATCTGGTCCTGGGCTTTTGTTTGTTGGAAGATTTCTGATTACAGATTCAATTTCCGTGCTTGTGATGGGTCTGTTGAGATTTTCTATTTCTTCCTGGTTCTATTTTGGAAGGTTATACTTTTCTAAGAATTTGTCCATTTCTTCCAAGTTGTCCATTTTATTGTCATATAGTTGCTGACAGTAGTCTCATTATCCTTTGTATTTCTGTGTTGTCTGTTGTGATTTCTCCAATTTCATTTCAATTTTGTTGATTTGATTCTTCTCCCCTTTTTTCTTGATGAGTCTGGCTAATGGTTTGCCTATTTTATTTATCTTTCCAAACAACCAGCTTTTAGTTTTGTTGATTTTTGGTATAGCCTCCTTTGTTTCTTTTTCATTTATTTCTGTCCTAATTTTTATGATTTCTTTCCTTCTACTAACCCTGGGGTTCTTCATTTCTTCTTTTCTGAGTTGCTTTAGGTGTAAAGTTAGGCTATTTATTTGATTTTTCTCTTGTTTCTTGAGGTAAGCTTGTATTGCTGTGAACCTTCCCCTTAGTGCTGCTTTTACTGAATCCCATAGGTTTTGGTTCTTGTGTGTTCATTTTCATTTGTTTCTATGCATATTCTGATGTCTTTTTAAAATTTATTCTGTGATTTTTTTTTGGTTATTCAGAAAAAGTCTACAAACAATAAATGGTGGAGAGGGTGCAGAGAAAAGGGAACCCTCTTATTCTCACTGTTGGTGGGAATGCAAACTAGTACAGCCACTATGGAGAACAGTGTGGCGATTCCTTAAAAAACTGGAAATAGAACTGCCAAATGACCCAGCAATCCCGTGGCTGGGCACACACACCAAGGAAATCAGAATGGAAAGAGACACATGTACCCCAATGTTCGTCACAGCACCCCAGCGTTCATCCCCAATACCCAGGAAATGGAAGCAACCTAGATGTCCATCAGCAGACAAATGGATAAGAAAGCTGTGGTCCATATACACAATGGAATATTACTCAGCTATTAAAAAGAATGCATTTGAATCAGTTCTAATGAGGTGGATGAAACTGGAGCCTATTATACAGAGTGAAGTAAGTCAGAAAGGAAAACACCAATACAGTATATTAATACGTATATATGAAATTTAGAAAGATGGTAACAATGACCCTATATGCGAGACAGCAAAAGAGACACAGATATAAAGAACAGACTTTTGGACTCAGTTGGAGAAGGAAAGAGTGGGATGATTTGAGAGAATAACAGTGAAACATGTATATTACCATATGTGAAACAGATTGTCAGTCCAAGTTCAGTGCATGAAACAGGGCACTCAAAGCTGGTGCACTGAGATGACCCTGAGGGATGGGATGGGGAGGGAGATGGGAGGGGGTTCAGGATGGGGAACACATGTACACCCATGGCTGATTCCTGTGAATGTATGGCAAAACCACTACAATATTGTAAAGTATCCTCCAATTAAAAAATAAATAAATAAATATATAAAAATGTATGGCAGAAAGATAATGAACACAGTGTTAACAACCTGGCAGATAAATACAAGGAGAAGGAAATGGCAACCCATTCTAGTATTCTTGCCTGGAAAATTTTTTTGGACGGAGGAGTCTAGAGGACTCCAGTCCATGTGGTTGCAAAGAGTCACGTACAACTGACTGGCTAACACTTTCACTTTCACAAATACAATAGCCCTTAAAAATTGGTAACTACAGTTTCCCTGGTGGCTCAGTGGTAAAGAATCCACCTGCCAATGCGAGAGACATGGGTTCAATCCCTTGGTCAGGAAGATCCCCTGGAGAAGGAAAAGGCAACCTACTCCAGTATTCTTTACTGGGGAATCTCATGGACAGATAAGCCTGGCAGGCTAGAGCCCATGCAGTTGCAAAGAGTCGAACATGACTCAGTGACTAAACAACAACAGCTTGCTTCAGTGCTCATCTCTTTAGAAAGTACTCTAGAGCATCTGATGATCACCAACAACTACAGCTTGAGACTGAGGCCAGGTGTAGAGAGGAGTAGTGTATTTTTGCTTCTAATATCATGTAGGACCTTGCTCTATCAGTAACCCTTAGGTATGGATGTGATATGGTGACCTTACAAAACCACTCATGGTCAATTTGAATTATTTCTTGGAGGCCACTAAGTCAGTAGCAGGTCCTATGTGACAAAATCTTTTGTTCAATGGAAGTGATTTCAAACACAAGCAACCATGACTACAGGCAACTCTTAATCGTCTGACAAGGGAGGAAAAAAACCAAATATATCAAAGCTAAATGTTAATCCTTCCTTAAGTTTGAAAAAAGGGTGCAGGGAATAAAATAGTGCAAGGGAAAAAAAGAATATGGAGGAAAAACCATTGGGTAATTTTGAATGAAGGGTTTTGTTTTAAAATCACTTATGTATGTATGGCAAAACCAATACAGAATTGTAAAGTAAAATAAAAATTAAAAAAATGTGAAACATAAAATAAATAAATAAATAAATAAATAAATAATAAAATCACTTATGTAATTTTTTTTTTCTGATGTCCTGAAAGTGTACACAATTCCTTCAGGAAGCAAGCATGGCTGTAACTTAGTATGGAGAATGAAATATAAGGTAAGTGTTAGTTGCTCAGTTATGTCCGACTCTTTGTGACTCCATGGACTATGGCCCTCCAGGCTCCTCTTTCCATGGATTTCTCCAGGCAAAAATATTGTCATAGGTACCCTTTCCATTCTCCAGGGGATCTTCCTGACCCAGGGATAGAACCTGGGTCTCCAGAAATGCAAACGAATTCTTAACCATCTGAGTCAACTTGAAATATAAGGAAGATTAAGATATATATTTTTTGAAGTCACTGAGTTTGGCTTTCGCTGTGCACGTGTGCACGTGTGTGTGTATGTGCATGTGCATAGGTGTAAAATGACTAATTTTATAGAAAATGTTAATGACATATTTAAAAGACTTATAAGATTGGTGATATGCTTCCTTGATATACTAATGCTTTGGAAATACATTCAAAGATTCAGAGGATGGGAGAAAATTATTTTATTTGGGCAGGCACTTATTGATGATCCCCTATTTGCAAGGTAGCTGCCAATCACTGGGAGTATCTACAAATTAGGCTCAAGAGACTATATGGGAGCCCATAGCCTTGACAGGGAGATAAAAGGGAAGCAAATGTTTTCAATAAAATGTGAAACATGCAATAATAGAACTATGTACCAAGTGTTTTTGAGAGTGGAAATGTAAGACCAAATAAAGCATTTGAAAAATAAAGAGGGATTGACAGAGAGTTAAAATGCTGCTAGGGAAATAGCCTTTGTGAAAAACAAGAGGTCATTCTTGGGGGAATCTCATATATATCACAGTTTTTCTTTGTCTAAAATAGGACAGAGATCAGAATGTGAAGCGGAGTTAAAACTACATAGGAAGGGAAAATACGAATCAAAGTATATTTAATCTATGAAAGACACTGGCCTTTTAAATGAAGGCTCTGAAAATAGAACTGCATAATCAGAGAGATTATGTGCTTGAGATTATTTGTGAGATTATTTGAGATTATTTGTGCTTGAGAGAAAATATTTGTATTCAATGGTGAAGAATGAATTAAAATAGTCCAGGATAAAGGCAAGGAGACAATAATTAAGAATTATTACAACATTCTCGGTAACAAAGAATTTAAGAATCAGAACAAAGGAGGGAAGGAAGGAGAAGGAACAGAGACAAAAGGAAGCAAAATCAATAGCAAATGAGATTTTATTAGGTCAGTGATAATGTTGAAAATTTTCTGCTTCCAGTGACAGGTTTGATGATGGTGTGATTGTGACATGGTCATAGAGGAAAGGAACTAGTTTTGGAAAGACGACAGGCACTTCAATTTTGAATGTGTTGAATTTATGAGGACTGAGGGACTTCCAAGTGGAAATGGCCACTAGTAAGTTAAATATAGAGATTAGAATTTAATAAATAGTTTTGGAGTAGAGAAAGATTGTAGACACTAATTTATATCTTTTTAAGGTATTTTCTTTTTAAACATTTTTTTTTAAAACTGGAGTATAAATGGCAACCCACTCCAGTGTTCTTGCCTGGAGAATCCCAGGGACGGGGGAGCCTCGTGGGCTGCCGTCTATGGGGTCGCACAGAGTCGGACATGACTGAAGTGACTTAGCAGCATAGTTTCTTGACCATGTTCTATTCATTTCTACTGTACAGCAAAGTGGATTAGCTACAGGTGGATATATCTCCCCTCTTTTTTGGATTTCCTTCCCATTTAGGTCACTACAGAGCACTGAGTAGATTTCTCTCCACTATACAGTAGGTTCTCATTAGTTATCTGTTTTATAGTATTTTATAGTATCAATAGGCTTGCCTAGTGGCTCAGATGGTAAGAATATGCCCACAATGCAAAAGACCCGGTTCAGTCGATAGTGTGTATGTGTAAATCCCAATCTTCCAATTCATCCTCTCTTCCCCATTTGGTTTGATTTATTTTGAAAAGTAATATATATATAGAAACACAATTAACTTTTAAATAAAGTATTTTAAACATTGGGCATCTATACATTTTTATATTTAATTAAGAAATTCAAGAGCCTAAAAGAAAAAGGCATTTACCAAATCCATATTATTTACTGTTTTTTTATTTTAAAAGAGAGCAAAATATTAAGACATTTTCCTTCCATTCCAACTTGAGACCTGTATAGGACACAATAGGAGCCCAACATTAGGAGCTGTGAGTTGTCAATACTGGACTTGTCAAATTTTGACATTATAGTTGCTAAATCTTAGAAATTTATCATTGGATGATGCACTTTCATCATTCTGCATCTTTTTTGAAAAAAAAAAAAGGATATTTGCTTATATGATCACTCAGATTATTTTTAGATCTACCATTTAATCAATTCATGGTTTTTTTTCTGACAATTATATAATGTAAAAATAAGATGCTTCTGCTAATTAAAATGCATCTATAGAAGCACTCTAGATGTCTGATTTTTGGAAAACAGAATGGGAGATAAAATATATTCATCTCTATTATAGTGAACTGTAAATATGAACTGCCAAAGTGAGCACTACTGGTCTCCTAGTATAGATTAGCTAAATTGCAGCATGTAAGCAAGATAGAAGTAACAATCTCAGGCATATGTCTTCTGATAGCCCTGTGTGTGTGCATGGTAAGTCACTTTAGTGTGTCTGATTCTGTGCAGCCCTATTGACTATAGACTGTCAGGCTCCTCTGTCCATGGGATTCTCCAGGCAAGAATACTGGAGTGGGTTTTCATGCCCTCCTCCAAGGTATCTTCCTGACCCAGGCATTGAACCCATGTCTCTTATGTCTCTTTCATTGGCAGTCAGGTACTTTACCACTAGCACAACTCAGATTTTCTATCTTCCACTTTCTAGATAATTGCAGTAGAATTATCTGTAAAGGAACTTAGACTCAACATTTTCAAGTGATAGAGCAATGAATGAATACATCTGAAGGTGGGGGAAGTTTAGAAAAATGTGTTGTCTCTATTGTTTTAAAATATATTTTGTTTTGCAGCAGTGATTTCCACCATTTTGTCTTCCAGGTCACTTATCCATTCTTCTGCCTCAGTTAGTCTGCTATTGATTCTTTTTAGTGTATTGTTAATCTCTATTTGCTTGTTCTTTTGTTCTTCTAGGCCTTTGGTAAACATTTCTTGAATCATCTCCATTTTTATTCTGAGATCCTGGATCATCTTCACTATAATTACTCTGAATTCTCTTTCTGGAAGATTATCTAGATCCACTTCATTTAACTGTTTTTCTGAGGATTTATCTTATTCTTTCATCTGGGACATAATTCTATATCTTTTCATTTTGATTGGCCTTCTGTGATTGTGGTTTTCATTCCAGAGGCTGTGGGATTGTAGTTCTTCTTGTTTCTTCTGTCTTTCTATTGTTTAAAGTAAATGAACTATAGGCAATATAGAGTTTCTAGATGTTCCCTTGAGATACCAAAGAGTTTAAATAGTATTTATTTGAAATATCAAAACTATAGACACCATTCTATATGTGTACATATAAAGTTTATATATTCTGAAATCTACTTCGAAGTCCATCCATCCTCCTTTCAGAAGCACCTAGAAATCATAACAGTACCAAAGACAGACAGAGAAGTTCAAAACTGGCAAAGCATATCAATTCACCCAATAACACCAGTAAATATGACATGGCAAGAGAAAAGATCCTAGAACAAATTAATATCTGGATGGCTTCCGAATGACTTAGAAAAGAAATTCATGCTCACTTGAAGCCAAATATATTCATTAGCAGACCTTACAACAGGAAGGTAATGAAATTAACACAGATGTATAATTCAAAAGTCACCAAGCTATTTGATAACTTTCACCATCATATCTGTTTGAGCAAAACAAAGAAATATTAAATAAATATTTAAACAATTATGTGAATTAGTGATTGAGAATATTTTTTGATGCACACTTTTTGTAGTGAGCAAAAGCAAAAAAGTACTGTGAAAAAGGACTTTTTAGAATGTGTTTCAATATGTTAGGAATGTCTGAATCTGATATATTTAAGTAATTTTCAATGATGTAGAGGCCTTAACTGAAAAATTGAAAGTATCCATATGCAAATAGAAGAATTGTATACAATTTCTCCACAATTACATGCAACAGTCCCCAATATTAGGATGAGCTCAGTAACTCCTAAATATTTCTAATATAGCACCTCCTTACTTTTTCATACAAGCCTAAATATTAGCTTTATTTAAGTAGATACATGCAAAGGATATTGTGCCAAATAGCTGCAATGTTTATTTACTACTTGATCAAATACATGGACTTCTTTAATCTTTCAAATGGCATCTGGTCAAATTTTGAGCATTCTTTTGAAATGATAGCTATTTTCTTTTATTTCCTTAGAGAATCTTTCTGGCCAGATGCATTATGTTGAAACTTGCAATTTCTATATAGAATAAATGCTGGAATCAGTGCAATATTTTCCCACCAGAAATTACTCAAAGGAGAATGCTCTGGTGACAATATATATTTGGTAACTACATAATGAACTTTGATAGCAAAGAGCATTCAAAGAGAAAATATTTGATGCTGCAAAGTCAAATATTTATTTGCCTATGGAGAATAAAATGTGAAATTACAAAATTAAGGATAAGTATTGATTTATAAGCAGAGCACTGCATTGACTGTCAAAAGCATTTTATCTAGTGAGATGATCCATTAACCAGATATAAGTATAAGAATTCAAGTCTATTTTTTTGGTCTTATTCTGTTCATCTATGGAACAAAACAACTCCTTACTGAAAAAATGGTAGCTTATCATGTGTGTTCTTTAAAGGTGATTTCTATTTTTCAAACTTGTTCCTTATCATTTGGCCTTTGAAAGTGAAAGTGTTGGTATTATCATTGTCCTAAATCTGCACAAGTATATTTTTAACAACTGCTCATCTGATTGGGATGCAAAATAAATAGGAAACTGACATTTTATATTTTTATAACTTATGTGGATATTGTTTACCTTTCTTTTGATTTTGAGCAATCTACTTCTGACATAGAACTCTATGTATCTATTTTAAATTATCATTTGGTGCCTGAATTGTGGTCTGCTGAGGCAAAATATATACCAGTATCTGAGATACATGTCAGAAGTATAAAGTCAGAAATGATACAGTCACAGCTTTTACATGGGAAATTAAATGTAGATAATAAATTATAAAAACCTATAATAATTTCCTTGAAGTATGGAGAAAGCACAAAATTAGAATAAGATGTTGATATACTAATTCTATTAGTAAGGCAGAGTTTTCTCAAGCAGGTAGCATTTGAGATGAGTTTATATGATACTGATAGACACTTCAGTATGAAAACAATAATTAACTTTTTTACAAATTTTAAATAACAATTTGAAGATAAAATCCTGAGATATCTAGTTATTTATTTTCCAGGTGCCAATCCATGGTTAGATATTATGACACTTGTTATTTGACTGTCTGAAGTTCTTGCAGGTCACCTATGTCATGAACAAAATTAACAAACCTTCATCTACCCAAATTTGAGAAACCAGGAAATGAACAAAATGATAGTGGCAAAGTAATCTACAAAGATTACCTCACTAGACTTTAGCTTGATATCATAAAAAATGATTCTCTCAATCAAGTATAAAAATACTGTTTTTGAGAAAAGTGTACTAGAAGCATTATAAAAGGAGTACTCTGTCCCCATGGTGAAAACTATATTTCCTTTATTAGTTTTCTCTAACAACCTAGACATTTGTCAGTGATAACAAAGGAACTCAGAGGATCCAAGGTGCCTTTCCCATAGTAAGTTCTATGGAACAGACTGGGCAGTATATGAGGCTGTAGATACCATTTAGCTTATAAAAGAATACCATATTCTTTATAAGCTAAACGTTGCTTACTAAAAATAGCTGTGATGTATCACAGGAAAGCATACTTCTTCTGACCTCAGGGATGAGCTTCAGCCTCTTCTAGACGTTATTCCAAGAGAATGTTCTATAAAGCGTTAAAATTACTGAATTGAGACTGTTCCGTGATATGACATGGCTGTAGCCTATTTTATTACAAAAGCTTGCCAAGGGAACTCCTGGAACTTGCCTAAATTTTCATTCAAGTGCAGGGGGAAAAAACTCTAACTGCATTGAATAAATGTGTAGAATTAGAGGGAGACAGAAAGAGAGCTGCTTCACAGTCTCTCCTGCAAATCATTCATTTTTTTCCTGTAATTTCTTGCAATTTTCTGTAATTTTACTAGGCACTAGGAGGAGATGCAGGGTTGTAACAGATACTGCTTCTGCTCTATAAATATAAACTAGCACATTTAAAGATGTTTGGACCCTTGTGCATAATAAATTATAGATAATATTTGCTGTGATTATAGTATCTGGAAGGTATGCACAAAATACATCCATCCTAAATGGTAATAACTCTAATTGGATGCAGAATAGATGCCCAAGGGGCCTCGCAATACAATGGTCATGATGGAATAGGGTTTTGCAGGGATAAAAGAGCTCTGAATGTACCTGATAGAGCAAGCAATTTAAGTGTCATGTACAAAGTCATAAAACATAAGACACATTTGAGAAGATGTTGTAAGATTTTACCTTGTTTATGTACTCCTCTCTCTTAATAGAATAAATAACCCTTCACAGTAAATACATTATTAAAGTAATATTGTACAACCAGAGTAATATTTTAATGGAAAGAACAGTATGCCCTGAATTTTCCTCTACCTAACTCTGTGGCTTTGAGAAATTTATTAAATATCACCAGACCTTCTGAAAAGCAGGTCTGAAAAGCAGTCCAAATGGCGAGGGTCTCTTTCAACTCTATTTTTTCATGATTGTATCATTTCATTATTTATAAGGTAGATTTTTTGGGGAAAAAAATAAAAGTTGCCCCAGGAAGACTAATGAGATATAATCTATATGAATAGGAAGAGATATATGACATTTGAGAGAAAAATATTTCATTTGAAACATTAATACAATCATCATTTTTCTAATAATCAGACCCAAGAGCAATCAAAGGTGATCAATCAAACGGCTTTTCTCCTGGGGCTCTCGATATGAAGATTAGCAAGAACTGTAATATTGCAGACATGAGGATAAAATTAAATGCCAAGAGGAAATTGGTCATGAGGTGAACTGGTATCAAACTATCAGCCTCTTTATTCGGTTAAGAAAAAGAAGTCAGGAAAACAATCTTCCTTGAATTACAACAAGGATAAAATTAAAGGTAAGATCGAGACAATTTTTAAAAATGTCTCTGCCTGGTTCAAGACAATAAAACAGTTTCAAACATAGCAACAATATTCAGTTTTGGAAAAGTTCCAAAATATTTTTAAAGGCTTAGAACCAGTGATATACAACTGATTATATAATACTTAGATTAATACACTACCTATCACCATAGCATCAACCCACTGGTTTAGGGTTAGTGTTCTTCAAATATTTATACAGACATTTATTCACTTAACAATATTTTCTGATCTTTGACTACATGTGCAGCCCCATACAAGGTCTTGGGAATATAGCTGTAAAAAAAAAAAAACAAAACCCTACCCTTATACAAAGATCTTGTATTATAATGTAGTGAGACTAAAGTAATAATTTAAATAAATAGATTATAATAAATGATATGAAGTGAACAACATGGTGTACTAGGGTTTGCAGAAGGAATTTTAAAAGAACATCAGGGAAGGAAGACATCCTTGAGGAGATATTCTTTAAACTGTTTGAACTAAGATGGTAAGGGTAAGAATGGGCCAATCATTAGATGATCTGAATTAAAACAGTCACAACAAATAAATATAAAATCGGTGATGTCTTCCAATCATTTCAACCTCTGTCGTCCCCTTCTCCTCCCACCTTCAATCATTCCCAGCATCAGGGTCTTTTCCAATGATCAGTTCTTCTCATCAGGTAGCCAAAGTATTGGAGTTTCAGCATCAGTCCTTCCAATGAATATTCAGGACTGATTTCCTTTAGGATTGACTGGTTTAGTGATTGAGATGATTAAAAAAAAAAGTCACTATCTCTTTAATATCCCATTCTATCCTGACCAACTACAACCATAAGCAAATTCATTCTTAAAACAAAATAGTTACTATATCATATCACTGAAACACAAAATACCAACATATTTACACATCAGCTGCAAAGGAACTACCACTGTATATGTAAGGAAAAATTGGAATATGCTTTGATGAGTGTTGTCACTAACTAGGCAAAGTCACTGAGTGTAATTTTCTTTCTCAACCTAGCATGTGATTCACTCCCTTATGTTCTTGAATCTGCCAGTTTAGTTGTGATTGTTCTGAAACAACCTTCTGCAGTGTCATCTATGTTCTGAATGACTTAATAGAGCTGAGCAACATTTACACTGGGTCCAGAGGAATCCTGACTTGAATAAAAGACAGCATCATTTCTAGCTATAATGAGTCCAGGGTGTAATTATATACAAGAGTCACAGACATATTTTGTAGTGTTCTGACAATAATAACCTGAGGTACTGTACATATGCTTGTAATTCTCAACCCAGTCAAGCTGGCATTCGTGGCTGATCATTTGGTATTTAGATTAGAGGGCCAATTATGAAAATATAAGCTGGTTGTGTGAAGAGTCACTCATACAATAGATAACACAGATGGCCAAAGAGATATCCAGCTCATCTAACTACTAATATTTCCCTGCTGTTTTTAGAAAGCACTTTTGATAAGAAACATCATTTTTAAGGTGGCTTAAATATATGAACAGGCACGATAAGATCTGGCCAAAATCAGGCAGTGGATAAAGTTCACGATTTTTCCCATAAACTCTGTTGGATTTATATACAGAGCCCACAGATTTTACCTCTTTGTAGGTTTCTCTCCTTTTGGTTACTTCAATCATCAAATGACTTTCAGTTTCTATTTTAAAAATAATGTATGTTCTCAGTCATCACATATGACAATATTTTGTAAAGAAATAATCCCATTTTAAGCATTATGACCAAGGATGAAATGGGTAGTTTGGTAAGAGTAGGATAAACCTGAACCATCAATTAGAATGTGTGTTATTTTGGGGTGCTTTCTAGGTCTATGCATAACACTTTGATGTTGATTTGGATAATATTCACATTCAAATATTTTCAAACATTTTAATTAAAATTAGAAAATTCAATGTTTAAAGCAAAAGCATCACACCAATATAAATAAAGAATAACTGGAATCTTTCTGTGTGCTTTGTACCTCTCCAGGGAAATATTTTCCTATAGGTATTCTTTATATATGAATTTTTCAGAGCTATTAATCACACATCTTTCATGGAGGAAAAATAAAAATGGGAAAGTAATTTGATGTGGGAAAAATACTGGTAAATATACAAATGTACTGAGGCATTTGGGCATGTTTCTTTGTGTTCTCTCTAGGGTTTATTGCCTTTTGAACACAACTGTCATTTCAAATTCTTGCCAATATAGACAAAAGTATAGCTTAACTTCATTGTCAATATATTGTTCAATAAAAAACTTTGAATCTCTTGATGGAAAAGAACATAACATTCTATAAAACACTGGTTTATAATCACTTCCATCATTATTGACCATTTATGGGAAGATATTTTAATATTTGAGTTACCATATGCTTAGTTGCTCAGTCCTGTCCAATTCTTTGTGACCCCATGGAGAGTAGCCCACAGGGCTCCTCTGTCCATGGGATTCTCCAGGCAAGAACACTGGAGTGAGTTGCCATGCCCTTCTCCAAGGGATCTTCCCGATCCAGGGATCAAACCTGGGTCTCCTACATTGCAGGTAGATTCTGTACTACTGAGCCACCATAGCATAGATTATATTCCTATAAAATCTTTTTTGTCCAAAGTAGCAGAAAGTAAGGAGAAGGAAATGGCAACCCACTCCAGTATTCTTGCCTGGAGAATCCCATGGACAGAGGAGTCTGGTGGGCTGCTATCCATATCGTCGCATAGAGTCAGACACGACTGAGTGACTTAGCAGCAGCATCACTAAGTAAGTGTATGTTCTGATGGCTGGATCTAACAGTATTGTGAAGGCTTCATTTTATCAATGTTATTCATGTTTCATACTTGTTAGGTCATGTTTCAGAGGAAATAAATAAGCATCATGTTGTTAATCCTTGGGTTCAGTTCAGTTCAGTCACTCAGTTATATCTGACTCTTTGTGACCCCACGGACGGCAGCATCCCAGGCCTCCCTGTCCATCACCAACTCCCGAAGTTTACTCAAACTCATGTCCATTGAGTTGGTGATGCCATCCAACCATCTTATCCTCTGTCATTTCCTTCTCTTCCTGCCTTCAATCTTTCCCAGCATCAGGGTCTTTTCAAATGAGACAGCTCTTCGCATCAGGCCGCCAAAGTATTGCAGCTTCAACTTCAGCATCTGTCTTTCCAGTGAATATTCGGTACTGATTTCCCCTAGGATGGACTGGTTGGATCTCCTTGCAGTCCAAGGGACTCTCAAGAATCTTCTCCAACACCGCAGTTCAAAAACATCAATTCTTCAGTGCTCAGCTTTCGTTATAGTCCAACTCTCACATCCATACAGGACTCCTGGAAAAACCGTAGCTTTGACTAGATGGACCTTTGCTGGCAAAATAATGTCTCTGCTTTTTAATATGCTGTCTAGGTGGGTCACAACTTTTCTTCCAAGGAGCAAGTGTCTTTTAATTTCATGGCTGCAGTCACCATCAGCAGTGATTTTGGAGCCCCCCAAAATAAGATCTGTCACTGTTTCCACTGTTTCCCCATCTATTTCCCATGAAGTGATGGGACTAGATGCCATGATCTTTTTCTTGGGTTACCATATTTTTTTTTTCATTTTAACAAACTTAAGATGTATAAAACCTTAGGAAAAATAGCTTAATGAAACTATTCCAGAGTAATCATATGACTCATTAAAACTGGGAACAAAAGATAGAGTCAAAAGCTGATGTTTGTATAGTTACATTCTGATCACAGACACTTGAAATCTTTGCCTCTTTGTAAAACATTTTGAAATAAATGAAAAGAGAGCAAAATATTTTTATCAAGTCAGAGATAAAAAGACCTTTATATAAATCTCTACCAAGTAAAGACAATTTGCTAATATGAAGCACGTGTTTTCTAAGGATGCTATACCTAACCCAAAAGAGGCCGAAGAAGTCTGAGGATTATCTGACATTGTTAAAGCACCTAGTACTCAGTCATTATGAAATATGCATGTGGGGTCCCACTGAGTGCTTAGGACATGGAAAAGTGAAAGTGTTAGCAGCTCTGTCCTCTCTGACATTTTATGACCCCATGGGCTGTAGTCCACCTGGTTCCTCTGTCCATGGAATTCTCCAGGCAAGAATACCAGAGTGTGTTGCCATTTCCAGGGATTGAACTTGGGTCTCCTGCATTGCAGTCAGAGTCCTTATTGTCTGAGCCATTAGGAAAGTGAACTCAATGATCTCTTATACCTGTAAAATATTATCTATTTAAATATTATTTCCAGCATACAGTAATGAACAAGTAGAAAACAAACCCTTCTACTGAGGAGACGTTGGGCTATGTGTTTACCTCAGTTGTAATACACTTATGATTTCAATTATTTTATCACTTAAGGCTCTGTCTTTCTTTGATGGTTATGTCTTAATAAGTTGAACATATTCTATGCAGATTGATATCTTAAGCCCTTATAAGTTCATAAGTACTACGAAGATACTTTTAAATTTTATCAGGATCAAAAAGAATGTCAGAAAGGACAAGCATAAAATGCATCATATGAGAACTATCTCCTTGTTGGCCAAAAAAAAGAGCAGTTAGTCACTGCTATCTGAAAAAAAAAAAAAAATCTCCAGTTCACAATTTATCTGAAGTACCAACCTATTTTTGAGTATTTGGTTCCTGAGTATGTGAGTCATTCAATAGGGTCTCTTCAGTTAACTAAAATGACACATAATTATATTCTAATTTAAACATTCATCCATAGTTTAAATTAGAAATTCTATGTATACATTATGAATAAGAAGAAATTGAATGGTAAATTTAGAAATAACTTGATGACCTACATTTATTTACCAATCAACAGTTATGTCTTAAGAACCCATTATATATTAGGCAAGGATTTTGCTTTGGGGTATAGGCAGCTTAGAATTTATTGAAGAAATCAGGCTTTGACACCCTAGACATAGTAGGGTCTCAGTTATTATCACCATTAGAATCATCTGATGAAACATAATTGATCGTTGATCATGATGATCTTATAATTATTTTTGTCCAATTCTTTGAAGATTCTAACAGACACAGTAGGACTTCCCACTTTCATAGGTGCAGTGGTAAAGAATCTGACTGTCAATGAAGGAGACACCGGAGATGCCAGTTCAATCTCTGGGTCCAGAAGATGCTCTGGAGAAGGAAACGGAAACCCACTACAGTATTCTTGTTTTGAAAACCACATGGACAGAGGAGCCTGGCACGCTACAGTCCATGGGGTAGCAAAAGAGTCAGACACAACTTAGCAACTAAACAACAATAAAATAGTCATAGCAAACAGACTGAGGAAATAATAGTCAGCAGAGAGAACTTTTAATAGAAGAATTTAGACTCTGCCTTTAGGCAGAAAAGATATTCTGAAGGCCTCTTTCCCTTCAAGGAAGAACCAGTTTTTATGGATCAGCAATATCTATAACTATCTATTATACAATAAACTATAATAGTCTGTATTTTTTCTGAATCTAGCCTCCAACTGTGAATTCTCACACCCTACCATTACTGAAATACTCAAAAAGTACATTGTATGTGTAAGAAATTCTTGTTCATTGATCATGAGATATTTATAGTTTCTACCTCCTGCCCCCAAATGACGAGTCCTCATATCAATTTTCTGAAGCCTCAGGCTGTTCATCCAGTCATCACCACAGTGGAGTCATGCACTCCTGAGTAGCTGCATTCTCTCTGCGGAATACTCATGCCTCTTATTTGCATTTCCTTCTGCTCAAAATCTTAGTTGTGTTCCATCCAAAAGTCACTCCAAAAAGTTGCTCATCTTCCCTTAGGATTTTGGCAATCAGATATTAAAGCATACTTGTTTGTCTTGGAAGGTTTACAAAGATTTTTATCAAAATCTATTTCATTTTCACTTAGTTCAACCTTTTTTTTTTTTCATAGGATTCAGCCAGGTGTCTCAGAGAGGACTGGCTCAGAGACAAATCTGAAATGCCAACATTTTGTTTCTCTAGGTATAGAATCATCTTTCTCCTAAAAATATTATATGTTCTGCTACAAAGTGTGTTTTTTTAAATGTAAATTACTTCATAGGTGACTGGATATAGGATGGATCCATATAATGAGAGAGTCATCATGTCAGTTGATTGCTGATGTTTCTCAGAATATAGTTTTGAAGCAATCATGGGAGATTAAAGAGAAAGTATGTGTAACAAATGAAGATCAAGATGAGCAATGTGAGACACCTGATACTCTGACAGAGGTATTTTTCTAAAGTCCAAATAGTAATTGGTTTAATGTATTCAAGACCATTCACTACGTTAACTTAGTGAAGCACCAATACTTTGGCCACCTGATATGAACAGCCAACTCATTAGAAAAGACTCTGATGCTGGGAAAGATTGAAGGCAGGAGGAGAAGTGGATGACAGAGGGCATTTTGTTTGGATGGCACCACTGACTCAATGACATGAGCTTGAGCAAACTCTGGGAGATGGTGAAGGACAGGGAAGCCTGACATGCTGCAGTCCATGGGGGTCACAAAGAGACATGACTGAGTGACTGAACAGCAGTGTTAATTTAAATGGGGAAATCACGCTTCAATCAAGAAATTGATGAGACATACTCTCTCCTTCTCAATGTTTGCGCATATTGAGACATGAAATCAAAATTAAGGCAGATTGGAGGCTCAGGGATCAACCTGTTTATTACAAACTGGTAAATGTGAATATCTAACCTAGTGTGAAATCCATGTAAATGTAGAATCTCAACTCCAGAATTAGGCCTAGTAGTGGGCATGGCAGCCTGAGTTTGCCCCTCATTGTGTACATGCATGCATGGTTGAAACAGATTGCAGAGGTGAGGCTGGAGAATACTAGAGTGGTGAAAACAGAGGGGGAATGTAGTTCTTGGAGGCTAGGATTTCCCCTCAAGAGGAGAACTAAGGCAAGCACATCCAGGGCTTCCCTGGTGGCTCAGTGGTAAAGAATCCACCTGCCAACCCAGGAGATACGGGTTCGATCCCTGATCTGGGAAGATCCCACATATGCTGTGGAACAACTAAGCCCCCATGCCACAGCTACTGAGCCTGTGCTCTAGAGCCCAGGAACCACAACTACTGACACCACGTGCCCTAGAGACTGTGCTCTGCAACAAGAGAAGGCACTGCAATGAGAGGTCCGTGCACTGCAACTAGAGAGTAGCCCCGATTGATGCAGCTAAAGAAACTATTCTTTCCGTATTTACCAGACAACCAGGAGACTCTTGAGCAGTGGAGTCTAGAATTTTATCAAATTTACAGAAACAAGATGTTTCAGATGCTATTAGATAAGACAAATGTCCCCTTGCATGCTGCTTTCCTTCCATCCCATTCGCTCTTGTGCTGGGTAATATTGGTGGAGGATGGACTTGGTTTTGGATCAATCAAATGAAAAACTGAGTTGGAGATACATTGTTTGGATTCATTGGGATGAGGTATGAGGCTCCCTTCCATGCATAGTCAGGTTGTCATTGCCCTTCAGAAGGAGGAATTTAACTGCATAGATTCCCCTATAATTCTGATGTATTAATACAAATGGGGTCAGAAATCCTATCAAGCCCCTTGGAACCCAAAACCAGATGTATACAGATAGTTGGAGGAAAAAATTGAATATATATAGATAGAGCCAGCATTTAGCTCAAAAAAAAAACTTTTATATATTTTTTTGTCAATAAGTATAATTAACAATAACAAAACAGTACAAATCACTTCAAAATACAAATTGATGAAACAGTGATAATACAATGTAACATTACATAGCTATCTGAAAGGTGTCAAAAACTAAAGATGGAAAAAATGTTCATTAAACATGAACACAGATCATTAACAAACAGGTACAACAGAAGCTTTTATTTCCTAAAAGTCTAAATGCATAAAAACACGAAAATGTCTGCAGTAGTTTTTATCACTAAATGTTAAGGTGAATACTCTGAAATCTTGGTATTTTCTTGTATTTTCCCAGTTTTTCCTTATAATAAACATGTCACTTTTGTAATCAGAAAAAAGGGAAGGGAAGGAGGTTTGGAAGTAAATTTGACAAACCAATTCTGAAGTTCTGAGTCCCTAGCAAAGTATTCTTCCCCCAAGATGGCCACCCTTAAACCTTGGTAACTCTGCTACTAATTCAAATTAATACAGCAGGAGGTGCTGTTTGGGCACCCAAAGTTTAAATGAAGCTACAGGTTCATATAAGGAAACTTATATGTTCATATAGGAACATATAAAAACTTTTAAGTCTTCTACTACCTAGATGAAGGAAACATGTCAGAGATTTTCTCATATGGACAATAATTTTTACAATTTAACATCACATCATGCAAATTTCTAAAGTTTTACACAATTGGCAAATTCAAACCAAATATTCCTTAACTATCAAAATTAAATTTTATTTGTTTTATTTATAAGTAAATATGCTAGAAGAATCACCACACTCTCTTCCTATTATCTCTATAAAAATGGCATTAAGCAATATTTTTATGTAAAGAGAATTAAATAGTAGGACAAGAAAAATGGAGTAGATTTATTATAGAGACACCAGATTAGTACTGAATATATATATATATAAAACTTTTGGGACGTTTGAGATAACTATCTGCCCTTTTTTTTTTTTTTACTATCAGCCTTTTAAAAATGTGAGATTTCTAGTAATACCTTTCCTCATTCAAAGTAAATATTTACTTCTGTACATCATTTGGTGTTAAGTTTGGAATCTTTAAGAGAACCCACAGAGCTGGAGAAAGTTTAAGGGTCGTAAAACCTAGACCAACGTCTCAAAAGACAAGTCCGTCATGGCAAGTCATATAACTCAGCCGCAAAAAGGAACAAAATTGTGCCATTTGCAGAGATGTAGATGGACCTAGAATAGACTGTCATATGAGTGTAATGTCAGGAAGAGAGAAACAAATATCACATATGAATGAAATATGTGGAATCTAGAAAAATGGTATAGATGATTTTATTTTCAAACCAGAAATAGAGACAGAGACATAGGGGTCAAATGTACGGACACCAAGGGGGAAGATGAGGTGGGATGAATATGGAGATTGATTGACATCTATTGAATTGACCATTGATAGTATGCAAGGAGATCCAACCAGTCCATTCTAAAGGAGATCAGTCCTGGGTGTTCACTGGAAGGACTGATGCTAAAGCTGAAACTCCAATACTTTGGCCACCTCATGCAAAGAGTTGACTCATTGGAAAAGACTCTGATGCTGGGAGGGATTGGGGGCAGGAGGAGAAGGGGACGACAGAGGATGAGATGGCTGGATGGCATCACCGACTCGATGAACATGAGTTTGAGTGATCTCCGGCAGTTGGTGATGGACAGGGAGGCCAAAGAGTCCGACACGACTGAGTGACTGAACTGAACTGAACTCTGCATAAAATAGATAACTAATGAGAATTGACTATACAGCACAGGGAGCTCTACTCAATGCCCTGTAGTGACCTAAATGAGAAAGAAAAAAAAGAGGGGATATATGTATACATATAGTTGGCTTCCTGGTGGTTCAGATGGTAAAGAATCTGCCTGCAGTGCAGGAGATGCTAGCTCAATCTCTGGGTTGGGAAGATCCTCTAGACAAGGGAATGGAACCCTTTCCAGTATTCTTGCCTGGAATATTCCAGGGACAGAGAAGCCTGGCAGGCTACAGTCCCTGGGGTCACAAAGAGTCAGACATGACTGAGCAACTAACATTTCACTTTCATAGCTGATTCACTTTGCCATACAGAAGAAACACAATATTGTAACTATACTTGAAGCAAACAAACAAACAAGAATTCCATACTACAGTTGATAATTTATTCTGTAATATTTTCCACCCAAATAATGTAACCACATCCTATGTCATAGGATCTTTCCACAAAGCCAAGGTCATCATCTTTGATTACCCGCTCCCCAGGCCTACTAAAAGCCTCTCATCGTTTTCTTGAGGCCTAATTTTTTACTTCTCATCTCATGTTACAACTTTCTCGTTCCATTCTTAGCTTCAAATATCAGCATCTGATAATGCTACGATTTCTTCCACCTGAGTTCTGATTACATTGAGAAATAAAATAGAGCAAGGATGATAGAAGCCCATTAAATAAGCAGGATAATGATGCTGATAATAATAATGTATTTATATGGAAAATTTTTATTTTTTGTGCCTATCATTGTTCCACGCCCTGAATATACATTAACTAATTTAATCTTCACAACACTCTGATGTTAGGTAATGCTTTTATTTCTCATGAATGAGAAAACTTATACATGTAAGTCTAAACAACTAAGAGTCACGGAAGAGTTACACTTTAGAGTTACAGTTGCTGAGCACAGGCTGTTTGCATGAGAGTACAGACTCTTCAACAAATGGTCTTTTTTATGTGCCAGACTTATGCCATCAAGATGTTGTTATAGGCATTGTTTGGAGGAAAGGCAAGAACTCGTGGTTAGGAGGGCCTGGGTGAGCTGGAGTGGTATTTCAGAGCAAGGGCTTTACTATTGCTCACACAGGAAACTAATCTGTTCTCCCCAACTAGTATGTTACTGTAGATTGGATATAATAAGCATACAAAACAACCTTTGGGTTTTGGTGGATTCAAAACTTTATGCCTGTTTAAAATGCAGGAATTGTTTTTTGCGGAAACATAAAATGTTCTTTTATGTTTCCACATTTCTGTGCTATGGTCGCATGTTTTTGGACGTCTGTGCTAATTTCTTCTCGAGTAGAACATCCACACCCTCCAGCAGATATTGATGTACAGCTTTAGAGAGTAAAAGCATCAACTCAATACTGTTCCCAAATGCTAAGCTCACTTAGGGAACATTTCCTCTGTCATAGTACAGTTTGTAATATCTTTTGTTTTAAATTGCCTTTTCATCATTTATGCCTTTATTTAGGCTATGTGAGAAAAAAAAAAGTCAAAATACTTAAAAGGATTTTCATTCAACCAGTGAACATAATCTATATTTTAAAGTTCACTCTTCTTTGAATGCCAGGACTGCTCAGGAAGCGTACAAAAATAAGATAGGGAGAACATGAAAATATACATTTAGTGAGCTGATTACATATATTCGTTAATAACTCTTTTCTTAAATACACAAGACATAAAAAGTAGTAGCCTATGCACAGTGAAGACCAACCCAACACAAAAGTTGAATCTTAACAAAGAAGAAAAAGCATTTTACTTGACCCCTACATAATAAAACCATTTGTTCTCTCCCCTATCACAGTCATTCTGGGGTCATTTGCCCCATTTTATGTTTTATATATTTGTCATCACTTACCAATTTTATTTTATATATGTGCTTACTTAGTTATTCTTCGTTGTCTGTCTCTCCACACAATGTAAGAAGCATAATATCAGAGACCTTGTGTGTGTGTGTGTGTTTATAGTTATATCCTTAGTACCAAGAACTGTGCTGCAATGATCAATTAATATTTATGAGTAAAGTGTACTTGTAAGAGGAGAATCAGCAAGAAGACAGGGCCTCAGGAGATAAAACCAGGTCAGGAGAGCAGAGCAAAACTCCTGAAAAGAGAAAATAGCTGGGCACTGTAGCCTCTGTTTGGAAGATTATCTTTCTGTCTCTCTCTGTCTCTGTCTCTTTAGCTGTCTATATTTCCAAAGTTTGATGTCAGTGGTGATTTATCTTTTGTTTCTTTGTTCAAGGCTGACCCAGTTTAAAGGAGCAGTTTTTCAAACAAAAATCGTCTAGGCTCAGCAAAATTTGAAATGTTTATTAATCATCTTTCACTATTATGCAGTATTTTATATTTGAAAATGCTTAAGTGAAACACTATCAGAGAAGATTCAAGCATTCAGCTAATGGGTTAAATACTTTGGTTTCATAAAAATCCTCTCCAACCATCTCTAATGGAATATTATGATGTGGTTTTAAATCTGGGAAATATATTCATATACTCCCTATTCTGAGACAGCCTGGTTACTTCCTGACTGACCCTACAGCCTCTATAAAAACTCAATGAAATTAATGTTCTCATGGCCTGAGTTTGAACTACTGGGACTCATCATGTATCCCAAAGAGTAGATTTTAATATCAGCAAAAGCTGTACTGATATGGAACCATCTTAATCACCTTTTAATTTTCCAAGTTAACTACGGTGGTTAATAGTGTACAGCTTACTCCAAGTTCAGGCTTTCCAGGTGGCCCAATGGTAAAGAATCTGTCTGCCAATGCAGAAGATGCAAGAAATGCAGGTTTGATCCCCGGGTCAGGAAGATTTCCTGATGTAAGAAATGGCATTCCACTCCAGTATTCTACTCTGGGAAATTCCATGGAAAGAGGAGCCTGATGAGCTACAGTCCATGAGGTTGCCAAGAGTCGGACACGACTGAGCACACACACACATACCCACACCTACTCCCAAAGTTCAAAGTTAGTGCATGTCCTTTTAATGACCAGATTTACCTTTACCTCAGTCTTAACCCACCTTAAGAAGCGATGTGAATTTTGGGTTGAATCCAGTGTCTGAAATCTGGATCACAGTTGGTTCAGATATTCCAAAAGACCTGCTGCCTAGCCATTGCTAATTCCTGAAAGACTGAATTACCCAGATCAAGGGGAAAATATAGAGGAAGTTTACTTCTAAGATCCAAGGGCTCAGTTTTTAAAATATCTCTCCAATGTATTAATCTTGAGATCCTTCAGTCTTCTAGGGAACTGAGGAAGGGTAGATGTAATGATCAGTTCAGTTCAGTAGCTCAGTCATGTCCGACTCTTTGCAACCCCATGGACTGCAGCACCCCAGGCCACCCTGTTCATCACCAACTCCTGGAGTTTACTCAAACTCATGTCCATTGAGTCGGTGATGCCATCCAACCATCTCATCTCTATTGTCCCATCCACTGCCATCAATCTTTCCCAGCATCAGGGTCTTTTCAAATGTATCAGTTCTTCAAGGAGGCCAAAGTATTGGAGTTTCAGCTTCAACATCAGTCCTTCCAATGAATATTCAGAACTGATTTCCTTTAGGATGGACTGGTTGGATTTCCTTGAAGTCCAAGAGACTCTCAAAAGTCTTCTCCAACACCACAGGTAAAAAGCATCAATTCTTCAGCGTTCAGCTTTCTTTATAGTCCCACTCTCACATCAATACGTGACTACTCAAAAAATCATTGCTTTGACTAAAAGGACCTTTGTGGGCAAAGTAATGTCTCTGCTTTTCAATATGCTGTCTAGGTTGGTCATAACTTTTCTTCCAGGGAGTAAGCGTCTTTTAATTTCATGACTTTGGCCACCATCTGCAGTGATTTTGGAACCCCCCCAAAATAAAGTCTGTCACTGTTTCCCATCTATTTGCCATGAGGTGATGGGACCAGATGCCATGATCTTAGTTTTCTGAATGGTGAGTTTTAACCCAACTTTTTCACTCTCATCTTTCACTTTCATCAAGAGGCTCTTTAGTTCTTCACTTTCTACCATAAGGGTGGTGTCATCTGCATACCTGAGGTTATTGATATTTCTCCTGGCAATCTTGATTCCAGCTTGTGCTTCTTCCAGCCCAGCATTTCTCATGATGTACTCTGCATATAATTTAAATAAGCAGGGTGACAATATACAGCCTTGACATACTCCTTTCACTATTTGGAACCAGACTGTTGTTCCATGTCCAGTTCTAAGTATATATTGACTTGACAGTCTTAATTTGTTTATGTCAGTATCTCAGTGTCTGATACAGAGCATATGCTCAACAAACGATTGTTGTTAAATAGTTGAATAGTTTTTAAAATACTATTTTTTTAATGGGATGGTTCCCTCCCCCTCTCACCAACAGCTTTGTCCAATGACAAACCTATAGCCTCCCCTTCCTTCTCCTGACTGGGGCTGCTGCTGCTGCTAAGTTGCTTCAGTCATGTCTGATTCTGTGTGACCCCATAGATGGCAGCCCACCAGGCTCTGCTGTCCTTGGGATTCTCCAGGCAAGAACACTGGAGTAGGTTGCCATTTTTGTCTCCAATGCATGAAAGTGAAAAGTGAAAGTGAAGTCCCTCAGTTGTGTCCAACTCTTCACGACCCACTGGACTGCAACCTACCAGGCTTCTCAATCCACGAGATTTTCCAGGCAAAAGTACTGGAGTGGGTTGCCATTGCGTGCCTGGGGCTAGAGTTAGTAAAAAGAAAAATGCACATATGATCATGTCAGTCTTCTGATTAACTCCTTACAACAGCTCAACATTGCCCTTAGGATAAGTCAACTCCACTGTGAGCAGGCAGAGCTCTTTAACTAGACTCTGGTCTGTTCCCCAGCTTTGTCCTATTTTCACTGTTGGACAGTCTGCCCCAGATATCAGAAGCTTCTTCAATTTGCAAATCATTGTATTCTGTTCTCTATTTGTTAAAACTAAGTCCTAATTTGGATATGCTTAAGTATAATTTCTGCTGTTACAAAAATAACAGCTATAGCTGTAAATGTACATATCTTTTGACAGTTGTAACATTTTTTTTTAGGAAAAATTTTAGAAGTCAAATCAATGAACAGAAAAATATATTTTTTTACTATTTTTGATACTACTTTTCAGTTTGTTGTGGAAGATTAGTGCCGATTTATGCCCCAGCCTACTGTGCACCATGATGCTTAGTGTCTATATCACAGTCAAAAATACATATTTGGGGGCAATTTAAAAAGTTACTCCAAACCATCATTATTTTAATAAGCATTTCCATGATAATTATCTCTTCATGACTTTATCCCTTTTGTTGGTTTTTGGTCAAGTTATTAAATTAAAATAAAAGTTTAATTTTATAATTTTGTGCCTTATTATTATGGCTACTAAATTCACTAAAAACTCATTCAAGCAAAAATGGCAAAACTCCTGTTTGACACATTACATTACTTCTATGATTAATGGAATTTTTAATTAGCAAGTTGTCATTGCATGCATGTATATATATTATATATATTTAATTTTTGTGGGTATAAATTAATGTCATTTAATCAATTATTCAAAATGTATTGAGTTTATAAGTGAATAAAAGCATTAAAGATCAGTATTTGTATGCATGGGTTAGCACATTTTCAGAGGCAACTAAACGATGATCCAACTCATGAAAAGCAAATTTATTGGGCTATCAAACTGACATATGGAGAGACATATATCAGGCTTCAGATACAGTTTGATCAGGGTTTCTGCTGTGTTTCATTAACTTTGTCGCTGCTCATTTCTGTTCCTCTCCAGGCTGCCTTGCTTTGTGTTCCTAGGGTTTTATAATAAAGTACAATATGCTTTCTATTATACTTCATTCTTTTACCACATGAGAAATTTACTGTTTGTGCATATCATGTGAAGGCTATGACTCTTAGATATTCCTCTCAACAACATATCTCTCATGAGAAGAGTGAACAACATTACTGACCCTGGACTTGTACAGAAACACATCAAAAGACTTTTCCAGAAGTTTATTGACAGGTCACTTCAGTGTGTACACTTTATTTCTGTACCAGCATCATATTCCTGTTATTAAAGCCATCTCAAACTATCAAGGGTCACTTTGCATTAATGCAAACAGGAAAATAAACACTACGGGGCAGGGAATTCAACTGATAAGAAGAACCAAAGATTTTAGGTAGAGTCAAAGGGTGTTTTTCTCCACTGAGATACTTTAAATTTGAATACAAAGGTGGATCCAAAATGTCTTTAGCTCCAAGAAAATCAATTTAATTTAGTAGGAGATGAGATAAAAATTATTTTGAACAATTTGAAGAATCAAAGCCCTGGAACTATTTAATCAAAGAAACATGTTATTTTGCCTCTCATTTCTTCTGAAATATGCAGTGTATGGAAGCTTTCAAAGACTGAGGCCAGCTTCTGAAATTTCAAGTTGACAGTGCTAAATTCTTTGGGGAGGCTCAAATGTGAAGCCAATGGCAGTTGAAACATCTTCAATTTTTATTCTTATTTCATGAATTTTTGTTTTATAATTATTTAAATTTGCATTATTATGTTATCATCAAGATGACCAAAATACATCAAACATACCCTTGTCTTACCAGAGAAGATTCAAAACCATATATATATATATATATATAAAGCTATGGTTTCTAGCACAATTATAGCTATGAAAGCATACACATCAAAACAGAAATACATACAGTCATCATCGAAAGTAGCCACTTTTTAACCAGGCTTTCCCAGACAACCCAGTACCCTGGCGAGAGAGAGAGCAGAGAGTAGAGTCGCATTATTAGTCAAGCATGTTTGTCTGGAATTTTTACTTGCTGAAATTAAGGCACATCTGACCCTACTTAAAGTCCGTTGAAATATTTTTAGAAACCTTGAAAGGAAGTCTCCCATTTTTCTACCTCACTGGGATTCCCAGTTCTGTCCCTACCCTGCCCAGTGATCCCTACCCCCAGGGCTTCTGCTCTCAAAGGCTCTACAAAGATCCGCCAAAGAGCTTCTGACACTAAGAGTTCTCACAGCTTCTTTCTGATACAGTGACCCCAAGATTATGCTCATTTTCAAGGCTCATCCAGCACTTCCCAGAAAGGTGACTGGGGTGCGTGGTCACCATGGAGGTGAGATTCGAAGCCTTTTTCTTAATACACTTTCACAGTGACTGGGGCAGGCCGGGGACTATGGAAAGTGGCACACTGCCTTTTATGGTTTCTACCAGGAATTGGCAAACATACATTCCACTCACACATCACTGATAGAGTAAGTCACATACATGAGACCCCATTCTGTCACTACAAAGAGAACTGGGTGAGATCTGTAGTCACTGTAATTGCAGGGGTTTCAGCTGTCTCTTTTCTTAGGACAAATTGTTCACAGAAGATTCCTAGACCTTTCATACCAGTGGATTTTTGGTCTGTTGGCAACATTTGTCATCCAGACATTTTCAGATGTGTTGGAATCCTTGGCTAAGTGCTGTGTGTGCGTGCTAAGTCGCTTCAGTCGTGTCTGACTCTTTGTCCCCATCAAGAATACTGGAATGGGTTGTCATGCCCTCCTCTAGGAGATCTTCCTGACCCAGGGATTAAACTCTCGTCATCTCTTATGTCTCCTGAATTATCAGATGGGTTCTTTACCATTAGGAATCCTCTGGTTAAGCTCTACTGAGAATCAAATGAGAAACAAATGCTATGACATTTGTTTATTGTTTCTTTATGTCTTTGTTTTTCTATCCAGAAAACACACAATATGGTTACATTTCTCAACTTGTCCTAGTACAGAGCTCCTTCTTTCCCTGGAAATCTCTAAAAATATTTTTTGACCAGATACTTAATTTTTTTCTGACTTAATGTCCTTGTTCTAGATAACTAAAAGTAATTTGTACCCTTTCCAGAATCCCCTAGTCATACACATAAGACCATGGCATGGATATTATAGAGTTTAAGCATTCCTTCACTCCTTTGCTCAAATTACTAATTTGTTCTACAATAAACTCTTCAGAGAAATGTTTATAGGTGGTGGCTATTATAGAAATGCTGACAATAAACTGTCCTGCTGATCAGTGAGCAATGCCCTTACTCTTCCAAAGAGCTTACTACTTTCTGAACAATTATCCATGACTGAATCAATGCATGGAAAGCTTTCCTGCCTATTCTGTATTATTGAAATATAGTTCATGGTTCAGTTCAGTTCAGCCACTCAGTCGTGTCCGACTCTTTGTGAACCAATGAATTGCAGGACGCCAGGCCTCCCTGTCCATCACCATCTCCTGGAGTTCACCTAAACTCATGTCCATAGTTCATGGTTCATGAACTATGTCACCAGTTCATGGTTAAATACTTAAAAAAACTAGCTAGGAAAGAGCAGAAAATTCATTTGAAAGAAGAAAAGGTAACTGGAATTTCCCTGAAGAGATCTGGGCCCAGTTTTCTAAACACGTTGTTATAAACTGCTTTTCTCAGGGCTGCAGGTCCTTATCTTGTTGGATTTCCCTTGTAAATCACCAACATTTTTTGTCCTCTTTTTCATCTGTAGGGACTTTTTCCCAGTACATTGCAGCCAGAAGGCCAGGAGAGCAGCTGTCTCCACTAGAGAAACCTATTATTTGCCAGATGGATGGGCTTCTACCTGGATTCATTGGTTGTTTTCCCCAACACCTCAGGGTACCTTGTAGTCTTTGCAATAATTGAAGACTTGTTCCAATCTGGATCAGAGCCGGTCTACATTTTAAGAGACTTAAAATCTATTTATTTTAGGCTGTGATATTTAGGAACAGTATGTTTCTGAGTAAGCAAAAGGAATTATGGATTTACTCTGAAGTTAATGAAGGTTAGGAAATACCAAAAATTATATAAGCTTCAGGGCACAGAAAATCTGGGTTTTTGCTTGCTAAAAAGTAAATTCAGATTCTTATAATCTCAGTGGAATGTAAAATCTTCATAGTCAATTACTACTATAACAATTTTTTTGTTTTCTTCTTATATTTTATTTGAGAGCCTCTAAACTATGAAAAGAAAATCAAAATAGTGGTCATATAACAAAATCAAATAATTAAGAGTTTAAAAACAACATATTGAGTCAGTTATCTACATACAGGAGAAGGATTAGACATAAAGAATTGGTGTATAAGCAATATAATAATGGATATAAAAAACATCTGGCACATTCCTTGGCACAAAGTACACATTTAATAAATGTTTGTTGAATAGATAAATGGGTGACCAATTTGCTAAATTAGTTTTGTCAGTTTTCTGTAGTGTCTCACCTTTTTCTCAGTTTATGTAACTATGTTCCACTGATCAGTCTATCAAATAATATAAACCATCTTTGATAGAAATAAACTCCTTACTTTTTCTGAAAACAGTCACATTTATAGGCTTATAATTTAAAACTTTGATAATTGTTATAAGTAAATTCATCTCATACTAGAGAACAGACTTTAATTGAAAAACACTGGATGAAGTAACTTCTCAACCTTTACTGCTGGCACAGGTTTAATAGAAATTTATTTTTTGGAAAAAGCTTCTGTAATAGTGATAGTTTTCGGGGGGGGGGAGAAGCTTTTTATAATACTTCTAGAACTGGTAGCAATCATATTCAGTGAATTAGTTTTTGTTTAAAGTTTATCATTGGTTATATAAATAGAAATCTTAGCTCATTAAGGTGAAAGAAAAAGGAAATACATATTCTATATCTCTAATACTTCCATGAGAATGTGCATACTTATTTTTTTAATGTTTCATTAAGATATAGAGACAAGTGACCAGGGCAGATAGATACACAAATGCAGATGTTTTTTTAGAGAGTCAACATGAAAAATTTGATTAGATAAGAAATAAATGCCTGTATCCTCAAATGCTGCATGACTGCAGAAAGGAAATTTTCCAGGCATTGTTTTGAAATATATAGGGAGTTACACTGAAATTGACACTTGGAAGAATCTGAAAACCATGACAATAGTTCTGTAAAGGGATGGTAATTTGGCTATATAATTAAATTGGAATGTGTTCAGTAAGCAGATGTGTGCAAATAAAGAAACATCTAAGCTCTGGGATTGCACTTCTTGATCTTTCTTTTGTCTGCCTTTTTATGAGGACACCCCATGGCTTTCTGTTGTTGCTGTGTTTTTGTTGTTCTTCTTCTCCTCACTAAATTAGCTCCCGGCACTAACACACTCCTTAGGTTTATTCAGGAGCCTAGCAGGCTGCAAAGTTCCATTTTGTCAACAGATGGCGTAAGGAATGATTCTCCATGCTCAATGACTTCAAAACATTATGCTATCGCTGTCCCAAAGCTGATTTGAAATTATTTCCATGCTATTGTTAAATGGAAACAAACTTTTTCACATTTCAAAAGTCATTGACAATGGGACACTATTTGCAAATGACATAAACAGCAAAATATTTCTTTTTCCATGAAACAAAACCAAGAGTCAAAAAAGTGGCTTAATAAGAGAAAACACTACTAAGGGTTTCTTTCACCTACCTACCACAATATACGATTAAGTCCAGCTTCCACTCTTTATACCCCAAAAAGCAGGACTCAGATTCCCATGAAAATATGAATGGCAATCTATTCTCAGATAATTGATAGTAAGTTCTTAGTGGCAATTATTTTACTTGTATAAACTGATATAATTTCACTATATTCCACTTTAGTGGTACTATAATAGCACATGGGAGCTTGATTCAAGATACATTTGGAAATAAACATAAAAGAGAAAACTTTCTAATATAACAGAGGAGAGATACATTTAGAGCTATAAATTCCTCCTTGGAAGAAAAGCTATGACAAACAGACAGCATATTAAAAAAGAAGAGACATCACTTTACCAACACATGTTTGCATAGTCAAAGTTATGGTTTTTCCAGTAATCATGTACAGATATGGGAGTTGGACCATAAGGAAGGCTGAGAGCTGAAGAATTGATGCTTTCAAACTGTGGTGCTGGAGAAGACTCTTGAGAGTCCCTTGGACAGCAAGAAGATCAAACCAGTCAATCCTAAAGGAAATCAGCCCTGATATTCATTGGAAGGATGGATGCTAAAGCTGAAGCTCTAATGCTTTGGCCACCTGATGTGAAGAGCCAACTCACTGGAACAGACCCTGATGCTGGGGAAGATTGATGGCAAGGGGAGAAGGGGGCGACAGATGGTTGGATGGCATCACTGACTCAATGGACACGAGTTTGAACAAACTCCAGGAGATAGTGAAGGACAGGGAAGCCTGTTGTAGTGCAGTCCGCGGGGTCGCAAAGACTCAGGAATGGCTTAGCAACTGAACAACAGCAACAAAACACTTTATCATTGAATTTAAACTGTCATTTATTGATGTGAAAATGCGAGATAAACACTGACTTGTCCAAATCACTCAAGAGTACCTCAATTTCCAGTGCTCTCATGATTCATAGTTCTGGTCACAGAAGTTGATTTAGTCTTTAATATTAAGACTTATCCTGCCTCAGCCTTTCCTGGTGGGACTGAGAAAGGCATACACATAAGTACCAGGTCAACCAAAGCAACTTTTTACTAATACCTAGAGATTTGACATCAAAAGTGATTTTCTGGATTAACTCTTTATTATTTTTAGTGTGAAAAATGTTTTAACTTCTCATTGATAATTTTTATGTTGATTACATGTTGAAATGGTAATTGGGCTAAGTAGACTAAATTACTTAAGCTAATTTTCCATACTCCTTTACACTTTTCTTAATGTGATTGTTGAAAAAATTTTCATTAAATTTGTAGCTATGTTTTTATTTCTATAGCACAGCACTGGAATAGATGATTGCTTTTTTTAAACTTATTTTTGGTTTGGATTTATTTATTTAAAAAAAAATTTGTATTGGAGGTTAGTTGCTTTACAATGTTGTTAGTTTCTACTGTATGACAGAGTAAATCAACTATATGTATACATATATCCCTTGCTTTTTGGATTTCCTTCCCATTTAGATCACCACAGAGCATTGAGTCAAGTTCTCTGTGATATACAGTAGGTTGTCACTAGTTATCTCTTTTATCCTTGTAGCAAGAGTGTATAGATTTCAATTCCAGGAGTGGGATGAATTTGGATAAACCCTTTGCAGAAATCTGTTGGTGATTTTAGACTGAAAGGGTTCTTTTGCATAAATTAGGAGATTTTAGAGGCCTCCTCCTTGGAACACCTAGCATGTGGATGGGCACTTTGTTGGTGGTGGTGTTATGGGGGAATGGAAGCGCTTTTCTCTACCCAGGAGGGGAAACGAAGCGAAAAGAGTGAGAGGGAGAGACAGCGAGAGGGAAATGGAGAGCAGAGTCATGGCTGTGATGCTGTCGTGTTAATATTAGCCTCTCAATCATGTCGGACAATTTGCAACCCCAAGGACTGTAGCCTACCAGGCTCCTCAGTCTATGGGGATCCTCTAGGCAAGAACACTGGTGTGGGTAGCCATCCCCCTTCTCCAGGTGACCTTCCCTACTCAAGGATCGAACCCAGGTCTCCTGCATTATTGTAGGGAGACTTTATAAACTGATATTTTCCCATTAAAGCATCTCACTACCCCCATGCTCATCTCTGAGCTATCGCATGTAGGGTTGTAATTAACGTTGGTATTTATTTTTACTAATGCATGTGACTTTTTAAATGCTTTTGAAAGCTGTTTGATATTATTTTACAATTGTATTGAGTTCTTACTGGCAGAAATTCATTTTATGGGAAAGAATAAATAATACTGAACTCTGGAAATTTTCAACAATGTCAAGAAGAATTTTATCTGTGATATTTAAAATAATTTTCCATTATTTTCTTTCACATGATACACTCCTACACTGTATACACTATTTGCATAACAATGTGGAGTGTTTATGAATAACTTAACAAATTCATATTCTCCATCAACTCTAATGACAGCATTATTAGCTCAACCTTTAATGCATAATCACAGCAGGAGGTTTTTGAAACATTAAGTCTGTAGAACAGAAGTATAAAAATTGGCAAGAAAATCAGACAGTTCCTTTTCTGTACACAGAGCTGAGTTACTTCTCAGTACCTTATGGTCTGGTTTCCCACCTTTTCCCTTTTATTTTAGCAGTTCTATTCAATATCTGTTATATTATACTTTAAGTCAACTTCACTCTATAAATAATCAGGAAAAAGAATGGTTATAAAAGAAGATACAGATTTTCAGGAAGCAGAATATTCTACTGTCTTCCCATGTTAGGAGAAGAAGGGTACACTGCTGAATATGCTAGAATTAATCTTGCATATAACACCATGGAAAATAAACAATACAATTTAAAATAGTTTCTTAAAATGAAACTGGTAATTTATAGTGTTTTGAATGAATTGTGAAAAATTAAATCACATAATGAATACCAGGAATGGATGAATGAACACTGAAATTTTTGTTACCAGTAATGGCTGGAATCATCCTCTGATATTAGGAATGCACCATTGAAGCCTAAATGTGTGGCAAATGACTCTCTTCCAATCACAGGAAGGAAGAGAGTCCAGCAGTTTCTAGATTGTTGTGTAGGAGTTAAGGACATTTGCTGTATTGGTGGCAATTATAAAAGAAAATAAAATTGTAAATGCTTGCAATAGAAGGACTGTTTTGTTAAATAGTAAAAAAAAAAAAAAAAAAAGTTAATATAGCAAAGCCCATGTGTGAGGATCGTGGGAGTAGTTGTATTCTGATTATTAATGGTTTTTCTTTATAGGACACAGCTTTGAGTTTTGAGAATTTAACCATTTCTAAACCCAAAATATAAAAGTAGTACCAGTTTCAAATTTCTTGGAGAATCAGCTCTTAGCTCTGAGTATCATGGGAAAATCTGCAAATCAAGATCACTTTTGTGCAAGGCTTCTTAGACAGACAGCAAATTACCTTGATAAAATGTGTATCAGGGAAATATTGATAAGAAAGCAACATAACTTGACTGGATATTTTGTTATGATTTCCTAAACTTATAAATTTAGAAATAAAAAAGTTTATGATCAAATGCAATTGAAAGCTCTCATAAAGGGCCAATCGTTACTTAAATACACTAGGTCCTCCGCTGATATTTAAAAAAAAATTTTTTAATGAAGTGCACTGATAAATGACTACATAGTTGCTGTAGAAACATCAAAAGGATGAATTCCTTTTCCCCAATCTACAAGGTTATATTTGTAAAGTACAAAAATTAATAAATAATTCTACAAATTAGAGATAGAGTTTAAATACTTCATTTTCCCAAAAAGATGTTGGATTCTTCTAAGTAGAGAACAATGGGTTTATTGGGACATAACCCCGCTATAAGTCAACTTGCAATGGGTTTATTGGGACGTAACTCCTCTGGAAAAAAAAATCCAGAGAGAGTACTTAATAATTTAATGAGAATATAAGATACCTCCAATACACCTAGTTGAAAGCAAAACCTGTCCTAATTTTTAAGTTACTCTATTTGTTATTCTCCATTTAAATGTAAAATAATGTCTACAAGACTTAATTTTGCCTATTCAAAATAAATGTTTTCTTTCTTCTGGTTACACTACAAATGTTTCATAATTTTTGGCTTAGAATCCATTTCAAATGGTCTTCTAAATGGCCCAGTTCTTTCCATTTTTATTTAATTCAGATCTTGCCATCACTAAGCCAACTTGACTGTTTAGGAATAGGCTCCTTATTCAGGCTTTCCTGATTTAAGAATGATTTGGATATTTTCTACAAGAATTACGAGGTAAGACTTTTAATTTCCAGACAACTTCATTCAAATGGTGAAATCTGTGACTGGGGCTGTTGGATGACACGGACACCATGCTATAGGGTAACGACAGCCTTACTGGGAAGCCAAACAGACCAGCGGTGCTGAGAAGTGGAGGAAAGAAAAGGTCTGGCTTCTGAATTAATGATTAGGCTTTTCAATAGTTTTGATCAAATTATACCTTAGATTTGTCAGGTAAATGGTTCCTCTGATATTTGTTATTGCTATTGTTACTTCACTTGCTTAGGCTAGCTTGAGTTGGAATTCAATTATTTGCAACACTGTTTTGACTAATGCAAAATTCAAAGAGAGAGAAAATTATTAATATAATCTAAAATGACAAAATAATATTGATAAAGTGATAAGATAAATATTACCATTATCACAAAGTATGAGAAAATAATCTCATATCCAGAGATATGTAGGTTCAGGCCTCTAAACTGAGATCATCTTTCTATAAAATATATTATTATTATTGTTTGTTATTGGAATCTATAATGATGTACCAGCAGTAAGACTGTTTGAGATCTAAATTCAAGCTAACTCAGAGATGAGGATCCTTTGGGAACACAGGTGGTTATCTCTATTCAAATTTAAAGTAACCAGTGACTTTGAGAAATCTTTAAATAGTCTAAATTTGTTTGTCTACAAAATGATAGTAACAATATTTGCATCTTAGCATCATTTTAAGGACTTGATGAGCTAATAAATGCAAAAATCTCTGGCACAATTTCTGACAGCATAAGCAAAACAAAATAAATTATTATTTTCCTAACTAATGAATCAGTGTTCTATCAAATAAGATGGATCAAGTAGAAAGATTTCAGTTCTGATAGAGAGAGTGGAAAATTATCAACAAATAAGCCAGTCCTAAGGACTGGCTTCACACACTGTTGTTATAGTCATTAAGTCATATGTGACCCCATGGACTGTAGTGCACCAGGCTTCTCTGTCCATGGGATTTCCCAGGCAAGAAAACTGGAGTGGGTTGTCATTTCCTCCTCCAGGGGATGTTCCTGACCCAGGGATCATATCCACATCTCCTGCACTAGCAGGTGGATTCTTTACCACTGAGCCTCCAGGAAAGCCCAGCTTTGCACAACACAATGGGGGGTAAATAAAATAAGGCCGCCCAGGTGGCATCTAGAACAGAGTCCTGCAGAAACTCCCTGAGACTGAGGGCAGTTAGGTAAATTCTGGATCTGAATTGCTGGTTCATGAGGGTCATTAATATATTCATCTGTGTGCTGAGGAAGATCCATGCACTCTATTGAATAGAAGTCAGGGTTTTTCCTGTAGAGTTGCTCCTTAGACATAAGCATTGAGAAAGACCAGAAATGTAGACATTGAGAAAGACCAATGAAAAGCTGCCCATCACCCCCTAATGCATACACAGAAAGCCAGCACCACTGCTAAGGAAATGGACCTATTGATTTGATGTACTGTGTGAAGAGAAGACTATCAATTTTCTCTCCTGCCTCCACTCCCAGGAGAGCATTTATCCCCTAGAAATGATCTGGCTCAAGACAAACAAGAGTTAACAGCTCTAATTGGACTTTAGTTCCTATTCAAGGAAACAAAGAAAAGAAATAAAGTTGATCCTCATGACTTAACCCCCCCCTCAAAAGATCCAGATTACAAACTTCCACCATCCTCTATCGGTCACTTGAACTCAGGTCATTTTGGATACTTGAGCCCCTAGTGTCTTCCTTCCAGCAGAATGAAGCTTCCCTAAAACAAGTTTACCAGCCTCCAAAGCTGTTATGCTGGAAGTTCAAAATTACATTTCATTGGCTTCTTCATTCTTTATTCAAAAAAAGTAGTATGCTTTATCATTGTTAACTCAACAGATTTATACTGATTACAAATCTAAAATCTAATCCAGATTAAGAATGAAAAGAATCGTTTTGCTTTGCTCATTGACCATTGAAAAGTTGTCTTTAATTCATATACTAAAAAAGAAAAAAAAAATGTTTTAAATGAAAGCACTCACAACTATTTGTACTTTCCCCTTTGGAAATGTGATCATTGAAATCACAAATATCCTTAACCACAAGCTGTGACTTTTCTACTATCCAAGGTTGAGGTCCACAGCCAGGAGATAACATGTCAGGACTCTTTTTAACACTTCACTTCAAAATATAAGCTCTGGCAGGTGTAAGTCATTCCTTTGGGAGCACAGATTAACCAGACTTGGGATATTCAGAGGAAGCACAAGTTTGAGACTCGTGCTGTATTTTTTCACTGCACTTTCTGTTTGAATTTAAAAAGTCCTTATGTGGAAGAAGTTTCAACTGTTTTACTAGAAAAGTTTTTTAGATATGGCCATCTTAGCTTATTCCAAATATCTTGTAAGGGGAAATCAGTGTCACTTTCCCTTTGAGAGATGAGCTCTAAATTTGGGAAGAAATGTCATTAAAATATATAACTCTACTATTGCAATTGATTAAAATGAAAAAGCAAAATAGACATCAAACAAAGAAATGTTCTGGTGTATTCTTGAAGTGGAAATGTCAGGGGGCATTGAAAAGCCATCCCAATTATCACTGAATCCAGGATGGTCTGTCTTTATTTCACTATCAGTGGCCAAGGTAGCATGGCCAAATGTCTCAGCTTGACGGCTCAAACCATGCTCCTTAATGGGCTGGCTCTGGGTCCACTGAATTTTGTCACTTTACAGGCTATTCGGGTGTTACTTGCCATCAATTCTCTTTCTCAGTGGCTTTGCCACTCCCCTGGCCCTGTCTCTTCATCTCTCCATGCTGTACATACATACGAGTTCATCAAATCCCTATCAACTCCAGGGCAGCCCAATCTGGCACCTGAAGAGCGTGTTCAGATGCTACACCCTGAAGCTTGAAAACCTTTTAGTTAGTGCCAGAGCTCTTATTAAGCCAACCAAATTGTTCCAAATTATGTCTACCAGGGGCACAAAAAGCTAGTGGTGAGGGATCCACATGAAATTTTTGTGTGATACTGAATTTTCTGCAGTTTTACTTCACTTTTCATAAGCAATCTCTCCCACAGGCCTATAATTGTTAACCTTCCAGTCATAGATTTCACCTTGTCACCAACTTGAAAAATTTGTATGGACAAAAGGCAGTGCTGGACAGGAATAAGAGAGAATGCAAAGGTAAACCAAAGGGTTTTCAAAAAGAAAGTACTTACTTGAATATAAAACAAGAAGACCATCCCATGTTCAAGGGGAAATTATTCTGTTTTGATAATTTTTATTTTGACATTGTAGAGCTTCCCAGGTGGCTCAGTAGTAAAGAATCTACCTGCCAATGCAGGTGATGTAGGAGATGCAGGTTCGATCCCTGGGTCAAGAAGATCCCCTAGAGGAGGAAATGGCAACCCACTCACATATTCTTGCCTGGAAAATCCCATGGACACAGGAGCCTGTTGGGCTACAGTCCATAGGGTTGCAAAGAGTCAGACATGACTGAGTGAGCACACATGCAGGCACGCATGTATGTTTTCACACTGCATTTTACATTGGAAAGCTCAGCTCAGCTCAGCTCAGTTGCTCAGTCGTGTCCGACTCTGAGACCCCATGAATCGCAGCACGCCAGGCCTCCCTGTCCATCACCAACTCCTGGAGCTTACTCCAACTCATGTCCATTGAGTCAGTGATGCCATCCAGCCATCTCATCCTCTGTCGTCCCCTTCTCCTCCTGCCCCTATCTCTCCCAGCATCAGAGTCTTTTCCAATGAGTCAACTCTTCACATGAGGTGGCCAAAGTACTGGAGTTTCAGCTTTAGCATCATTCCTTCCAAAGAAATCCCAGGGCTGATCTCCTTCAGAATGGACTGGTTGGATCTCCTTGCAGTCCAAGCGACCCTCAAGAGTCTTCTCCAACACCACAGTTCAAAAGCAACAATTCTTCGGCACTCAGCCTTCTTCACAGTCCAACTCTCACATCCATACATGACCACAGGAAAAATCATAGCCTTGACTAGACGGACCTTTGTGGGCAAAGTAATGTCTCTGCTTTGCAATATACTATCTAGGTTGGTCATAACTTTTCTTCCAAGGAGAAAGCATCTTTTAATTTCATGGCTACAATCACCATCTGCAGTGATTTTTGAGCCCCCTGAAATAAAGTCTGACACTGTTCCCACTGTTTCCCCATCTATTTCCCATGAAGTGATGGGTCCAGATGTCATGATCTTCGTTTTCTGAATGTTGAGCTTTAAGCCAACTTTTTCACTCTCCACTTTCACTTTCATCAAGAGGCTTTTTAGTTCCTCTTCACTTTCTGCCATAAGGGTGGCGTCATCTGCATATCTGAGGTTATTGATATTTCTCCCGGCAATCTTGATTCCAGCTTGTGCTTCTTCCAGCCCAGTGCTTTTCATGATGTACTCTCCATATAAGTTAAATAAGCAGGGTGACAATGCTCATATGTAGGGAAAAACTAACAAGCATTATTTATTTGCTGTATATCTAAAACTTTGGTTGATGCTGTGAGTGATATAAGGTATTTATGAAATAAACACTCTGTGATAGCTCATAATCTAGTTTGGCACAGTTTTAAAATATACCAAAACTTAAAAGCGAGAATAAAACTATATTAATCCTATTCAATTTTGCATAATACAAACTATGTATACTGCATTTGCTTAGAAGAAAGATAACCAGAAACAATGAGAAAATTCCCCCAGATTCCATGGTGGTATTTAAAAGGGTCCTGAAATACTGATATAATTTAAAGAGAGGGGAGGGAAGAATTTTTAAAATGATTTTAGCCTTTTTAAGACTAGAAAACCCAATTGAGCCTGCAGTACTTTGAGAAAATAAATAAATGTTGTTTCCAGCTGTTACATTTGAGGTAACTTTTTACACAGTCAAGGAAAACTAATACACAAATGCCAGTGTCGTTACGAGTGTAGTAGACACATGATATACTACTTAGAATTTGTAATCCTTTTTGAAATTAACATATTCACTGTCATTGAGGAAATACCTTCATACAAATTTTTGTTGTCACACGTCATCTTCCCAAATAAGAGTGAATTGTGACACATTCAAGAAAATCCCATCTGTTACTTTTTTGCTGGATTTTGTATCTCAAGTAGAGTAATAATGTTTGGAACAAAGCAATCTTGAAGCATGCATATTTACAATCTATCACTTTGACTCTGAATTATATAATTTAAATGTTATTTTTTAAACCAGGTTATTTTTGTTTATTATTATTATTCTTGCTGAGTTCTTGTCATTTTCATTTAATATAGATAAATTCCCATTTTCTGATATGAAATAAAAGAGATGCTGTGTTTCTAACCTTTGATGTGTGTGTGCCAAATGTTGAAAGCTCCAGAGTCAAAAGTCCCTTTAATCACTGAGGATTTGCAAAAAGACCCACTAAAAATGTCACTGTATCTATAGAACAAACCCAGGGTTCCTAAGTATTTCATACAAATTAACTTTGGAAGCTCTTGTAGATTTCCTTGTCTAGGGAATCTGCAACCCCAATGCCTGTATAATGTATCTTTCTTACAGTTCTTAAACAGGAGATAAGATTACTCCTAGGATTGTGGTAACATTGTTGCTCATGCTTGCTGGTTATACATTCTAAATATCTTCATTTAAACTGTAGCTAATTTAACTTAATTTCTTTGATGACTAGGTTTATTATACCAGTAGGCGTCTGCATATTGGTCTATAAATAGCCAGCATCACAATTCTTAACAGAAATGAGAATCTCTTTCTCCCAGTCCTCTGAAATCTTTCGCAGAACTGCAGCGATTCCATTTGTCCAATACTTAGTAAGAAGAGCGCCAGGAAGAAGACATAGATTTCTACTGAGTCTAGTTGTTTTTCTTTTTCCAGATCTTTCAGTCTAAGCTGAACATATACACTAAGGAATTTCTGTGCTTAAATGCAATACTTAAGTGAAAATGAAAAGTTATAAACATTTTAAAAAGAACATCTGTCCTATGCATACAGGGAAATAAATCTCCCACTTTTGGGTATAATGAAAACTCTGACATTCATAATCAGAACATGCTGGATTTGAATTCCAGCTTCCTCAGTGAACTGTGTGATCTTGAACTAGAATTTTACACTTTTTGATTCTCAGTTTCTCAGTGCCCAGACGCAACTACTAATAATTTATGCTTAAAAAATAAGCATTACTTGTCTGCATTTGCTTTAAATTTGCAGGTGGGATTTGCCTTAGTCCTAGCCTCAATAAAGTCATATGATTTAGCACCTCATCCCTCTTGTGTTATTGTGTTACAGAGAACAGATTTATAATGTTCAAGGTATAGACACATGGCTAATGATATTAGAAAAGAAAAGTGAACGGAATTCCTAGATAGAGAGGCATTGGGAAAGTAGTAACAATTGCACTGAAATCTTACGTTTCAAATACCCAATTGATATCTTAGAAGATACACGACCTTGGATGCATTGTTAATTTTTTTGGAAATCATCTTCCTTGTTTTAAAGAAGGTGGAATGTGATGGTGAATGGAAAATCTATTTGAAAAGCAGAAGCCAAATACAAATCTAAGACCTAATTTTAGTTGCTGATAACATTATCTGCTAAATTTAGTTCAGTTCAGTTCAGTCACTCAGTCATGTCCAACTCTTTGTGACCCCATGGACTGCATGGGGGTCTGCAGTCCCCCCATGGACTGCACGCCAGGACTCCCTGTCCATCACCAACTCCTGGAGTCCACTCAAACTCATGTCCATCGAGTCAATGATGCCATCCAGCCATCTCATCCTCTGTCGTCCTCTTCTCCCGCCACCAATCTTTCCCAGGATCAGGGTCTTTTCAAATAAGTCAGCTCTTCACATGAGGTGGCCAAAGTATTGGAGTTTCAGCTTCAATATCAGTCCTTCCAAAGTACACCCAGGACTGATCTCCTTTAGGATGGACTGGTTGGATCTACTTGCAGTCCAAGGGACTCTCAAGAGTCTTCTCCAACACCACAGTTCAAAAGCATCAATTCTTCAATGCTCAGCTTTCTTAAGTTGTTCAGTAATAATTCTATCACATGCAACTTCTTTTAAGTTTTACTAACCTTGGTTGTTGGTATACTGCTGTCCAATATTCCTGTTCTTCAATAATTCCCTGTTGAATTATAAGAGCACAGGGTGTGCGAGGGGGCTGCCCAAAGAGGAGCCACAGTTCATGGTCTTTGCAGCTGCCCAGGTCTATACTCTTACTCCCTGCTCATGGAATGAGAACAGAAGCCATATGCTTGGTCCTGGGCCAAGATAGTTAAGAAACATTTCCTTAATGAATAATATATGCAGTTAACAAATATGTATTCCCTGCCTTGATGAAAAAGTGACACAAATAATATGTAGCTATTCATGTGAAAAGATCTAAGAAGAAAAAGCCATCCCGTGTGTTAGGCCACAGGGGAAAGTCTTATAAAAGGGGGCCTGTGAAATCTTCTCTAATGAAGGATGAATAACTTGTACAAGCAAGAGACAGATGGGGCTTGGAAAAGTGCTGGCTGATGAGAGGAAATGTTTGCAAAAAAGCTCTCAGGCATGAAGGAGGCTGGTGAGACACATTAGCCAAGGCAAGGCCAATATGCCTAGGACAGAAAAAAGTGAAGTGGGAAAGAGTGAGGCAGTAACTGTAGTAACAACCATTATGCTGATTGCTTAATTATTATTTATTTTTATAAAGTAAGGCTAGTGAGCACCATTGTAACATTCTTTTGCTTTTAATATTCTTTCTATGCTTCCATAAATGTATGAGTGACAGCAGAAAAAGAAACTTGGTAGCAAAACTATGAGTTTGTATAAATACACAAATAAGTATACACATATTACAATTGTGTGCCTATGTGTGTGCTGATCTTCAAATTTAACCGGTTTAAGGAATTTGAATTGAAACATAACCACTTTGCAAAAAAGCTCATGATGAGTAAATGTTAAATTTGTAATGAAAGAGAACTATAGAGAAAATGACTAATAGAGAGAGAAGCCGATAATTTTCTCCCAATGAGAATTTGCTAGTCTTTTTATTAGATATAAACAAAATCAGTTAGTAAAAAAAACATAATTAGGTATTTTTATAGAATCCTCTGAATACCAGTGGCAGTTTTTAAGTCAGTGGTTCTGTATTTCACTAACATTGCTCTTATTTTAAAATCCCAGATGACCTGGATACACCTTTATCTCCTAGCTGAGTCCCATGAAAAGATGTTGAAATAAAACCTGCTCAATTCTTGGACTGTTGAGTCACTGTTAACATTGTTCATAAACACAAAAGAAACATTTTTTATATACCATGAGAAGTATTTATTCTTTCTTAGGCTGACAAAGCTCTGTATATTCAAAATTATGGTTTTTCCACTAGTCAAGTACAGATGTGAGATTTGGACTATAAATTAGGCTGAGCACTGAAGAACAGATGCTTTTGAATTGTGGTGCTGGAGACTCGAGAGTCCCTTGGACTGCAAGGAGATCCAACCAGTCAGTCCTAAAAGAAATCAACCCTATGATGATGCTGAAGCTGAAGCTCCAATATTTTGGCCACATGATGCCAAGAGCTGACTCACTGGAAATGACCCTGATCCTGGGAAAGATTGATAGCAAAAGGTAAAAAGGGTGGCAGAGGATGAGGTGGTTAGATAGCATCACTGACTCAACAGACATGAATTTGAGTGAACTCTGGGAGGTAGTGGGCAGGGTAGCCTGGTGTGCTGCAGTCCATGGGGTCACAAAGATACAGACACAACTTAGCGACTGAACAACAAGGGCAGAATAAACATAAAAATGGTGATAATTCTCTTTCCCTGGAAATATCCAAGTCTCTCCAACTACTTTCCGGCATCCTAAATAAAAGAGCGGCGTGCCATTTGTTCAACAAAACTATTTGTTCTATAGTGAGCCAGTAGAAGTTCACATCCAACAAAGATTTCATTGTTCAATATAACTGCTTAAATGTTGGTGTAGTTTTCCTATTATGGAAACAAAGTCATCAAAATGTAAGAGATCCAAGGACACACAATTCTTAAGTTTCAGTTCAGTTCAGTCGCTCAGTCGTGTCCGACTCTTTGCGACCCCATGAATCATAGCATGCCAGGCCTCCCTGTCCATCACCAACTCCCAGAGTTCACTCAGATTCACGTCCATCGAGTCAGTGATGCCATGCATCCATCTCATCCTGTCATCCCTTTCTCCTCCTGCCCCCAATCCCTCCCAGCAAGGACCAGAATAACAACACTACCAATGAAAATAACAATTGAAGCTGAAGGCTGAGTACCAGACACTGAACATCATGGGTTAGCTCATTTCATTTTTATGACAGCCATGTGAATGAAGTAGAACTTTTCAGGTGGCGCTAGTGGTAAAGAAAGAACCTGCCTGCCAATGCAGGAGTTAGAAGAGATGCAGGTTCAATCCCTGGGTTGGGAAGATCCGCGGAGGAGGGCATGGTAACCCACTCCAGTATTTTTGTCTGGAGAATCCCATGGACAGAGGAGCCTGGCAGGCTATAGTCCATAGGGTTGCAAAGAGTTGGACATGACTGAAGTGACTTAGCATGCATACATGCTTGAATGAATGTCCTCTCATCCACATGGAGACTAAAAACTGAGGCATGGAGAGAGGAAGTACCCTGTCCAAAATCACATCTCATTTGAACCCAGGAGGTCTGCTCCTACAGCCTGTAAGTAGTTCATCCCACACTATGACTCACAAAGAAGGGGCCTCCCCATTCTCTAAAACAACAGCATATGGAGAAAGAGAGCTGGGCTTCATTGCAAATGGTATGTGATCCTTCAATATCATTATCCTTCGTTAAACTGCAGTGTTAGCACCAAAGTGCTGGCCTGTTTTTAAATCCCAAAGGCAGATGGTTATTTTTAATACATTGACCTAATTGCATGCAGTGATCTAAGGTCAACATAAAACTCCAGAGAGAGCCTGAAGCATCAGCTAAGTTTCTATTGAGCAGAGGGAGAACAGTACTCTGTTTTTAAAGAGAATTTTTTGATTTTAGATTTAATGGCTCACTTAGAGCTATGGTTTTTCCAGTGGTCATGTATGGATGTGAGTGTTGGACTGTGAAGAAAGCTGAGCGAGGAAGAATTGATGCTTTTGAACTGTGGTGTTGGAGAAGACTCTTGAGAGTCCCTTGGACTGCAAGGAGATCCAACCAGTCCATCTGAAAGGAGATCAGTCCTGGGATTTCTTTGGAAGGAATGATGCTAAAGTTGAAGCTCCAGTACTTTGACCACCTCATGTGAAGAGTTGACTCATTGGAAAAGACTCTGATGCTGGAAGGGATTGGGGGCAGGAGAAGAAGGGGACGACAGAGGATGAGATGGCTGGATGGCATCACTGACTCAATGGACATGAGTTTGGGTGAACTCCAGGAGTTGGTGATGGACAGGGAGGCCTGGCGTGCTGCAATTCTTGGGGTCGCAAAAAGTCGGACCCGACTGGGCGACTAAACTGAACTGAACTGAGAGCCATCACATCCTATTGCATGCTCAGTGATCAATCATGTCTGACTCTTTTTGCAATCCCATGGACTGCAGCCCACCAGGCTCCTCTGTTCATAGAATTCTCCCAGCAAGAATACTGGAGTGGGTTGCCAGTTCCTTCTCCAGGGGATCTTCCCCACCGAGGGATTGAACCTGTACCTGTCTCCTGCATAGGCAAGTGAATTCTTTACCACTAGTGCCACCTGGGAAGTTCTAATATATTAGTAATAATAATACACTAAGTAAAATCAGCATATATTGCTATGTCCACTAACACAGGCCTACAAGAAATCATGCTCACATTTCAGAAGATCTACATACAATCTATGTGAGTTTTGGCTCAAGATAAGTGGTGCAAGGAAGAACACTATTTGCTTATGAATGATCACACTCATGGTTTATACTCATTTTAAAAGATAAATTATTTTTAAATGATCCAAAATCATTATATTCTCACAGGACTCTCCCTCATACATGCTCACTTATCTGGGTCTTTGCATTTACCCATTTAGGAGCAAAAGCAGTATCTCCTCTCCATCATCAACTCCCCAGCATTATGTTTACTTTACAAAGCCTTGGTGCCATTTGCCTTCCGCCTAAGGCCTTCTTTGACATATTCCATCAAAATTAATTGTGCCTTCTTCAGAACTCCCATGGCAAAACTTTGTATTTTAGCAAATTAAATTTCTCACAGCTTACTTCGTTATCCATATCTTCCGTTCCTATAAGAGATTAAACTCTCAATAGCAGTCACTATCTCTAATGCATCTTTGGACACTCATTGGTCCTGACTCAGGCCATGGCACAGAGTGGGTGCTCGAACCATGTTCATGGGGCAAAAGGGCATCCTGGGGACAGGATATCAGCATTATGACATCCCATGTTTGACTGTGGATGTTTCGGCCACAAAAAATGTCGTGCAGGATGTATTTTTCAAAATTAAAGCTAATTAAAATTAATTTTCTTCTGAGAGTCATTTTAGAATTTCACAAGAGCCCGTGTGATAATTAGGGACACTCAGGGGTGTCACCAGGCTTGGAGTGGGAGTTACTGTTCCATCAAACATGACCCACTGAAGTTGCTCCCAGGTGGCTATTAATATCACCGACTGCAAAATGTGTCAAGGTTTATTAAGTGAAAATCTCATAAAGGTTTGCAAATAAAGTAGTGCTTATGCAATATGGATGGCATGTGTGGTTTAGTTCCCTACAGAAGAAGGGAATTAATAAACAAAGTCAAGTACCAGTGTGTTTATTCTCAGGAGTGTCCTTCAAGGATGTTGACGGGAAGTGCTGAGCACTTCATTCTTAGCATTTAAGAGAAATAGAAGTGTATATGAAGAATAGAGTCAATGTGAATCTTTTAGACTGATAATGAATAAAAAGATGGCTCTGTGCTCACACATAAATTAGACAGCAATCGATATTTTAATTTTAGCTCTACTGAGATAGCATTTTTCTTCTTATGATTCTTCATTGCCAATACAATTGGAGGGTTAGACTCAAGCCAACTAGAATACGAGAAAGAGCGAGTACCCAAAGGACCAACATCTTCTGCCTGAGTCTAGGAGCCCTTGCAGGTAACCCTCCATGTGAGGAGGGCTTGAATTAGGTGTTATGGTATGGAAAGAGGTGACGGGTAACTCTTCATTAAAGTTAAAAGGTGAAAGCCTTGGGTTTAATTGAATTAGATGACAGCACACACAGAGTGAGAAAGCTTTTCCACAGAGTTGACGCTCTCTGGAGGAAGGCAGTTTAATTCTTCTTGTCATCAGGCTGAGAGAAAGTGTGGCCCTAGTTAATTTCATTTCTCCGATGGGGGAAACAGTATCTGGGCAGAAATTTACAGGGTTTACTGAAAGGAAGTTGTGGATTTCTGAAGTGTTTCTGCACCTGGGAACCAGGCTGGCCATGGCACAGCTCACAAGTCTGACCTTTCTGGAAAAATCCTGAAATAGCCTGAAGAACATAAGAAAATAATGACAATCACTGGTTTCTTATTTAAGTGTTTAAACTTTTGATCATCCAGTCATGTCATGATAGAGTCCAGAGACTGGTAGCACAGATGGTCCAGTTACACTCAGAGAGACTGAAAAAGTAACATTTTACTCCTCAGTTATTCTAAAGGTGGCTTTTAGGAGCAGGGGCTTCCCTGCTGGCTTAGACAGTAAAGAATCTGCCTGCAAAGCAGGAGACCTACGTTTCATCCTTAGGTAGGGAATATCCCATGGAGAAGGGAATGGCAAACCACTCCAGTATTCTTGACTAAAGAATTCCATGGGCAGAGGAGCCTGGCAGTATACAGTCCAAGGGGTCACAGAGTCAGACACGACTGAGCGACTATCACTTTCACTTTAGCAGCAGAAATATTCTATATGAAAGAACAAAGTGAAAATTAAGGTTAGTCCATAATCTGAGTTTTTTTTTTTTTTTTGCAAAAGTCCCTTAATATCAAAAGTATATTTTAGCTTGAAATATAACTAAGAGTAGAGAATACCAAAAGAGTCTCTAGAAATGAGAACAATTTAAACAAAGTCAAGGAGTCAATAGTATTATAATAGCTATAAATTATTCATTATCACTCTGTCTTCTGAAAAGAAAAATAAAACATAAAACAATTATTCCTATGACAAAAGAACCTCTATTATTTGACCAAACATTTTCCAATTTGATAGCAGATTTCTAATTTCAAATATGCACAATACAATAATTTCAACTATCTTAGTGATATGCAAGTCCTAACATGCTAAGAATGCCTAATATATTTTAAACTAATTAATTTGCTTTAAAAGAAAAAAAAAAACATAGTTGCATCAAGAAAGTTTAAAAGGTGCTAATTAATTGCCACTTTGTTTGGAAAGAAGAAAATGGAAATCTTGAAACAAACTTACTGATACAAGTGAAAGCTTTACCATGTCTTTTAGTTGGATACAATCCCAAATTTAATCAAAACAAGAAATTAATAATTCCTTCAAATTATAACTATCTATGCCTTATTAAGTGTTTTATTCATTATATTATTCACTCCTTTGCTAAATGCAGTTGAAAGAGAGAACATCTGAAAACATAACAAGATCATAAAGCCATGCTGGTCTTTCAACCAAATATTATAACAATCATAACAGCAATGATAGTAACAAAGTATCAGTTCTCATGCCTTGAAAATTACAAAATATCTTTCTTATATGTAACATTGCACAAATATAGCATACATATTAAATGCATATATAAATATGGAATTTTTAAGACAATGAGAATGAGTTCTTAGTAAAATAGTTTAAATGATTTGATTTCATATATTAATGATCCAATCGGGTATTTTTTCAAAATGAAGAATGTGGTTAATTATGGTTTGTTAATTTTGAAAAATATTTTAATGCTTTGATTTGAACAAGGTAGGGTCTGAATCTGAGTCAATAATGATAATTAGTTTTATTATTTACTTATTTTTTACCACAATAATTATTTATTGCTTAATTTTTTTGACTAGTATAATTCCTTTGTTCATCCCTGTTTTGCATTGTTCTTGTGGACTGTGTGAATATGTAATTTTAAACCAACAGCTCAAAACCTATTGAAATTAGCTATTTAGTAGATTTTTCAAGCAGTTTAGATAAGGATGTCCCCAAAGTTTTCAAATACGCAGGTATGACATGCTTTGCCATATGATAACCAGTGAATCTCTGGAAATTAATTGAAGTTTTTCACAGTTATTCCCCTCTCAGTGCAGAGGGTTGAAGTATTCTCAATGATGTTATAACTCTTCTTTTCATTAACATTACTTTTTATTAAATCTTGTATAGATTGGTTCACATTTGGCTTCAACTTGGATTTATTTACTTCAAAACCAAGCCTGTGAATCATCTCTTGGTTGAATTTCAAGACTGATCCTATCTTTGTAATGTTAAAGAGTAAACTAAGGAACATGAAAATTTTCAAGATTTTGTTTGATCTTATTTTCTGTATTTGAATCAGGTAGAAATAGCCAAAGGTAATTAGGACAACTTTGAAAGGGGCTAAGGGCAAGGTTTTATAGGGGTGATGCTGAAGCAAAGCAAAGTAACTGATTGGCTAGAGCTTAAGACGTTGCCTTTTTTGGGGAAAGCCTGGTTGGCTATTCCTGATTGGTTGATCTTAAGTTTCACTTTCTCTTATTACAGCATGATGACTCTGGCTTTTTTTTTTTTTTTAATTGAAGTATACTTGATGTACAATAATATATAAGATACAGGTGTACAGTATAGTGATTCACAAGTTTTAAAGGTTATACTCAGGTGTACAGTATAGTGATTCACAAGTTTTAAATGTCATACTGCATTTGTAGCTATTATAAAGCATTGGCTATATTCCTTATGCTGCACAATATATCCTGATGGACTATTTCATTCCTAATAGTTTGTGCCTCTTAATCCCTACTCTTCATTGACCCTGACACATTCTCTCCCCCAACTGGTAATCACAAGTTTGTTTTCTAAATCCTTAAGTCTGCTTCTTTTTTGTTCTATTCACTAGTTTGTTGTATTATTTTTAGATTCCACACATAAGTGATGCATTTCTGTATCTAATATTTAAGATTATATATTCAAGATAAATGAACAATGGTCTATGGTGTTGCTGTGAAGTCTCAAATAATTTTCATTTTAGCAAGTTATCATCTTTTCTTTAAAAAGCCCCAAATAAAATACATATTCAAGTTAAAGATTTTTTTTTGAATCTTTTGAAAATTAACAAAAGGAAAAGTGTTAGTTAACATTTGCCTTAGCAAGAAAAAAATATGCCATGTAAATGACAAATGTTGCAACCTTCACCTCTATTATGCTGGTCTTTCTTTTTCTTCTCTAGTCCTGCTAACCAAAGCACTAATTTAAATATTATTTTCAGAATTATTAGAATGTGCTGTGTATAATAGCAGACATAAAAAATGAAAGCCTGCAATTGTTCCCTATTTTTACCTAAAATATATGCTAACTAGTTTAGTATAAGATATATTTGGAACAAATGCATTAAATCTTAAAAATAAGAATTCCAGACTTTGCATTAGAAGCAGGGTGTACTAAGCATATATGTGCCAAGGAGCTTGTTTATAACTCTAAGATAGTTACAGCATCTTTCTGGCTTATGGTAATTGTATTTGTAAAAAGAGGCATTTGAGATAAAATTTTCCTTACTTAGAAATTCTTTGGAAAACAATTAAAATACTACTTCATAATTGTGATTAAAGTTTAGAAGAACTGGCATTTTCACAGATACTAGGTTAGCAAGGTAAGAGTCAGTTCTTCATGAATTCATTAATTAATTCATTTATTCTTACTCTCCTGTATTCATCCACTTATGTATTTAAAAAATATATACCTATTGCTTAATCAGTGGAATGCTTTATAACATATGCTAAGATTTAGCAGTAAACAAGGTAGGCATGGTCTCTAAATTAAAAAAAAAAAAAAAACAACTTAGATTGGAAGGTGTGATCAGCATAAAATTAATTATGAAACTGATCAAATTTATTGTTGTTGGTCTGTAAAGAAGATGTCACTTTGCATCAGAAGGAGGTACCTAAATTATTCTGCAGGACAGATGCCTAAATATTTCTCATACATTTTAGGTTGAGTCAAGAGTGTAAAGAAAAACTTGTTCCCAGCAGAGGAAGAAACTGGGTCTAGCCCTGAGAGGGCAAACAGCTTAGTATCTCAGTGAAAGTTAAATCGCTCAGTTGTGTCCAACTCTTTGGGACCCCATGGACTGTAGCCTACCTGGCTCCTCCGTCCATGGGCTTTTCCAGGCAGGAATACTGGAGTGGGTTGCCATTTCCTTCTCCTGGAGATCTTCCCGACCCAGGGATTGAACCCTAGCCTCCCGCATTGTAGGCAGACGCTTTACCTTCTGAACCACCAGGGTAGTACCGCAATAGGGCTCAAGAAACCCACTTGACTTGATGACAGTCAGGGAGAGGGGGCACCAGTGAGAGATGCTGGGAAGTCAGCAGGACCCTGGGGAGCAGTCTACATTCTGGCCTCTGTTCTTAACGCTGAGAGCAATTGCAAACCACTGACCTAATTTAAGAAAGAGAATGAAAGGATCATATTTTCTCTTAAAGAATCGACTGGGGTAGATTGGTAGAGAAAGCCTTAGCAATAGTCTATGAAAGATTCGGGTGAATTACTGCTCACTGTCTTTGAGCATGAGGTTTTAATGTACCAGGTAGAGTGTAAGGAATGCATTACTTACGTGAGGTGTTTCCACACGGGAACTTTAAAAGACAATGGCTCTTACCACTGTTTTACTGGTGGGGAAACTGAAGCTCCAAACAGGCTAAATAATTTGCTCAAGACAGTGCAGTAGATAAGTGGACAACTAGGGAGAGAAGAATAAACAGTCTGTCTCCAGAATTTTGGCCCTCAATCAGATTTTCTGTAGACCAGGACTTAGCCACAGAGATAATGTGGAATAAATACACTGAGCGACTTTGCGGGTTGAATTAAATGAGAAGTTTCCAGTTTCATGAGTGGGTACCTGGCACAGACCGAGCTAAGAAACACTACTGCTTCTGGTGACTCAGACAGTAGAGTATCTGCTTGAAATTCAGAAGACCCAGTTTCAAAATCTGGGTCAGGAAGATCCCCTGGAGTAAGAAATGGTAACCCACTCCAGTATTCTTGCCTGGAGAGGAACCTGGCGGGCTACATTCCATGGAGTTGCCAAGAGTTGGACAGGACTGAGCGGCTAAACAAACACACACAGTCTACAAATACTCTGTGTGGATACTGCTCAGTAGTGTCCAACTCTTTGCGACCCCATGCACCTGCCAGGCTCCACTGCCCATGGAATTTTCCAGGCAAGAATACTGGAGTGGGTTACCATTTCTTACTCCAGGGGATCTTCCTGACCAGGGATGGAACCTGCGTCTCTTGTGTCTCCTGCATTTGCAGGCAGATTCTTTACCACTGTGCTGTCTGGGCTTCCCCTATAAATGATAAATCACCCATTTTCCCTCCAATTTTTTTTAAGAACACATGACTTGAAATGGATTTGTCCTTTTTTAGTTTCAGAAAAACAAAACTGCAGAATCCAATGGAGGGGAAAAAAAAAAAAAAAACACAACCTGTCATTCAGTAACTGAAGGAAAATTTGAAGCCCTTAGTAGATTAGTCTGCAGGACTGCCATAACAAAGTGCCCCACATTGGGTGACTTAAACGACAGAAATGGATTTTCCCATGTTTCTTGGTTCTATACATCAGATCAAGGTGCTAGACAGTTGCTGTCTGGGGAAACCTCTCACCTCCAGTTGCAGATGACACTTTCTCACTGAGTCCTTGCTGGGCCTCTCCTCTGTGCTAACCATGGAGAGAGAGACCCCTTGAGTCTCCTCCTCTACTCATGAGGACCACAGCCCTATGGGACTAGAACTCCACTCTTCTGACCTCATTTAACCTTAATCACCTCTCTAAAGGCCATATCTCTAAATATAGTCACATTGGGAGTTAGATCTTCAAACAATGAATTTCACGGGAACACAGTTCAGTTCATAGCAATTAGTAATGAATTGTGGGTGATACTGATAACCTGTGAAATATTTTATTAGTATTATTCCAAGCTCAAGTTGAAAGGAAAATGTGCCTCTATGCATGTATGTGAAGTTATTTCTGTTCATTAGGAAACAAATTCAATTATCAAGTGTAGTGCATTTTCAATCTTAAGTATTAAAAATAATAATAATAAATAAAATCTTTTAGAACAGCTATTTGTATGTTTTTTCCTAAGCATAAAAAAAGATAAGCCAATAATGCAATGCAAAAAGAAAAATAATATCAGAAGTAGTTTCAAGAAGGAGACTGTTTTGGAAGCCCAATTTGAAGAGTTGCTAAAATTCCATATTTTAATTATACAGAATTTGAGATATGTTAGGAATGTTTTGCATCAGTAAAAATAAGTTAAAAAATTAACTGAACGGCTAACAGACAACCAAGTACAGCTAAGGACATGTGTTCCAAAAATGTCTACTTTGAAATAGGAAAAGACAAATAGTTCTTCAGTGTCTGACAACATCTGCTATATCCTCTGTATTCACCTTATTGACACACAGTGTCAGTACTTTGAAATTCACAAGAGTGTGGTTTATTTACCTTTGTTTTAGAATGGCTCAAGTATTATCTTCTATATCAACAGCTAATGGGATCATCTTGTAATATCCTTTAGGAACATTCATTTTTGATTATTTATCTTCTCTTCAACTATCCCATGTTCTTTTCTTTCTGGTGGAACTAGTTCTAAATTAATAACTTTCAGAAGGGTGGCAGCATCTCTTTGGAGAGTCATCAGGAAACCCTTAAAAGTAGATCAGCTGTCAGGATTCTGGTAGATATAAGAAAGTGTAACCTATTCTCTTCACCTTGGAAACTTCAAGACCATCATTTCTGCAGAGCCGCTGGTCAAACTGTCAGTCTTTGATTTTGGAGGTGAAATCTATTAGCTAAACCTGATATGCTTCTTTCTAGCACATGTTATACACAACGGAGGATTGGAAATACTTCAACCAAATATAACCAAATCACATAACATTTAAAATTTATGAATATGTTATGATAATGCTTGCATTATTTCTCTATATTTACGTGAGATAAGAACTATTAAAAAGATTTTGAATTTCTAGATAAATTTATAATTGAAAAGGTCATTGTGCATGTAATCGCTGTTAAAGTTATCTTTGTCCTGAATAATTTTATTATGTATTTAGCATTTTACGTACCAAATTAATGTCAATGTCAATAATAACACAATATACCTTTTCTCCTGCAAAAGTAACCTACATCAAAAAATAGAAGTGATGAAATTCATAACCTTAAAATTTGGTTAAGAACCTAAATTTAAAGGGAGGCTGTGACTTCAACATTCTTAAAAGCAGCTAAAATGATTATTTAATAGTACATGGGAGAATTTTGTAGAAGAATAAAGCAAAAACATATTTTCAAAGATTTCATAAAAGGAACGTTAATCCAAATAGAAAATGCAGTTTCCAAAACATTGTGAAACTGATTTGCCTTAATTATTTCTGAAATGAAGGCATATAAAAATATATTGAAATTTTATCTATAATGAGCATTTATATCTCTTTCGCAGTCTTACTATTTATAAGTAACAATAACAATAAAGGCACTATAGACGGTGGTTAAATAAGAAGGCTGTGCTTACTTCTGGAGTTCAGCGCATCTTATTTGGGCACTCAGACTTATAGATAGAGCTGTGTCCTCCTCAACCAGACCACACCACGTTCTGGTCGATGTTACTTGATTTCCCTCAATGGGCTCCAACATCTTGGGTGGGCAATCCAATTATTTAAGTATAAAACTACCTAGAAGTGTTCTGTAACTCAGAACTTAAAAAACATAGTAGTTTGAATGAGAATATTTTTTCACGGTCTATTCAGGCATAATTACTTTTCAAAACACAAATGATATTCCAATTCTACTTTGCATCAGATGACATGAATGAAATGAGTGACAATAACTTTCATGAGGGCTGCACTTTTTTCTTTGTTCCTTTCTGTCTCTTGTCTCTTTATTTCTTTCTTCCCTTCTCCTGTGTATGTGTGTATGTTTGTTTGTTTTCTAGGTTTCCCGAATCTTTATCACTCTGTTCCATGATGAAGTCACGTAATGCACTTCACCGAGGTCGTCTGCTCTGCTGTTCATTTGGGTGTGCTCATTCACTCATTTATTCATTTTTTGGTCAGATTCCTTTCAGTGATATCAGATAATTCTAAGTCTCTGCATTACTAAAATAGATTTTTATTGACTATACATAAAGGAATGCTTTCTAACAAATATCCCTATCAAATACCTGATGACATGTACTGATTACAGTGCTTTGTAATTGCAAACGGCTAATAGAATGGAAGTGGCTGCTTCCAAGGTTTCTCTCAGTGCTGCTGTCTTTATTGTGCCTCCATTTAGACAGGTTTTGTCGATGACTCTTTTATCAGGAAATCCAACATCCATTGTGGAGATAGCTTTCACTCCCACAAGATCAAACTTGACTATTAATCTTTCACTGTTAGCGGCTGCAGCCGGAGTGGAGTCATTTACCGTGTCCCTCCGACTCTTAGTTTGGTTTCATTAAATCATACAGCATAACCATGAGGTAAGTGTGAGTTTGGGTAAACTAATAACAAAAAGGTACCAAAGACATTAATTTTTCTCTCATTCCAAAAATGAAATATATTATATAAATACATAGATATTGAAAGGGTATATGGTTAGTGGAAATCCCATTAAATACACATGAAATATTGGTGCATCTTTTCCAATCTGTATAGTGCACATACGTATGTGTGTACTTTCCATAGTTAAATCACAAATTATATATATCGCAATAAGCTCATCATATTCAACATATGTGATATGAGACTTTTTAACACTGTAAGTGGGCCTTTTTCCTAGAATAATTATAGATCTATCATTTATTTTTAAGATCTGCATTAGGTTCCAGTTTCTGTACTCCAGTGTTGTCAAACTCTCTTGATTTATATTTAAGTCATTTCTAATTTTGTATTATTGGAAACAATATTTCAATAATTATCTCAGTGTATATGCCCTATATCTGTGACATTGTCTTGTTGTAAGCATCCTAAGAGTACAATTTTAAAAATCAGTTGGTAAAAGGAATATCCGCTTAAATTTTTGACAAGTTACCTAAATTTATTGGTTTCATTACTTACATATAAAGCAATAATATGTGAGAATATCTAACATACTCATTAAAGATGTATATTCAAATTTTGGCTTTCAATTTTTTTAGGAAAATCTGTAGTTCTTGGTATTAATGCCTAAATAAAATTATGTAACTATTTTCACATTTATTTGTCATTGAGATTATTTTCCTCTATGTTTTTACCTCTTTACATGTCTTTCATATTTTCCTTGCATTATAGATTTTGAGTAGTTTTTACAGAACAGAAGCATTAACACTTTGTGTATTATATATCTCACAAATGTTTTCCTAATCTATTTTCTTGGGGAATTATTTGTTCTATTCAAAATAAATTTTAAATTTTTATATAGTCAAGCTCATGCATCTTTGGATTCATGAGTTTTTGTTTTTATTTATTTTTTTTTAATTTTTATTTTTACTTTATTTTACTTTACAATACTGTATTGGTTTTGCCATACATTGACATGAATCCGCCACTGGTGTACATGAGTTCCCAATCCTGAACCCCCCTCCCACCTCCCACCCCATATCATCTCTCTGGATCATCCCCATGCACCAGCCCCAAGCATCCTGTATCCTGTATCAAACATAGACTGGCAATTCATTTCTTACGTGATAGTATACGTGTTTCAGTGCCATTCTCCCAAATCCTCCCACCCTCTCCCTCTCCCTCAGAGTCCAAAAGTCTGTCCTATACATCTGTGTCTCTTTTGCTGTCTTGCATACAGGGTTATCATTACCATCTTTCTAAATTCAATATATATGTGTTAGTATACTGTATTGGTGTTTTTCTTGCTGGCTTACTTCACTCTGTATAATTGGCTCCAGTTTCATCCATCTCATTAGAACTGATTCAAATGTATTCTTTTTAATGGCTGAGTAATACTCCATTGTGTATATGTACCACAGCTTTCTTATCCATTCATCTGCTGATGGACATCTAGGTTGTTTCCATGTCCTGGCTATTATAAACAGTGCTGCAATGAACATTGGGGTACATGTGTCTCTTTCAATTCTGGTTTCCTCGGTGTGTATGTCTTTAGGCTACTGTAAAAATAAAACTGAAAACCAGAAGCAGGAGGCTTAAGTCCAAATCCTGAGAACATCAGAGAACTCCTGAATCCAGGGAACATTAATTGATAGGAGCTTATCAAATGCCTCCATACCTACACTGAAACCAAGCACCACCCAACGGCCAACAAGTTCCAGAGCAAGACATACCACGCAAATTCTCCAGCAATACAGGAACACACCCCTGAGCTTCAATATACAGGCAGCTCAAAGTTACTCCAAAACCACTGATGTCTTATAACCCATTATTGGTCACTTCATTGCACTCCAGAGAGAAGAAACCCAGCTCCAGCCACCAGAACTCCAACACAAGCCTCCCTAACCAAGAAACCTTGACAAGCCACTGATACAACCCCGTCCACAGTGAGGAAACTCCACAATAAAGAGAACTCCACAAATTCCCAGAATATAGAAAGGCCACACCAAACACAGCAATATAACCAAGATGAAGAGACAGAGGAATACCCAGCAGGTAAAGGAACAGGAGAAATGCCCACCAAGCCAAACAAAAGAGGAAGAGATAGGGAATCTACCTGAGAAAGAATTCTGAATATTGATAGTGAAAATGATCCAAAATCTTGAAATCAAACTGGAATCACAGATAAATAGCCTGGAGACAAGGATTGAGAAGATGCAAGAAAGGTTTAACAAGGACCTAGAAGAAATAAAAAAGAGTCAATATATAATGAATAATGCAATAAATGAGATCAGAAACACTCTGGAGGCAACAAATAGTAGAATAACGGAGGCAGAAGATAGGATTAGTGAAATAGAAGATAGAATTTTTTTTTTTTTTTACTTATAGGAATGTAAGAGTGTGAGGGCACAGTGTGGGAGTAATTAAGGAGGTTGTAGGAATTCAGTTTAGTAAAAATATCACTTTTAAACTGTAATTGTTGGGAAGGTAGTAGGTTATAGCTACATCTTGAGGGAAAGACTATCAACAAAAGTTCAAGGATGAAAATATTTGAAGTACTTTGCAGGGCTGTGAGTTAGCAAGTTTTGCCAACTGGAAGATTGATATGAGAAAATAGTGGTGGAAAGTCTTTCAAGAATATTACAACGCTCAAACTACAGAATTGTGTACTTTGCTTTTGACAAGCATGTGACATAATAAAGGCAGTGTTTTAGCATTGACTTAACATGAATCTGATTGTCCTCTCAAAGAAATTAGACTTACACACATAAGATCAAGATTCAATAGCAGTTTCAAAGTTATAACGATTTCTGGAGAAGCAGACTAAAATCTGGACTTAGACAACAGCTCCCTGGTTCCTTTCCTCCAGCATCTAGCATATGTCCTCTGGACCAGAGTAGATGAGTAGTCTGCAAATGAGTTAAGTGGTTTCTTATTACACATCAGAAATATTTGGTCTATTAAATCTCTCCATTTCATACCTCAGCGTATGCACCACTTTCTCAGAGAATCATGTCTCTTAACTTCATAGATTCTGGCTTTAAGCCATCTTTCTAGGATATCTGATTAAGAGCATCCTATAATAAGGACCATTTTTCTACCAAATATCATTAGTCTGTTTGCCTGGAGTTCCATTTATCATGTTATGGAGGACATTTAGATCACTGCCTACTCTCCTTTCTTTCCTCTGATATATCATCTGGTAAGGATGTGTGTGGAATTCCCTGGTGGCTCAGAGGTTAAAGTGTCTGCCTGGAATGCGGGAGACCCAGGTTCAATCCCTGGGTCGGGAAGATCCCCTGGAGAAGGAAATGGCAACCCACTCCAGTAGTCTTGCCTGGAGAATCCCATGGAGGAAAGAGCCTGGTAGGCTACAGTCCATGGGGTCACAAAGAGTCGGACACAACTGAGCAACTTCACTTTCACTTTCAAGGATGTGTGTGGATCCTAAAACAGTAAGTTTAATTTCATCAGCCACAGTGATCATTGTACTATAACTAGTAGGGCTTCCCAGGTGGCTCAGTGGTAAATAATCTACCTGCCAAGAGACTCAGGAAAAATGGGTTCAATCCCTGGGTCTAGAAGATCCCCTGGAGGAGAGAATGGCAATGTGCTACAGTATTCTTGCCTGAGAAATCCCATGGAAAGAGGAGCCTGGCAAGCTACACAGTTCATGGAGTCACAAAGAGTCGGACACAACTAAGCAGGCACGCACAATACCTACTAAGTTGTGTCAGGTTGAAAGATCAAATAATTCAGTGGTGTGGGTGTGGAGAACAAAGAAATATTTATTCATTAGAGAGGGATCCTATAAACCTTTTTAAAACAAAAATTCAAAACTACTTTACCTACAATAAATAAGTGTTGGCAGTGATATTCAATCTTCATCTACTTTAGACAGGGGTATTAGAGACTGTTCCTAATCAGTTGTCAGGAAAGAAAAGTATGCAATACTAGATGTATAACAATGTGAATTAAAATAGAATATGAAAGAATTACCAAATATATCCAAGTTAGAATTGCAAACTTTAAGTCAAGTTGAGAAGCTTTCATCAATAAATTCATCTGGTTCAGAGATGCCTACCTACAAACAAGATAATACTGGCTCCATCTTTACAAAATACTGATTTTAAAGCTAAACTAAGGTATACATGAAGGGTTGTGGAATGGAGAATTCGAAATATCTGTTTGACACAGAAAAAAGTACATCTCCAAAGAGAAAAGTCAATTCTACCTGTTGCTAACAGCAGTCAAGTAGACTTTTAGTTTTGGATTTCTTTATTTTTTCTTTTTTTCTGATGGAAGTTTAATAGCATCATTTTGAACTGGGGCTATTATTGCCACAGGTAACTTGATTTCTCCGCTGCATTATAATTACCACTAAAGGAAATGGAAGGCGGTAAAGCACTATTCTGTCTAATTTCCTTTGATTTTCTTCTTCAGAACTTATTTTTTTCCTTTAAACCTTTGCTCCACATATTTTATTTGTGTTACTCCACAAGCTGTGGGACATAATAGCAGCATTTTAGCACCATTCTGTTCTTTACTCATGGTGTATAAATCACAGCAGAGCTGCTAACAGCTTGTGACTGACAATCTTCCTTGATAGACAATCTGCGATCCTTTCAGCCTTTTACTAATAAGCTCATTAGTCAAGAATGGCTAGAAATCCTTTCTGGGATGTAGCAATGAACCACAGCAAATTCAGTGCATGTCTGACCACTCAAACTTTAGAGAATCAATCTTTCCTCAATCAAAACTTTGTCAAGTCCTGCTGAATGTCTGCTGAAGGTTACTGATTCTATTTTTAATAAAAGTTTGTCAGAAAAATCAAAGAAGCTCTCTTGTCTAATATAAATCAAGGGGACATTTTTCTATACATGTTTTCTTTTTCTTTTTTAATTTTAGTGAATCAACCTGTGAGAAATGTTTATCAGTTGTTTAAAGTTGCCATGAGTTTCAAATTGAAAATGAAAAATACTTTTTTTTCTCAGCAATTCAGTGACCAAAAGAGATAAGACAAATGGTTTGATGAAAATATTCAGATTTTTATCATTTGTTATGTTCATTTGTAATGGATGCTGAAAAGTTTGCTAAAAATTGTAATAATTATAATGAGAAGCATTCAATGCTATGTGTATATTAGTGAATAATGATTAAAATTCTCTTAAGGAAAATACATCAATGTAATGTTTATACACTGATAGGTTTATTTAACGTAATTATATTCTAGTTGATTTTTTAAACTGAATCTCATTTAAATCTCATATTTTTTTTTACTACAAAATGAAAACTTAACCCCAACTTTTTTTACTGGACAAACTAAGTTAAAATCTATACCTGACATGAGTAATTAACTATGGTACTCTTTAATCTGACATTGTAGAAACAGGAATGATACAAAGTGTCAGAAAATGCACAAAGGTTTTTATTGCCCTATTCATTGGATTACTCACAGCAGTTGCAATTAAGAAAAGTCCAGAACAATAATCAAAGTAGTTACAATGAAAGGCATTTAATCTTAGAAAGAAATCAAAGAAAGAGCTAGCAATTCATTGAGTAGAACTTGAACTCAGATGAGCTCTGTATGTCTTTTTGTATACTTGTATACTTTTTGCATATTTGTCTTGTATACTTAATTTGACTTAAATGGTTTTTAATATAATACTGGCAATTATTCTACATGATGATCTATGGTGCTCTAAACTAATTGATATTAACAGTTAACATGTACCATATATATATATATATATGAAGAGAGAAAGAAGATAAATGTAAGAAGAAGATAATACAATTATATATTCAAGTATTTTTTAAAAAATCAATTTTAAAAAAAGCAAATAAAACCAAAACAAACAAAAAAAAAACATCCATTTGAAGTAAAAACAATAAATTCAAATATATGTCTGGGCAGCAAGAAGTGAGCATTGTTCAATCTTTTACATATGTGAGAAGTTAAAACAGTTTAGAAATGAAAATCAATTTATTATTAAGACCAGAGGTGGTAAGTCATATTTGTACCAGCTCAAAAATAAACATCAGGTGAACTCTATGTTTGAAATTCTAATTCTTATCAATTTCCCAAGCAGAAATATGCCCAATGTAGAAGTGAGTCTGAAAGTAGGACTTATCGGTAGGAAGGCATTATTTCTAACCACAGTACATCATACAGGGAACCCAACTCTAGGAGACTAAGGCAGTCTCCTAAATGATGCCTACCTGCTCCAATTCATAGACAACTTGCTTATATCATCAGGTTTGGACAGAATATTTAAATATCTCACTATCACCTCCAGGACGTGTATGGTTTTGACAAGATTCTCTGTCTGCAAATAACTGGAAACACAGTATTAATTTGTAACCTTAACAAATGCCAATAAATTATTGGGTTACAAATCACTAAAGTGATCAATCATTTCCTCTCAGTTTTATTTTTTTTTTTCTAGAGACAATACAAGAGCAATTAATTACTAAGCTGCTGTTATTTAAAATGATGTCAAAACATTTTATGGCATAATAAATAAAGAGGATTCCATTTAGAAAAACATATTACTTCTAAACACATAAATGTTTTACTTTTATCATCTTATTATAATTTAATTAAGTAAATACAACCTAATATGGAGTTAATTGGTTGTATAAAGTATAAGAATGATAGTTAAAAAGCTGATGGAGTTCACATAGAACCACTTTTATGAAAATTGATGAAATTACTACCACAAGAAATAAACTTAATTTGTTCAACAAACTAGAAATGAAGACAAAAGGAAAATCAACAAAATGATGATTTTTGCAAATCACTGTTATATAGAATCTTTCCAAGCTTATTGCTGGATATGAATTAAACACTTAGTGCCCCATAAAAACTATATGCTATTATCTTTAGACTGAAAGCCTTTGCATTTCTTCTGGCAGCAACAAAGATACTATAAGAAATGGAGAACATTCATAAAAGACATAAGTCAATAAACACTTTGCTTTGTACAAGCTAACTACATAAAAAAGAAAAAAAAATCTCTCTCCTACTCATCAGGAAAGCACTGATCAGTAAAACTTTGCACGGAAAATTAAGAAACAACATTTCTAGAGATACCTCTCGTTTTCTAAAAATCCCAGTAACAAATTTAAAAATAAGTTAAAACTATTTTGAACAGTTAAATATATACACAGGTACTACTACCATACATTTTAGTCCTATGAAACTTGAAATCTACACTTGAGTGAGGAAATAGCCTGCAGGAAAGTTAAGACATTAAGTCTTTAAGCAGAAATCACATGACCCTAACTTTTAGTGTCATGATCTTCAAAGTCTTAGACCAAAGAGGTCAACACAACCGCGTGAATGTGAAAGAACCAGTAAAATAACTAAAGGAACTCAAATGCACACTAAAAAACTGTAGGGAAACAATGGAAACAGTGAGAGACTTTATTTTGGGGGCTCCAAAATCACTGCAGATGGTGATTGCAGCCATGAAATTACAAAATGTTTGCTCCTTGGAAGAAATGCTATGACTAACCTAGACAGCATATTCAAAAGCAGAGACATTACTTTATCAATAAAGGTCCGTCTAGTCAAAGTCATGGTTTATCCAGTAGTCATGTATGGATGTGAGAGTTGGACTATAAACAAAGCTGAGTGCTGAAGAATTGATGCTTTTTAACTGTGATGCTGGAGAAGACTCTTGAGAGACCCTTGGACTGTAAGGAGATCCAACCAGTCCATCCTAAAGGAAATCAGTCATGAAGGACTGATGGCGACACTGGAACTCCAATACTTTGGCTGTCTGATGTGAAGAGCCGACTAACTGGAAAAAGACCCTGATGTTGGGAAAGACTGAAGGCAGGAGAAGAAGGGGACAACAGAGGATGAGATGGTTGGGAGGCATCACTGACATGATGGACATGAGTTTGAGTAAGCTCTGGGAGTTGGTGATGGACATGGAGGCCTGGGGTGCTGCAGTCCATGGCGTCGCAAAGAACTGGACATGACTGAGCGACTGAACTGACTAAACTGATATGTGACTAAGGTTGTCAGATCCTAAGATAAAATTTTCCCAACTCCTTATTGTCTCTCCAGGTAATAGGCAGTGGGGTAAGTGAAAGAACGTGAGGGAAACTGTGAAAGAACGTGAGTCAGTGGATACTGGGGCACAACCCTATTGATGTGTGAGTCATGACTGTTGCTAATGTACACAGGGCATGAGTGCTAAGTTGCCTCAGTGGTGTCCAGCTCTTTGTGACTCCATGGACTACAGCCAGCCCAGCTCCTCTGCTCATGGAATTCTCCAGGCAAGAATACAGGAGTGGGTTGCCAATTTCCACTCCAGAGGATCTTTCTGACCCTGGATCCGATCTATATCTCTTACCTGTGCTGCACTGGCAGGTCAGATCTTTACCACTAACATCACCTGGGAAGCCCAAGGTACACAGCTGTCATTGTTCATTTTCTCAGTAATCTCCAACCTATAAACTGCAGCACGGCAGGTCTCCTTGTCCTTCACCATCTCCCCAAGCCTGCTTAAACTCATGTCCATTGAGCTGGTGATGCCATCCAACCATCTCATCCTCTGTTGTCCCCTTCTCCTTCTACCTTCAATCTTTCCCAGCATCAGGGTCTTTTCTAATAAGCTGGCTTTTTGCATCAGGTGGCCAAAGTATTGGAGCTTCATCTTCAGCATCAGTCCTTCCAATGAATATTCAAGGTTGATTTCCTTTAGGATGGACTGGTTGGATCTCCTTGAAGCCCAAGGGACTCTCAAGAGTCTTCTCCAGCACCACAGTTTGAAAGCATCAGTTCTTCCACACCCAGCCTTCTTTATGGTCCGACTCTCACATCCACACATGACAACTGGAAAAACCATAGCTTTGACTAAATGGACCTTTTCTGGCAAAGTTACAGTCTTTCAGTCACATCCGACTCTTTGAGACCCCATGGAGTATATAGCCCATGGAATTCTCCAGGCCAGATTACTGGAGTGGGTAGCCATTCCCTTCTCCAGGGCATCTTCCCAACCCACGGATCAAACCCAGGTTTCCAGCATTGCAGGTGGATTCTTTACCAGCTGAGCCATGAGGGAAGTCCAGAAAAGTGATGTCTCTGCTTTTTATTTTAGTCTTTTTTAAATTTAAATTTATTTATTTTAACTGGAGGCTAATTACTTTATAATATTGTATTGGTTTTGCCATACATCAACATGAATCCATCACGGGTGTATACGTGTTCCCAATCCTGAACCCGCTTCCCACCTCCCTCCTCGTACCATTACTCTGGGTCATCCCAGTGCACCAGCCCCAAGCATCCTGTATCCTGCATCGAACCTGGACTGGCGATTAGTTTCTTATATGATATTATACATGATTCAATGCCATTCTCCCAAATCATCCCACCCTCTCCCTCTCCCATAGAGTCCAAAAGACTGTTCTATACATCTGTGTCTCTTTTGTTGTCTCGCATACAGGGTTATCATTACCGTCTTTCTAAATTCCATATATATGTGTTAGTATACTGTATTGGTGTTTTTCTTGCTGGCTTACTTCACTCTGTATAATTGGCTCCAGTTTCATCCACCTAATTAGAACTGATCCAAACGTATTCTTTTTAGTGGCTGAGTAATACTCCATTGTGTATATGTACCACAGCTTTCTTATCCATTCATCTGCTGATGGACATCCAGGTTGCTTCCATGTCCTGGCTATTATAAACAGTGCTATGATGAACATTGGGGTACATGTGTCTCTTTCAATTCTGGTTTCCTCAGTATGTATGCCCAGCAGTGGGATTGCTGGGTCATAAGGCAGTTCTATTTCCAGTTTTTTAAGGAATCTCCACACTGTTCTCCGTAGTGGCTGTACTAGTTTGCATTGCCACCAACAGTGTAAGAGGGTTCCCTTTTCTCCACATCCTCTCCAGCATTTACTACTTGTAGACTTTTATATAGCAGCCATTCTGACTGGCATGAAATGTACCTCATTGTGGTTTTGATTTGCATTTCTCTGATAATGAGTGATGTTGAGCATCTTTTCATGTGTTTGTTGCCATCTGTATGTCTTCTTTGGAGAAATGTCTATTTAGTTCTTTGGCCCAGTGTTTGATTTGGTAGTTTATTTTTCTGGAATTGAGCTGCAGGAGTCTGCTTTTTAATATGCTGTCTAGGTTGGTCATAGCTTTTCTTCCAAGGAGCAAGCATCTTTTAATTTCATGGCTGCAGTCACCATCTGCTGTGATTTTGGAGACCCTTCAAATAAAGTCTCTCAGTTTCCATTGTTTCCCCATCTATTTGCCATGAAGTGATGGGACTGAATGCCGTGATCTTAGTTTTCTGAATGTTGAGTTTTAAGCCAGTTCTTTCACTCTTCTCTTTCACTTTCATCAAGAGGCTCCTTAGTTCCTCTTTGCTTTCTGCCACAAATTGTTGTCATCTGCATATCTTAGTTTATTGATTTTTCTCTTGGCAATCTTGATTGCAGTTTGTATTTCATCCAGCCTGGAATTTCACATGATGTACTCTGCATATAAGTTAAATATCAGGGTGACAATATACAGCCTTGATGTAATTCTCTCCCAATTTGGAACAAGTCTGTTGTTCCTTGTCTGGTTCTAACTGGTGCTTTTGACCCGCATACAGATTTCTCAGGAGGCAGATGAGGTGTCTGGTATTCCTATCTCTTTAAGTATTTTCCACAGTTTGTTGTGATCCACACAGTCAAAGGCTTTATTTAACATAGTCAATGAAGCAGAAGTGGATGTTTTTCTGGAATTCTCACACATTAGTGAGAAATAATTAACTCTAACTGAAACACTTCCCGTTCTACCAAATGAACCTGAGAAGCAAGATATGTAAGGAACAAACAATTCCAAGTAATTTAAATGTGTCTCAAGAAAAAGCTGAAGATGATATATGGAAATACAAAAATACAAATTACCCAACAAGGTTAAATTCACAATATCCAGCTTATAGTGAAAACTAAAAAATTACTAGACATGCAAAGATATTGGGAAATATGATCCATATTTAATGAGTTATTAAATAAATTGTAACTGACTCAGATTGACTTTCCAGTGATGAAAAAGATTATTAGTGAGATAAAAAAATAATGGAATTTGAGGACAAATGACACATTGCATTTTGTAGAATCAAGATCAGTGAACCTGAAGGCATAGCCTATAGAAAGTATTCACATTTAAGAAAGAAGGGAGAATAGACAGCAAGAACCAAAGGAGCAGAGAGAATCTGTGGAACAACTTGAGGTAAACTGATAAATGTACAATCTGAGTCGCTGAGGAGAGCATACGGACAGGAAAAATATTGGAAGAAAAAGTAATATGCACTGCCATGTGAAAACCAGATAGTTAGTGGGAACCTTCTGTACAGTGTAGGGAGCTCAGCCCTATGTTCTGTTTGGGATTGGGAGGGGGGTGTCGAAAAGAGAGAAGATGTATGCATACATATAGCTGATTCATTTTGCTGTGCAGCAGAAACGAAAACAACATTGTAAAACAACTGTATTCCAATAAAAAAAATTAATGGCTAATTTTCTCTAAATTTGATGAAAACTGGAAACTCTCAGATCCAAGAATTTCAAGAAACATGAAGAAAACTACAACAAAACATATGATCATTAAACTGTTCAAAACCAGGCATGAAGAGAGAATCTTAATATTGTCAGATTAAAAACAAGGAAACTTGGAGAAACAAAATTAAGGAGAACAGAAGCTTCCCATTGGAAATAATTTGAGTGAAATGACAGTGGAGCTATCTTCAATAAACTTAATAAAAGAAAAAAATAGAAAAAAAAACAAACAAAAACTTTTCCAACTTAGAATTCTATGTCCAAAGAAAAATAGAAAGCTTAAAAAAATTTATTTCTTAGACATCAAAAAACTAATGACATTTATCAAGGTTAGGATCCCACTGAAAAGAATGTGAAAGAAGTCCTTAGTGAAGAAGAAAATGAGATGATATAGCAACACAGATCTACACAAACGGATGACTAGAAATGGTAGTTACAGAGATGAAGGTATTAATAAATTTTTTTACCCAAATGTATTTTAAAAAAGGAAGAATAAAAACAATGCAAAATTGCATTTATAACATACATAAAATAAAAATACATGATAACAACGAACATGTTTGCTGGGGAAGAATGGCAGTATACTATTTTGAAATTGTTTTACCTTATGCTATTTAGGAAATGATACAATATGATTTGAGAGTAGACTGAAATAAGTTAAATACATAAGTTATAAACTCTAAAAGCAAGTATTAAAAGAAACAGAAAAGAAGCTATAGCTAATTAACTAAAAAGAGATAAAGATAGAATGATTAAGAATTCTTAAGCAAATGGCATACAGGTTGAAGAAGAAAAACAGGATAGAAATTAGAAAGTATTTTTAAATAAAGAAAATAGAATCACAACCTTTTCAACCCTGTGGGATGCTAATGAAGCGGTACTTAGGAGAAAGTTCTGGTACTAAAGACCCCAAACTATTGACCGCAACTTCTAGATAATGTAACTACCAAAAGAAGGACAAATTAAACCCAAAGTATATCAAATAAAGGCAATAACACAAATTCATATAAAATCAATAGATGAGAATAGAAAAAATAAAGAAAAATTGATGGAACCAAAAACTTATCATATGAGAAAAATAAATTAAATGGATGAAATTCTTCAGGGGAAAAAAACACAATTCATAAATATAGAAATAAGACAAATGATATTCCTACAAATTCTACAAGTAAAACAAGGATATTATAAACAATCTTGCAAGTTAGATGGAATTGATTAAATTCCAGTCAAGAATAAATAATTACCTAAATAGTCCTGTAAATTAAACAAAAAGTTATCTGTAGTTACAGATCATTCCTCAACCAGATGCTTTCACTGATGTATTCTACCAAACTATTTACAAGGTAAAAATACCAATTCTACACAATGCCTTCTAGAAAACTGAAGAGGAGGAAATACTTTCAGACCCTTTAAGTGAGACCGATATTACTCTGATACCAAATAAGGCAAAGGTATTACAAGAATATGAAACTGGACCATTATTCACCATGAATACAGACTCAAGAAGGTAAAGTAAGCAGAATAAAAATATTTCACTTTGAGCATAAGTATTACAAATATGAAAGAAAAAGCCAGAATCTCTGAGAAAAAAATTGCAAATCACATGTCTGAATAAGGATTTGTATTCAAAATGCATAAACTCTTTCTGCTCATAATTAGAAGACATCCAATGCAGAAGTACTTTAAGAGTGCTTTTAAAGATGTTCATCATCATTAGTCATTAGGAAAATAAATACCACATCCACACTGAGAAACTATTTCACATACACTAGAGTGGTTTTAATACAAAGGAAAGAAAATAACAAATATTGAAAAGAATGTGAATAGGAAGGGGCACTCCTATATTGCTGGGAACGGAAAATTGTGCAGTCATTTTGGAAAGCAGTTTGGAACTTTTTAAGAAGTTGAACATATATTTACCATGAAACCCAGCAATTGTATTCCTAGGTATCTACCCAAGAGAAATGAAAATACATGTCCCCACAAATTTTGTATGAATGAATATTCATTTAAAAAGTATTCCTGCTAGCTCAAGGTGAAAATAGAACAAATGCTCATAAACTAAGTGAATAAACCCAGTGTGATATATCCAGGCACTGGAATAAAGAGAATGAACAAGTGGACTTCCCTGATGATCCAGTGTTTAAGACTTCACATTCCAATGCAGAAGGCACAGCTTCTATCCCTGGTTGGAGAGCTAAGATCTCACATGGCTTGTGACCAAAAATCCAAAACATAAAACAGAAGCAACACTGTAACAAATTCAATTAATGATTTTAAAAAATGGTCCACCTCAAAAACAACAACAACAACAACAACAACAAAATTATAGGTGTATCCCATAGTATGGATGAACCTAAAGACAGTGTGCTATCATGCATAAAACAACTTTTTCTGTAAATATTTCAGGCTTGCAAGCCACATACAATCTCTATAGCATATTTTTTTTTTTCTTTTCTACTGTCTTTTAATGATGTAAGAACTATTCTTCGTTTACAGGCCCTGGGCTTTAATTGGCCCACAGTGTAGTTTGTCATTCCCAGTGCTAAGTGAAATAAGCCAGATATGAAAAACCACAAAGTTCAAAGGAATACCTACAGTGTGCTGCCTTTTGTGTAAGAAAAAAGTTGGGATAAGAAATATATCTGGATATACTCATTTGTGCAAAAAGAAACACAGGAGGATGAATCAGTAACCCTGTCATCTTGAGATCTGTCCTCAGCAGGGAGTCTGTGGGAATGGCTAGAAAAGGATGGGGCGTGTCAGCTCTTCGAGCTTACCTTTCTATAGAGTTCCAACTTTCAGAATCATGCCATCCTTTCACACACAAACATAAGATAAAATTGGCAGTGAAGGTGGGAAAAGGATGGAATAGAAATGCAAACAAATAAATCTTGCCATATTTAAAGTGAATAACATAACTATGCTAACTGAGAAGAGGGCCCAGACCAGGTATATACTGCCAACAGTCTGTTGGAGATTCCATAGCATCTCCAAAAGAAACATAAAGACAGGCTAAAGACAAAATAAACCATAAAAAATATGTAGCTTGTCTGTGAACAAAATAATTTCTAAAAAGTTTAAAAGATAAATTATTTATAAAGCATTTTAAGATTTTTTTCAAAGACAGTATTATCATTTCTATCTTAAACATAAAGAAGTGGAGATTGACATCATGGTAATAAAACAGCAGATTACATGGCCTGAACCCCCAATTTCTTAGTTTGTGGTACAGGCAGCTTTTAATTTTCTGTGGTAGTTTGAGAAAGAAATATGATGTTTAATAAATTATGAAACGTTATGTTAATTTATCATTTTTTTATTTCTACTGAACAATTTTTTTCTGTCAGGTATTTTGGAGTCAAGCAAGATGGCAGGGTAGTAATAACTTGAGGATTCGTGTAATTCATGTCTGGAAGTGCCTGTTCTGCTTCTCAGAATTTTAACCTTACAAAATTTACAATAACTTTAAGATCCTCCACTTCCCTCTATAAATTAAGATGAACAATATTCCTGGTTAGAAGCTGAAAGCATTAAGTTAAATAATTAATTTTAATAGCCAAAAATAAATCTAAGCACATCGAGTCTTTGGGAAATGAACAGTATTTATTTGTATTGTTTGTGTTTGCAAGGACATGAGCAGTAACTTCATTTTCTTTAGCAGCTCCTACAATATTTTGATAAAAAATATGGACAGTTGGGAATTCCATGACAGAACTGTCAGGACAGGTTAGGACTCTGTGCTTCCCCTGGTTGGAGAACCAAGATCTCACAAGCTGCTCAGTGAGACCAAAAAACAAGACAAACAACTCAAAAATATCAACAGTGGATGAAAAGACTAAGGAATTCTGTGGAATTAGTTCCAAGGTTCAGAAGAAGAAAAGAAATTATCTCTTTCTTTGTATAAGTACTCTCTTGGATCTGCTTCAAGGGGGGTGGGGGGAATAGAGATGAAAAAAGATCTGAGCAGTGATGGAGAGTCATATGGAGAGTCGTATGGAGAAGAAAAAGTGTCTTTAAGTGAAAAATCTACTTTGCAACTTGCAAGGAAAGTGATATCTTGAGATGAAGTAATGAAAATTTCTTTAGGCCAACACATGATAAATTGCCATAAGAGCTTTTTAGCTGTAACACCAGGTTTAATCATGTTGGGAACTAAAAGGATCCCAAATGCATAAAATCCTCCTTTAACCAAAATGAAATTACACCGCCGAATGTGCATGCTCTGTACTGAGAAAGTGCAAACTGGAATATTTATGAGAATCCATTTGTAAATGACACTAAGTGATTGCTAGAAAAATGGCTAAATATGCAATTTAAAAGAAGAGGCCAAATATACTTTACCCTTGGGAGATTGCAAAAGTTTTGAGGCATCTGTGTGCTTTTTATAGCCCAAGGAATGAGAAATAGCATTTTGGAAAGAGGCATGTTGGTATAGTCCAGGATCTATCTGAATCTTTTTTTTTCCTCACCTGGGAAATGGTGAGTTTAGAAGAGCAGTTTCGGTCTCTCTTCATCTAAAGGTCTATTCTATGTAAAGATAAGTATATAATTCTAATCAATTATGTAGTACACTTTATAAAAATAAATCAAGTGTATTTTAACAATTCTTTATATAAATTTACCATAGGAAATAGATGATGAATGAGCTGCTCAATCAGTCATACTCAATGCATAGTATGTGATCACATTAAAATATAGAAAAGGATTCTGGAAAGATACATTCCTAGGTGATAATAGTTATTTCCATGCAGTGGGATCATTTATTGTTTTTCATATTTGGCTTATCTGTATTTTGTCAGATTTATTGGGTAGTGAAATTTGCAAATCCACACTTTACTAAAATCTATCAGCATTTGACATAAACAATGTTGATGACAATGATACCTTTAGGATGTCTTAACAATGACACAAAGCAGTGTGTACGGAAAACCTAATACAGTTCAATATTAAGTATATACGATTGGTAATAATAACAATTGATTCCTTTTCCCTTACTCGAGGCTGATTCTACTCCTTTGTGAGACATTATCAACCCTCTCAAGGCTGTCATTCAGTCATGCACACCACTGGTTTCCATAACTTTACCCTCACTAACAGCCTGCCTGTGCTATAGACCATACACTCTCTAGGACTCTCTGATCCCACGTCTGCTGCTCTTCGTAAAACAGAATCTGATCTTTCTTTGCCCTAACAACATAAAGTATGTTCTGATGCATTATACCACTTTTATATCAGAGTGACAGGAAAATGACCTGCCTAATCCTCTTTCATTGTTTCATAGTGTTCAGCTAATACCCTAAGCTCAGGAATAAGTTTCACACGTAGTAAAACACTAGGAAAAAAAAAAAAAAAGAGTCCATTTGTCAATATGTGCTTAACCATCTTCATCAAAATAATAGCTTAAGGGGTTGATGTCGGACCCTACCGTAATATAAATACTCCAGATGCCCTGAGAGGCTCCATGATGACTTCTCACACCTCTTCAGAATTACTTGACAATTTTACCACTGGGATCAAGGATGCTGGAGAAGTGGCAGCAAGTTCCTCCTGTTTCTTTTCCACCTTTGCCATTCTCCAGTGACTTTTGCAAGATTAGAATAAGATGGTCTAGTGAATACACTATTTATAGTTTTAAAAATTATTTTTCACTTCTGAAGTAAAGTTTTTACATTCTTAGTGATTTGTTGTATTTAGAAAATGGTGTGTGTGTGTGTGTGTGTGTTTGCTAGAAGCTTAAAGCACTAGCCATGTAAAGTGTTATTTTTAATAAATACTTCTCAGATCATCCTGCAATTTATTGAGCTACAGGAAAATGACTGCTTCTCTCCATTATCTACACAAGCACCTTCAGGAATAAATTGCATGATACATTAGCTCTTTACTCATTTACTGAGCATTGTTGGATGCACACCTCAATAAGCTGTCCAGAAATTTCCATGTTTGCTCTTGGCACTCTGCTGACTCGTCTTCCAATTCCCCTTAATGCCTAGTCATGTGACTAAGATCCATGCAATGAAGGGAGCTGAAGTGATAGATATCCTGCAAGTGACCTCTTATTTAAGTCTTCTGTGCAAGCAAGCATGCATGTGCAATCCCTCCTAATTAATTCATCTCCAGGAGCAAAAGTATCCAGTGAGTGGTTAGGAGACTCAAGGGAGGGGTAGAGCCTGAGGAGTTGAGGACCTTCTCTTCGTCCTGTCAGCCTACATCACTCCACTGAGGTGCAGGTGGGAAACGTGTGGAGTAAACTGCTAGGATTTGTATACGCTGTTTGTTTCAGCAGTTAGCATATTCTACAAATATCATGCCTTTTGCCAGTTTCAATGTAAAATCAAACGGGGGCTGTTACTGCCCTAATTAATGTGCTTATGACACGCAGTCCCATAAACTAGAAGCTCACGTGTCAACTCGCACTTTTAATGATGCCGTGGGCAACAAGCTGCTATAATCAAATTTGAGCTATTACATTTCTGACTCAATTTACATAATATGAACCACATGGGGTGGAGAGGTTATATCTGGAGCAGGAGAGGATGATTAGATTTTTTAAACAAATTGCGCATAGAAAGTATAATCAGGATTGGATTGATTCATGGAACAAGGGGTGTGTGTGTGTGTGTGTTTTCCAGCTAGATTTTGACCTTAGAGACCTGAAGAAATCAGAGGTTCACTCTCTGTGGCCCTTTAGTTCTCCTTGGTCAGTGTAGCCTGTGTTCCCTAATATGCTCATAAGATTCCATAATATAGTGGGATTTTCATTTAAAATGCATACCTATTTTAGAAAATACATCACTTGCAGTAATTTGCACTGCACTCTAAAGAGCAATGAAAAGACATAAACTCTTTTAAATAAATATATAATCTGGAATGTATCTCATTTTGAAAGCTAGCAGATGTTTGTTTATTTTGTAAAAAGGTACTAAGGATTTCACATAAGAGCACTCGGTCTCTAACACAATGCATGTTCACACATGCACACACACACATATATACATAGACACACACACACACACAAATTGTCACTAAATGACAATTCTACCTCTCAGGCTGCTATTGAACACTGAGGACATATTTCTCTGGAAATCTGCACTGCTTTCTCTAATAAAAACCACAAAGAGCAGAGTCAAAGACCCAGAGGGGGCGCAGTAATATCTGTGACAGGTGTTTTCTGTTCCTCACAAAAGCCCTGGGTATTACCTATGAAGAAAGGAGGGATTACCTTTTGTGAGCTAAATCTCCAGGTTGTCTTTTAGAACACTGGTTTCCAACATTTTCTCATTTATCAGCCCCAGTATTTATCACTAAGGACTGTTTTTTGTCATAGGTTGTTATGAGGGTTTTAATCTATCAAAATGTGTTTACCAACAGCTGCAGGAGGGAACAGTGGCCATTCTTGGGGGAGGACAGGGGCAGGGGCCTTGCGGAGCGTGGACTCGACCCCGTCAGGCTCCGGTAGGGGGCCGCTGTGGTGCTGGAAACAGGTCTGACAGTTTCAAAGCCCTAAAGTTTCATGGTTTTGCCGAGTACCTAGAATAGAAAAAGCACAAGAGACGTTCTCGACCACCCTAAATGGTAACAAGCATTTTTCAGATTCCATCAGAGCTAAGCCCAAGGTAAACTGAATTCTTTTTTTTTTTTTCCTAAAGGTTTTTATACACTTTTTAAAAGTATTTTAAGGAGTATAGTTGCTTTAGGGCTTCCTAGCAGGCACTAGCGGTAAAGAACCCGCCTCCCAATGCAGGAGACACAGGAGACTTGGGTTCGATCCCTGGGTCAGGAAGATCCCTTGGAGAAAACCCACTCCAGTATTCTTGCTTGGAGAATTCCATGGACAGAGAAGCCTGGAGGTCTATAGTCCATGGGGTCACAAAGAGTCAGACACAACTGAAGTGACAGGATGCCCATAGTTGCTTACAAATGTTGTGTTGGTTTCTACTGTAGAGGAAAGTAAATCAGCTATACAGTTACACATGTCCCTTCTTTTTTGGACTTTCTACCCATTCAGGTCATCATAGACATGGACATAATAAAGATACATTGTTTTATGTTGCTAAATTAATTAACATAGAAAGCATTAAAATAATAGAGAAAATAAATGAAACCCAAAGCTAGTTGGAAAAGATGAATAAATGTGATAAACTTCTGTTGAGGCTAATTAGTAAAACAAGGAGAAGAGATACAAGTTAAAAATAGCTGACATGTACAATGGGACTGCAATGTAGATTCTGTAGTAAATGGAAAATAAATGTGCATTAAGAACTGTATGCCCATAAATTTGGTATCTTAGAGAAAGGTAAATTTGTGAGTTATAAGCTACCAAATTTCACTAATGAAAAAATAAACTGAGTAGTTTTCTATCTTCTAAATATATTGAATTTATAGTTTAATTTCTTTCACAAACAAAGCTTCAGATTCAAATTGTTTTCAATGGGGTAAATCAACATAATACAGAAAAATAATGGCAATTCTACAAGAATCATCTGGAAAACTGAGGACAAGAAAAAGTTTCTCATCTAATTTTACAGAATTACCCTGATGCTGACACATGCCAAAGCTATTAAAAAAAAAAAAAAAGCTGCAAACATTTTTTTCAAGAAACTAAATGCAAATATTATTGAGACTATTAATGAAGTAAATCCATATATATGGATGTTTGTATATGTGTATATATGTATATATATCATATGATGAGGAAGATTGCACCATGATTAAGATTACATTACAAGCAAACAAGAGTTCATTAGAGAAACAGTTTGATATATTAAAAATAATGCAATTCACCATATGAATAGATTAGAAGGGAAAAACTGTATGATCTCAGTAGGTACAAAAAAGGTATTTGGAAAAATTCATCAGTTATAAAAGGAAAAAAGATAAAACTAGGAACAGAGAGGAATTTATTTCTGTAAATAAGAAATTATCTTTTTAAATTTTATAACTAGCATCATACTAAATTATGAAGGAATATCTTACCAATTCTATTCTACATGCTACTGGAGCTCCTAGTTAGGCAAACAAGAAAAAGGGGGAAAAAAAAAAGAAAAGAGAGAAATAAATAAAAGGTATACAAATTGGAAAGTAAATAGTAAGCCTCTGTTTGCAAACATGATAGCCTATAGAAAAGCTAAAGTCATCTGTAGAAACACTACCAGGAACTTTTAAGGAAATAAGTAAGATACTAGAGCAACATACAAAAATCAGATATATTTCTATACACTAACAAGAAACCACAGGACATTTGACTTAGAAAACAATCAATTTATAATAACTTTAACAAATTGGAAATACTCAGAATAAATTTAACAAATTAAAAAAAAATTGACCAGTGACAACTGAAAAAAAATTGCTGAAAGTAATTGCACAAAAGGAGAGCTATATACTATATTTATAGATTGTAAGACTCAATAGTCTAAAACATCCTATCCCTCCAAATAGACCTATAGATGCCATATAATTCCAATTTAAAATTCAGCACTTTTGTTCAATTAACAAGATAATTCTAAAATTCTTATGGAATGTAAAGGATATAGAAATGTCAAAACACTTCTGAAAAGGAAGAAGAAATGAACCACCTGATTTTAAGATTTAATATAAAATGACTGCATCCAAAACAGTGAAATATTAAAGTAGCAATAGAATAGGTAAATAGAAAAGAATCAAGTTTTGAAATAGACCTATACATATATAGTCATTTGAATTTTTTGATGTATAAAGTTAATTAAATGGGAAAGTGTTATTCAATCACTAGGTCATGTTCAACTCTTTGCGATCCCCTGGACTATAGCCCACCAGGCTGCTCTGTCTGTGGGATTTCCCAGGCAGGAACATTTCAGCAAGTTGCCATTTTATTTCTGAAGATCTTCCCTACCCAGGGATCTTCATCAGATGATACTGAAAAAGTTGTATATCCATATCCACTAAAAGAAAATGAATGTGATCCCTTACCTTGGAACTTCTACAATAATTACAATGGATCACAGTCCTAAAGTTAAAAAATAGAACTATAAATCTACAGAATAACATATAGGAGAAAATCTTATGAAATGTAATGGGTAGAACCCAAAATGAATCTGAGAGATAGCCACTCCTCTGTGTACATACACTTTTCCCCAAGTATTTATTGAACACTAATCTAGCAAGCCTGGGTTCTTCCTGGAGAAACACATTTTAAACATGGGAGAGATTTGATGGGAGGAAGACTCTCCAATGATGACTTTGGAAACAGAAGAGACCAGAGGCAAGGAATTTGGGTAGTGTCAAGGAACTGAAAGTGATCCCCTAGCTAGCAAGGAGATAGGGTACTCAGTCCTACAAATAATTAGGAACTGAATTTTGCCACACGCTTGAGCTTAGAAGAAAATCACCAGCTACAAATGAGAACAGAGCCTTGCTAAAACCTTGATTTTTCCCTTGTGATGTTCTGAGCTGAGAAGTAGGACACACTATGTCAGTACTTCTAACTAACCCAACTAATAAATGGACATTGATTTAAAATATTAAGACTGTGTGATTTGTTATACAACAGTAGAAACCTAACATGGGTGACTTTTAGCTAGACAAGTATCTCTTAGGACACAAAATGCATAAATCCGCCCCCCTCCCCAGAATTCTATGGTGCATTTAATCAAAATCAAATACTTCTGCTCCTTCAAAGATGTTTAAGAAAATCCGACCACAGCCTGTTATGTAATACTGGTAAATGTCCATGTAACAAATAATCGTTATATTAATAAAACTTTAAAAATACAAGAAGTTAATATACAACTCATTAAAAATGAATAGAGGTTCTGAAAGAACATTTCACAAAAGAAGAGATGACAAAAACCAATAAGCACATGAAAAACTATTCAATATGATTAATTATTTGATAAACGCAAATTAAAACCACCTTTACATGCACATCACTAGGGTGACTAATCTCTTACGATAAAAATAATAGAATTTTAAAACACTCAATAATATTATTAAATTCTACTTAAGTATCAGGGCGTTCCTGGTGGCTCAGTGTAAAGAATCTACCTGCAATGCAGGAGACACGGCTTCAAACGCTGGGTCAGGGAGATCCCCTGGAGAAGGAAATGGCAACTCACTCCAGTATTCTTGCCTGAGGAATCCCGTGGCCAGAGGAGCCTGGTGTGCTACAGTCTACGGTGTCACAAAAGAGTTGGACACAAATCAGTGGCTAAACAACCACAACCATTAAGTATCGAAGGTTTCTCCAAGACATAGACTGAAAAACAACTAGTTTGTGTGGCTATTTTTCTGCTTCTTGAAAAGTCCACATTCTTTTCTAAAATGCGCAGAGAATTCTGTGTCAAGGTGTTTCTGTTCTGTAAGTCAGTAACGAATCTGGGCTCCTTGTTGTGTGTTGTCTCTGTTTCATAGCACACAAACCAAATATGAAAGTCAGAATTTCCTTGATTATCAAAATAAAAATGTACAGACATTCAAACATACAGTTCAGTTCAGTTGCTCAGTCCTGTCTGACACTTTGCATCCCATGAATTGCAGCACGCCAGGCCTCCCTGTCCATCACCAACTCCCGGAGCTCACTCAGACTCATGTCCATCGAGTCGGTGATGCCATCCAGCCATCTCATCCTCTGTCTTCTCCTTTTTCTCCTGCCCCCAATCCCTCCCAGCACGAGGGTCTTTTCCAATGAGTCAACTCTTCGCATGAGGTGGCCAAAGTACTGGAGTTTCAGCTTTAGCATCATTCCTTCCAAAGAAATCCCAGGGCTGATCTCCTTTAGAATGGACTGGTTGGATGGAGCTAAGTATAATTTAAATTATTTTCATAGCTATTGGTAAGACTTTAATTTTTTATAAATTATGGTTTATTTTCTATGAAGAAAAATATCTTATATTCCATCTTCTACCTTGATTCAACCAGTCTAACATGAGACCTAGAAAGGGATATCTACAAAGTACTGGAGTTTCAGATTTAGAATCAGTCCTTCCAAAGAACACCCAGGGCTGATCTCCTTTAGAATGGACTAGTTGGATCTCCTTGCAGTCCAAGAGACTCTCAAGAATCTTCTCTAACACCACAGTTCAAAAGCATCAATTCTTCGGTGCTCAGCTTTCTTCACAGTCCAACTCTCACATCCATACATGACCACTGGAAAAACCATAGCCTTGACTAGACGGACCTTTGTTGGCAAAGCAATGTCTCTGCTTTTCAATATGCTATCTAGGTTGGTCATAACTTTTCTTCCAAGGAGTAAGCGTCTTTTAATTTCATGGCTGCAGTCACCATCTGCAGTGATTTTGGAGCCCCCCAAAATAAAGTCTAACACTGTTTCCACTGTTTCCCCATCTATTTCCCATGAAGTGATGGGACCAGATGCCGTGATCTTCATTTTCTGAATATTGAGCTTTATGTCAACCTTTTCAAATACACACATATATATATAAGCTTTCTTACACAAAACACTTATGAGTATCACAGACAATTGATAGGTTGTACATGGTGTATAGATGGAAGAGATGTTTATGTTCTGGCAACATGGATAACTTCAAATTTAATATTAGTTGTCTCTGTTGTGACTCGTAAACTCAACTTTTATTCCATAAGGTTAAAAGCTATGAAAAACCTAGGCAGCATATTAAAAAGGAGAGATATTACTTTGCCGACAAAGGTCCATCTAGTTAAAACTATTTTTATCCACTGCTCAGTGTTCAGTTCAGTCACCCAGTCACATCTGACTCTTTGCAACCCCATGGACTGCAGCACAACAGGCATCCCTGTCCTTCACCAACTCCCAGAGCCTACACAAACTCATGTCCATAGCGTCAGTCAGGCCATCCAACCATCTCATCCTCTGTCGCCCCTTTCTCCTCCAGTAGTCATATATGGATGTGAGAGCTGAACCATTAAAAAGGCTGAAACACCAAAGAACTGATAATTTTGAACTGTGGTGCCAGAGGAGACTCTTGGGAGTCCCCTGGAGAAGATTAAACTAGTCAATCCTAAAGGAAATCAACCCTGAATAGTCATTGGAAGGACTGATGCGGAAGCTGAAGCTCCAATACTTTGGCCACTTGATGCCAAGAGCCAACTCATTGGAAAGACCCTGATGCTGCAAAAGATTAAAGGCAGGAGGAGAAGGGGATAACAGAGGATGAGATGGCTGGGTGGCATCACCAACTCAGTAGACGTGAGCTTGAGCAAACTCCAGGAGCTGGTGAAGAACAGGGAAGCCTGGCATGCTGTAGGCCATGGGGTCACAAAGAGTTAGATATGACCATGTGACTGAACAATGACAGTAATTCCATACAGAGTAATTCCATACAGAGTAATATGCTCCACTCAGAGGTAATTCATTCTTTACAAGCAAGCTGGTGTCTGCTGCAGAAATAACCCATCAAGGGAATCTTTTGAAGAAGGACTACTGGTGAAAGAAAAGATTAGTTTTGGGGGTCCTGAGTTTCTGAGTAGGCCAAATATTGCTCATCCGTCTGCCCATCTTTAGTATGCTGAGCCTCTGAGGGACTGATAGGAAGTGACTAAATGTGCTATAGAGTTGGTCTGAATAGTGAGGAGTATTATCGCTAGGAGTCAGACACGACTGAGCGACTTCACCTTCAGTTTTCACTTTCATGCATTGGAGAAGGAAATGGCAACCCACTCCAGTGTTCTTGCCTGGAGAATCCCAGGGATGGGGCAGCCTGGGGGCTGCCATCTCTGGGATTGCACAGAGTTGGACATGACTAAAGCAACTTAGCAGCTGCAGCAGCAGCATTATCAGGGAAGGTTTCCAAATAAGGGATTTAAGGAAGATCCTTTTAAGTAGGGTTTAAAAGGTAGGAGAATGAATTAAGACATTCTTTCAATGGAAGGAAGCTGAGTAAAAAGGCTTTTGAAGTGCAAATTTGCCTGGCCTTTGCTGTTTGTAGGTGGAATGCTGAACTGTCTGGGACAAGTGGGTGCATTAATAGTAGCTGATGAGTTTGACACAAAATCTGAAGCAGATTGTGAAGGGCCCAGATTTTGTAGGCAGATCAAGAATGTTGAATTTTATCCTGAAGACAATGGGGAACTATATTTTAAGTTGGTGGATAATTTTGCCACTTCAGTGTTGTAAAGTAAAACAATTTTGTGATGCTAGTACTGAGTAAGTTGTGGTCTTATGTGGCATAGTCATTGCCCTGTTGCAATCCATTTGTGATCTCCTGGGCCATGAAAGTACTTTTCTAATCTAAGGGTGTATGTTCATCTTCATCCTCACACATAATTTAAGTGCATTTGCATTTTAACGTGTGCTGAAAAGATACAGAGGATTTTAGTAATGAAATGATTTTAAACAAGACAAATAGAAGTGGTGTATAAATCTGTGGGGATTGTATGGTTTAATAGTCTTAAATGTATTCATGTTGTTGTCAAACAGATCCCCAGAACTTTTTCATTTTGTAAAACTGAAACTCTGTAGATATTAAATAAAAGCTTGTCTGCCCCTGCACCCCGCCGCCCCCCCCCCCACCCAGTTTGGGTAACTCATATAAATGAAATCATATAGTAAATGTCTTTTTGTGACTGACATTTCTCAGAATAATTTTTAAACATCTACTAATCTTTAGTAATGTAGGAAAATCCATTTGATTTTAGGCTTTCCAAAAGAAAAAAGTGGGTGACTCCAGATTACAAGAACTATTTACCTTTTATATTTGGTAGTGATATATTTCTTAGAAAAGTTTAGTTACAGCAAGTCAAGTCCTTTTGTAAAATAAGGATTATACAAAATGATTCAGTAGTCTTTTTCTATTATACATTTAATAGATTTGTAATTAAATCAATAAACATTTGTTGATTGCCTGCTTTATGTCATATCCTATTTTATCCTCTGGAAATACAGCAGTGAACTGTAGAAAGTTTCATTAGAGAAACTTTCATTGAGTTTATTGTACAGAAGAGTGAGGTAATAATTAAGACAGATAGTTGATAGATACAAGACCATCAGATAATAATAAGTGATGTGAAGACATGATAAAAAGCTGTATACACTAAAAGTGGGAGGCAGCCAAGAAAACCTAGAATAGGGAGGGGAATCTTCAAAGGAGAGCAAAGAGCTAACGTGAGGCCTATGACCTATGAGTCCAAGTACAAATTTATTTTGGAAAGTCAATAATAATATATTCATGTTATTTTAAAAATATATCCATACTAGACTAAATGTTCCCGTTTTCATCCATTATTCTGATAAATAATTACTCCTTGTATCAATATAACAGAGATGTCTCTTTTCCATTTCATGCCCATAAGGTTCAAGACATTTCATCAGCTCATTCCCTTTGGCCTTTAGTTTTGTTGAGCTGCAGTATTGTTGGAAGAATAAAATTAGATGATATTGAGGAAAGCGATGTATATACTACAAATTATGATTTAAAGATGAGATTACTTCATTATTGTTTTTAGGAGTAGAGGTGGTAGTAACAGGAGTAGTATTTATACACTATTATTTATAGATTAACCACCACTTAAAAGCACATTTCAGCCTTAGCATCACGGGCTTTCATAGCTGAAAGGAACCTTTGTGATGATCCTATCACATTTCTTATCAAAGAGACTAGGTCAGGCCAATCAAATGAGAGATAACTTGTTACAGGGATGCTTGTTCAGTAGATCAAGCCTGACACAAAGTCAAGAGATGCAACGTCTGTGACTGAGAGGGTGGCTGACTGTCTAGCTCTCACAGGGACAGGAAAACCATAATAAAGATGAAAATAGAAACTCTGGTTCTCCCCATCATCCTTACCCATCACTAGGGAATAGAAGCTGACTCCCCATAGTCAACTGTTTCCTGGGAATAACTGGCAGATTTGCTATGCAATTCAGCATAGATACCAGCCTCTGGAGAATGTGGCAGGCAGATGAAGTTGGATACCACTTTAATTAAATCCCTGGAGGATCCCAATTACTAGGAGACACCACTGCTCACTTCTTTCAAATATCTGCATATGCAGTCAAGATCAAAGGTGTTTGCAGATGCAAATACCTGTACAACAAACATTATTTGTCTTTAAGGTCTCCTAATCTCCCCAGAGAGATATCCCAAGAATGAAGCTGGGAAAAGCACAAGGTCTTATACATATATTACTGGAGTCTCAGATACAACTTGCCTTTCTGTCTTGAATGTGATGCTGTGTCAATGGGGCTAAATACCAGTCATCTGGACATGGGGTTATTTGGTGATGTTAGCCAGAAGAAAAAGGAAGAACCAAAGATAGTGTAGTTGAAAGGTTAAGAAGTTTTAATTCAGACTATTTTAATTAGCCAAATGAACTCAGGCAAGATATTTAACTTTTTCTAATCTCATGGGTTTATTTTCCCCCCTCATTTGTAAAATGGAAATAATTATACTAAATTTTGAAGTCACAAATGTAAAATGTACTGCTTCACAGAATTATTTCCAGATACAGGCCAATATCTTTCATTTTTCTGCATCAAGTGAAAATAGCCTTAAGGCTCTGCTCAGGTTGTTGGGCTTGTTTTGACCTGAGATTCACTCCTTAATTTTTCTCTTCTCTTCTCCCTAAGGTAGAAGGCAAAAATGTGCAGGCTCCAGGCCTGAGTTGCTGGGCCCGCCAACTTCTGGTTGTGTTATGGCAATGGGTGGCAGTGTTAGAAAACTGGAGAAAGGTAGAATTTGGACTGTTTTCTTTGTCTCTTTCTGCTTTGACTCATTGGCAGCAAGTGGTATCTTGGTGTCTCTAACTCCTCTTGGACAGGACCACTGTGATTCGAGACACCATAGTTGACTTTGGACACTGGGCTGTAGTAACACCATCCCCTCCTTTGTTCCTCCAACATTTGGGTGGAGGTGACTTTTTGATTTGCTAATCTTGGGTGACAAATAATTTATTGATAAACTGTTGACAAAGTAAGAGATTTTGTGGAAGTCAGAAAAATCTAGTTCTAATCCAGAGGAAGAATAAAACAGTGCCTTTTTAAGACGGGGCTATCTGCTAATCACTGTCGTTGTTGCTTATAACCAAGTACAATTTTCACAAAAATATTTACAAAAGTCACTGTTTAAAAAATAAATGGAACTTTAAACATTAATTGTTTGTGCCGAGCCGTTAAGTTTTGTCCAAATTTTTGCGACCACATGGACTGTAGACCACCAGATTCCTCTGTCCATGGGATTTCCCGAGCAAGAATATTGGAGTGTGTTGCCATTTCCTTCTCCAGGGGATCTTCCTGAGTCAGGGACTGAACTCGAGTTTCCTCCATTGGCAGGTGGATTCTTTATCACGAGTTACAGGGGAAGTGCAACCACTGGTATGATAGAGCATATTTTTTAATGCATTTATCAGGCTGCATTCAGAAAGAAAGTCAGCAGCCTGAGAGGCTTTAGAGGTCAAAAAAGGCAGTGTACATTAGGCTGGAATCCCTAAAGAACAGCATCTTCAATGGGTAAGATAGGAATAAGAAAATACGATATAGTGCACATATATATCTGTTTTTAGTCTTGACTTTTTATAAAGTGAAGAAAAAGGGAAAAATATCAAAATCCAAACATTCAAATTCAGAATTCTTATTACTTCTATAGCCCAAACCATAATGCTAAATTGCAAAACAACCCAAGCGTCAGAAAAGTCCCCAAGACAAAGCAGCGAAACCAATGATATATAAACAAAAATCACAAAACACAAGTAAACAAGTATCATGAATGAAAGTTAGTGTACCTAACTCTGCTGACTTTTTAAACATGCCAACTTGGGTCAGAAGAAATCGGGACCCCTGATTTCCTTCTCTACACTTTAGGTTAGTGTTGGACACAAAAGCATTTTTCATGAGATTTGAAAGTAGAGCATTAGAAGTTCATTCTTAAAAGAGGTGAGAAAGGCTCATTCAAGTTTTGGTGCATCTTCTACTCATTTTGTTGACAGCAGTCCATCTCAAATCTCCTGGTCCCATGGAATCTCTTGTTTTAATTTTTTGGGGTTTTGGTTTTACAAATCCTAGCAATGAGCCTACAAGTTTCTATGGTAAAAATGCCAATTTCTCCTGCTGTAGCTCACCCATAGCAGCAAGTATAGAGCCTGGGAGACAGGAGGGTCCAGTGAGGATGCCAGTTTTCTATACATGCCCTCACTTGATCTGGTTTTTCCCCCCAACCCCCTGTTCTAAGTCATCAGGTTCATCACTGGATGCAGAAGAAACAGAGGGACTAGGTCTACTTTACCAGTCGCCATACCGTCAGTAGATCAGATTAGTATAGTGGATCTCCTGTTCCGTGCAATTCTAGTAGTTCTCTGAGTGAACACTCAATAATGAAATTTAAAACAAAACAACACGTAATTAGACCTACAAAGATAAGATATAATCATCAGTAATTATAAAATAATTGTGAGGTTTGGAAGTTAAAAGTGGTATGAGTGGCCATTGTAATTATGAAAAGAAATTTGATCAGTTGGAGGTAAGAGCTAAGTCAGACTTCCAGAAATGAAAGCTGTAAAACCTAAAATTAGAGAATGTCTATACTTTAACCTGAGGATGTATAAACTGAAAGAAGATATATCATAGAATCTATACAATAGAATTGAAAATATATACAATAGAGTAAGAGAGATAAATATTAACATGGAAATTAAGGAAAGTAAGATCAGAATAAGAAATAGAGTTAAATAAATATATAAATTCTAGAAAATAGAAAAATAGGGTACACAGTCAAAAAGCAGACATGAAGCACAGAAAAATGACAGATGGACATATGCTATTATGATTATAGGAGTAATGCCTAAGGAGAAAAAAACTATGTAAAGCAACAGAAAACAATTAAAACAAAACCTACAGATCAATTCCATGTGTGTGTGTGTGTGTGTGTGTGTGTGTGTTATATTTTGAGTTTCTTGTTTCTGTGGAATGTTATTTTTCATCAGATTTAGAAAATTTACTATTATTTCTTCAATGCTGTGAAGACTCAGAAGTTCATCTGAACTCTCAGATTCTTAGAAACACTTTTGATGACGGCTCTGAGTCCTGCCTTGTATATGTTCATAACACAGCAACAATTTTTATAGGACAGAACAAAACAGTTGATAAAAGGGGAAACAAAGGACATACCCTAAAAGCTAAATATTGCAATTCTCCCCTATCCAGTGAATGTTTAAAAGACAGAAAGAATATAGACTTAAATTATATAATTAATAGGCCCATTGTAGATTTATCTACAATCCTGAACGTACTTTTAAAGTATGAAATAATTATTCATAAAAGTTATCATAAAGTGGACCACAAAGGAAATGTCAATAGTTTTCAAAAACAAATAATACAAAGAATATTTTCTGACCAAAGTGAAATAATATTAGAAATAAAGTTTTTCTACCTAGAAGATTTTGGAAATAGTTTTATATGTTTGCTTTGTTTGTCTGTTTGTTTCCATAGCGACCACTAAGAAACACCTGGTATTCTGTTCTCAAACTGCCAGCATCCATCCTCTCACTGCAGCTGATCAGATGATCCAATCAGATCCTGTGTCAGCCTCTAAAACAGGGACAGTTGGTTAAAACAGACACACAAAGACTGAAACTTAAAGACCTAATGGAGAAACAATGATCAGTTGTGAATTTGGAAATACATGTAAAAGAGAACCAAACGCTATGAAGCAAACAGATGCAGATTTTACATGCACAAAGGATTACTGCTGCTGCTGCTGCTAAGTCACTTCAGTTGTGTCCGACTCTGTGCGATCCCATAGACGGCAGCCCACCAAGCTCCCCCGTCCCTGGGATTCTCCAGGCAAGAGTACTGGAGTGGGTTGCCATTTCCTTCTCCAATGCATGAAAGTGAAAAGTGAAAGTGAAATCGCTCAGTTGTGTCTGACCCTCAGCGACCCCATGGACTGCAGCCTTCCAGGCTCCTCCATCCAATGGCTTTTCCAGGCAAGAGTACTGGAGTGGGGTGCCATTGCCTTCTCCGGCACAAAGGGTTACTGTAAACCAAATAAAATGAAATTAAAATTATTAATTCAAAGTATTATCATTTAGACTTGTGTTCCCTGATTTGGGTGGGCCCTAAACTTATATGCAGAGTACATCACGAGAAACGCTGGACTGGAAGAAACACAAGCTGGAATCAAGATTGCCGGGAGAAATATCAATAACCTCAGATATGCAGATGACACCACCCTTATGGCAGAAAGTGAAGAGGAGCTAAAAAGCCTCTTGATGAAAATGAAAGAGGAGAGCGAAAAAGTTGGCTTAAAGCTCAATGTTCAGAAAATGAAGATCATAGCATCTGGTCCCATCACTTCATGGCAAATAGATGGGGAAACAGTAGAAATAGTGTCAGACGTTATTTTGGGGGGCTCCAAAATCACTGCAGATGGTGATTGCAGCCATGAAATTAAAAGACACTTATTCTTTGGAAGAAAAGTAATGACCAACCTAGATAGTATATTCAAAAGCAGAGACATTACTTTGTCGACTAAGGTCCGTCTAGTCAAGGCTGTGGTTTTTCCTGTGGTCATGTATGGATGTGAGAGTTGGCCTGTGAAGAAGGCTGAGTGCCAAAGAATTGATGCTTTTCAACTGTGGTGTTGGAGAAGACTCTTGAGGGTCGCTTGGACTGCAAGGAGATCCAACCAGTCCATTCTGAAGGAGATCAGCCCTGGGATTTCTTTGGAAGGAATGATGCTAAAGCTGAAACTCCAGTACTTTGGCCACCTCATGCAAAGAGTCGACTCATTGGAAAAGACTCTGATGCTGGGAGGGATTGGGGGCAGGAGGAGAAGTGGACGACAGAGGATGAGATGGCTGGATGGCCTTACGGACTCGATGGACATGAGTCTGAGTGAACTCCGGGAGATGGTGATGGACAGGGAGGCCTGGCGTGATGCAATTCATGGTGTTGCAAAGAGTCAGACACGACTGAGCGACTGAACTGAACTGAACTAAACTTATGAAAAATTTGTGCAAACAGAGTATTTTTCACCAGGTTTTAAATTTTTTTGGAAACTTCTAAAAAGTACATTTTGCAAGTTTTATCAAACAGATTAGAGCTATGTGTATTGTATGAGAAATAATGAAGAAAATGAAGAAAATATTCACTACTTACAATTTTAAGAGAGGACAAGAGTGATGATTATTAAAGATATTTCTAAAAATACTATGCTTGTAAAGAACTCTTTCAATCTCTCTTTCTCTTTCTCCTGGTGGATTTTTGGTGGGTTCAGTGGAAGACTTTCTTATCAGTTAAAGGTTTAATTTAACACTGGACTATTCCCACACGTTGCCAACCAGCAGAAACAGTAAGGGAGTTACAGAAAGAGGGATAGGGTGGTTAATAAAGCAACACCTCAGATCTTTCTGCAGTTTGTCCAAATCAATACATGTAACTATTTTTATATAAATGAAGGCAGTTGCGTGATGTATAGTGGAAAGGGTCAGCAGAAAAGGCTCATACTTCTCTCCTTGAAATTCTAACATACTACCTGGAAAGGAGACACCTAAAAGGCTGAGGGTCACTTGCAGTTTACTTTTAAAATACACCATGGGCATCATAAAATGACATTGTGTTCATCATCAAACTCATGTCTGTATTTCTCTGCAGTGTAATATGCTAATGTTGGTACTATTGCATTATTATTTCTACTTTTGTAAAACTATAGATATCCCTTTCTAGGTCTCATGTTAGACTGGTTGAAACAAAGTAGAAGATGGAATATAGGATATTGTTCTTCATAAAAAAGTAAACCATAATTTACACAAAATTAAAGTCTTACCAATAGCTATGAAAATTATTTAAATTATACTTAGCTAATTTCTCAATAATCTAAGACAGCCTTTCTCAAGAGTGGTTTCAGGAGAGATTTAAGCTCTAATACCCTACACAGCATTGTTGTTGTTCAGTTGCTCAGTCCTATCTGACTCTTTGAAACCCCATGGACTGTAGCACACCAGGCTTCCCTGTCCTTTACTATCTCCCAAAGTTTACTCAGACTCATGTCCATTGAGTGGATGATGCCATCCTACTATCTCATCCTCTGTTGCCTCCTTCTCCTCTTGCCCTCAATATTTCCCAGCATCAGGGTCTTTTCCAATGAGTTGGCTCTTTACATCAGGTGGCCAAAGCATTGGAGTTTCAGCTTAAGCATCAATCCTTCCAATGAATATTCAGGGTTGATTTCCTTTAGGTTTGACTGGTTTGATCTCCTTGCTGTCCAAGGGACAATCAAGAGTATTTTCTAGCACCACAGTTCAAAAGCATCAGTTTTTTGGTACTCAGCTTTCTTTATGGTCCAACTCTCAGATCCATACATGACTCCTGGCAAAAACATAGCTTTGACTATTAACAATAATAATGTTGTGTAATGGATTCACTTCTCTTGTTTGGAGAGATTGAATCACTTATCTTCCTTTTCCAAACTGTATTGGCAAATAAATTAACTTGCCAAAAATCTTCAGGTTTATAGAAACAAAGACCCTTGATCTACTGGTTGAGAAGGAGGTGACTCACCTAGGTTTTATTTAAGTCTTTTAGTACTGCTTAGTACCATAACCACAAAGAAACACAACTTATCTGTTTCTGAAACCATAGCCCCTATCAAGTAAGCAAGACATAATTAAATGGCATAATTGAAAATTTAATAATCTGTGGAAATATATAAAAATCAATCTCAAAAGGCTAAGAATTTAAAAAGTTATATAGGTACTACATAGAATTACTGTATTTCATTGATTCATTCTGCCCATTAAAAAGACTTATGCCCCTAAGAACCAGTAATTATGCTCTAATTTCAGAATTTGAGAATGAATAAGTCTTGTGTTTTCTCTTAAAGCTCTCATGATTTTTTCAGAGATAGGAATGTAAAGATCTAATTACAATACTAGATATGAGATGGTATAATTGAGAGAGATATAAATTGTTACAAGATTATAAAAGATACAGTAAAAAATACTGCCATTAGCAGTATTAAATTGGACCATATGAAATTGAGGATATTTGATAGGTTTTGATCTAAAGAAATTGCAACTGTGCGTAGCTCAGTCTAATATTATTAGCTCTCATAGTGTTAAAATTGAGCTTGATCTTGAAAAATGATATATGGTTAGAATTAGGTTCTGCAGCAAGTGACCTGAATATTATAATGACTTAAATAAGACAGAATGACATTTTTGTCTCTATTAAAGTGATCTTGGAAGGAAGTGATCTGGGCTAGTCTGTACTCCACATTACAAATTCCTGATGACCTTGGCTTCTCCAGATGAACAATTGCTGTCTGATCCTGGGGTGACCCTCAGTCATCCTATTTCAAACAGCAGGAAGGAGGCAGTGATGAAACAGAGGGCTGAAGGATACATGCCCATTGCCTCTTCAGGAGAGTTTCAGATGTAGACCTCAAGACAACTGCATATATCCTGTCAGCCAGAATCTTAGCACAAGGCTGATTAGCCTCAAGGGAAGTTGGGAAATGTAGTATTTCATAGGCAGCCATGCACCAGCTAATAATTCTAGTATTATGGGAGTAAAGGGGTATGGGAATTGAGAATGCACCAGCTTCTTTGCCACTCAAAGGCAGTTTACTAGTTATATGAGAAATGGGAAAGCCCTGGCAGAAAAGGCAAACAATGAAAGAAGTTGAAGCAACAGGTCAGAGAGTAAAGGGCATTATGTGTTAGGTTAGGACACTGGTATTTATACCATCTTTGATATGTAGCTACTGAAGGACTTTGAACTGGTGACTGAATCAACAAATTTGCATTTTAGGACAATCATTCTACAGAAGGACTGGGTAAGGACAAGGGCAAAAGAAATTACAATTCTTTTTTTCTTTTGGATACTGGGTTAATTTCCCAAACCCATTGTCTTTAACAATATGGATAAAAAGGCTAAAGTAATAAAAATATGAAAGATACAATAAGACTAATATGTTCAGTTTGTCCCTTTAATTGAATTTAAAAAAGAATAAATTTAACTTTAAGCTTAGCACACAAAGTGTAAAGTAAATGGGATGTCCATGGATGTAAAACTGCTGTGTAACTTAGATTCTAATATTAGTAGACAGAAATGTATTTTAAATGTCTACAAATTAAAAAAAAAAAAACAACCTAAAACTTGAAGCTATCAAAGACATTATTTTATTATATAAAATATTAATGTCAATGCAGGAGATGTGGGTTTGATCTGGGTCAGAAAGATCCCCTGGAGAAGGAAATGGCAACCCACTCCAGTATTCTTGCCTGGGAAATTCCATGGTCAGAGGAGCCTGGTGCGCTATAGTCTGTGGGGGTGGGGTTGCAAAGAGTCAGACATGACCTAGAAACTCAACAACAACAATTAATTTTTAAAGTTTCCTTTATTTTTTAAATACAGTGATTTTTGTAAGAATTGTATTTTGCATGGTAAATCATTCTTTTGAAGTCAAAATTTTAAGAAGTATTATAGTCTAGGTTTGGCAGAGTCACTAAAGCAGAAACAGATGTATTTCTGGAACTCTCTTGCTTTTTACATGATCCAGCAGATGTTGGCAATTTGATCTCTGGTTCCTTTGCCTTTTCTAAAACCAGCTTGAACATCAGGGTTGACTGTGTGGATCACAATAAACTGTGGAAAATTCTGAAAGAGATGGAATACCAGACCACCTAACCTGCCTCTTGAGAAAGCTGTATGCAGGTCAGGAAGCAACAGTTAGAACTGGACATGGAACAACAGACTGGTTCCAAATAGGAAAAGGAGTACGTCAAGGCTGTATATTGTCACCCTGCTTATTTAACTTATATGCAGAGTACATCATGAGAAATGCTGGACTGGAAGAAACACAAGCTGGAATCAAGATTGCTGGGAGAAATATCAATAACCTCAGATATGCAGATGACACCACCCTTATGGCAGAAAGTGAAGAGGAACTAAAAAGTCTCTTGATGAAAGTGAAAGAGGAGAGCAAAAAAGTTGTCTTAAAGCTCAATGTTCAGAAAATGAAGATCATGGCATCCAGTCCCATCACTTCATGGGAAATAGATGGGGAAACAGTGGAAACAGTGTCAGGCGTTATTCTTTTTGGTTCCAAAATCACTGCAGATGGTTACTGCAGCCATGAAATTAAAAGGCACTTACTCCTTGGAAGAAAAGTTATGACCAACCTAGATAGTATAGTCAAAAGTAGAGACATTACTTTGCCGACTAAGGTCCGTCTAGTCAAGGCTATGGTTTTTCCTGTGGTCATGTATGGATGTGAGAGTTGGACTGTGAAGAAGGCTGAGTGCCAAAGAATTGATGCTTTTCAACTGTGGTGTTGGAGAAGACTCTTGAGAGTCCCTTGGACTGCAAGGAGATCCAACCAGTCCATTCTGAAGGAGATCAGCCCTGGGATTTCTTTGGAAGGAATGATGCTAAAGCTGAAACTCCAGTACTTTGGCCACCTCATGAGAAGAGTTGACTCATTGGAAAAAACTCTGATGCTGGGAGGGATTGGGGGCAGGAGGAGAAGGGGATGACCGAGGATGAGATGGCTGGATGGCCTCACGGACTCGATGGACGTGAGTCTAAGTGAACTCCGGGAGATGGTGATGGACAGGGAGGCCTGGCGTGCTGCGATTCATGGTGTCGCAAAGAGTCAGACATGACTGAGCGACTGAACTGAACTGAATAATCTAGGTGCTTTATAGTGTAAGAATTTTTTTAAATATTTACATTTGTTTTTAATCCTCTCATAACTAGCTGAGGGTCAGAAGAAAGTGTTGAAGGGGAAGCTGATATAAAATTTGAAGTTATGTTGCTGATAGCTGTTTGGACATTTGCCTTTGTTGTTGTATCTAAAAACCAATAGAGTGGTTCATAAACCTGATTGCAGAGCACATTTTAGAACTAATAAAACAAATTGACTATTGATGATGTTCACAGGGCAAATCGAATTACACCACACAAAGCTTTATATTGCTCTATTTCTTCTGTAATGTTTTCTGTTTATTTATTTCAATTTAAAGTTCGGGTAACAAGTTCAAAAAAGATGCAACGTGGGTAGGCTGAGAGTGGCCTTAAACTTCAGAATCAGAAGTCCCAAAAGAAATTCTGGGTCTACTCTTTGGACCTCTTGGTGTTTGTGCACATCATTTAAACTCTTTTAACAGTATCAAATTTATGAAAGGAAATGTATAGCCTTCATTATGTACTACATGATATATGTCCACATATTTTATAAACTAGATAATGAAATACAAGTAAATTGTCATTATTAATTTAGACAGTGAAGAAAGCTTGTGTATAATAAAAAAGACCAATTAAAAAAAAAAAAAAAACCAGATTTTGGCACATGCAGACACACACAATCATTTAGCAATTGTCCTTGTCAGACTTTGCTGTCTGACTCACCTTGCTTTTTCCTAATGACATTTTGGATGAAAAGAATGGATTTTCTTATCATACCTTTCCCAGAATTCCAGCACCACTTCACATGATCAGGAAAATATTTTATCTTTCATTGTACCCCTGCTACCTTCTACAGGAATGACAAATGCTACAGGGATGACAATACTGCTGTTTGGAACTGAGAAATATAATTAGCAGATACATACAAAATATTTTAATGACAGCCCCCTTCTGAACACCTGTACCTGCCGGACACCATAATAATGAGGCTTGTCTGCCACTTGAACATTGATCAGATGTCTCACTGGGGCTCGAAAAATGTGTGCTTCAGTTGTCATCATAGACCTGGCACAACCCCACATCAGGGATCAGGGACTCTGTGAAATATTCAACAGCTGCTGCTGCACCAAGCAACATTTTGCTTTATTTAATTCCATAGGCTTATTTGCATCCTCTTAATTTTCTTATGCTAGGGATTAATCATTCATGAAAATAATAATTATAAAACTCATTTGAAAGCTTGAAAAAAAAGCAGGCTTCTTTTGATGGGCATTGCTTCTGAAAGAGGAGAAAAAAATAAACTCATGCTTAAAAAACTTCAAAGCTAGATCTTCTAAAATTGGAGTGGCCTCAATTTTTTTCTCCCATAAAATTGGTCATGCTGCTTATCCTGTAGACAACGGCAGGTGAAAAGAAGACACTGTAAGTTGCTAACTCCAATACTGTATATTTGTAAGAAAATGGAAGCAGTGGTTTATTCTTTTAGATGAAACTGAGAAGTGAAGTTTAATCAAAAGAGCAAAATAATTTAATGAAAATATAGAAAATTTAGAACTCAGTTTGCTAAGAAGGATTCATTTCAGAGACTAACACTCTGACATCTGAAGAGTTGATTGTTTAGCATGTGGTTTGAAATTCTCATCCTCATATTAAAAAGTGGATTCCTTCTTGGTATAAACCAAATTTTTAGAAAATGCTTCCTTATATGAAGCTCAAATGAGTTGCCTACTCTGTAGTCTGAAACTGTCATGGGTTGGGGGTGAGGTTCAGAAACTACTTTAGTGTCTCTTTAATTTATTTCAATATTTGGAGAGAACTGCCATGTGCGTGACAAGGATGTTCTTTACTCAAGTCAACACACACAGGGCCTGATCTGTGTTTCTCATGTTGTCACTACTTCCCTTCCTGTCCTCAGTTCTGACTCTCTCTCGTGATTACACTCCACCACATGCTGCTACCTACCCTTGTCAGTGAAGTGAAAGTTGTTCAGTCGTGTCCCATTCTTTGAGACCCCATGGACTATACAGTGCTTGGGATTCTCCAGGCCAGAATACTGGAGTGGGTAGCCTTTCTCTTTTCCAGGGGATCTTCCCGAACCAGGGATTGAACCCAGATCTCCCGCACTGCAGGCTGATTCTTTACCAGCTGAGCCACAAGTATTAAATTTTTGACTCTCATGATAACACTAACATTTCTGCTTACAGATTTCATTTCACTTATTTTAGTTATAAAATAACATTTATTTAAAGAGTCATTTCAAAGTAATCTACTCACTTTATCTTCACAGTAAATTATCTGAGGTAGGCATTGTTACCTTTAACTTATACAAATAAGGAAACATTCTCACACCAAGTTGGTGATTTTCTAGCAAAATAATAATACACGTATTGTTGAGCTATTGTTTCATGTCAGGTATTAAGCAATGTCTTTTGTGATCTTTAAAAATACTCTTTGAATTAGGAGTTATTAATAGCCTCATAGTAGAGCCGGCAGAGTGAGTCACAAAGTGGTTAAGACCTCCCTTGTGTCACAGTTAGTAATCAGGAGACTCATAGCCATCTAAATAGTAGTGGAATTTTCATAAAGCAACTTACAAGAGCCTAGCTTCATCTGTGTCAAGTACTGTATTAGAACCTGGAGGTGTATAAATTTAAAAAATTATGTTTCTTTGATAAAGGTACTTTAGCATGAAAAGTAAAGATATATGCACATAAATAAATGCAATGAAAATTTGCAAGGTCTGTAAGAGGTGAATGCACATTTTAAGATTGTAGACTAGTGGCATAATAGAAATTGGCACTCAGTTTTACTTTACTGATATGGGTCAGATGAGGGTTTCAAAGAAACATGAACCCCTGATGTTGAAAGACGGGTTGGTATTATCTTTGCAGGCAGTCAACTTAAAGACGAGTACAGAATTTTCTGTTCAAAACTGAGGAATTGTGAAACATGAAATGAGGGTGAGATTACAAACACTTCTCTGCCTCCTACATATGTTATGGGTGGACCATACATGGAAAAAGAAGGTGAGCTACACTGAAATCAGACAGAGGGCTGAGATAGGAATTAGATCATCAAAAGCCTTCCCAACTAGGGCCATGAGTCAGAGATAATTCATTTGAAATATTTAAGCAAAAGAAACAAGATGATTTATTCAATATCATGTATTCATATTTATTCAGTTAAAAGTATTGAGCATATGAATCCTGCCAAGTGCTAGGGAAATCAGTAATGACAAAAACCAAAACCAGATAAAACCTTGAATTCATGGAGCTTATTTCTGATAGCATTTTAGTAAGATAGTTTTGCAAATAGTGTGGAGCTCATAATGTGAGGGAAAATGCTGAAGGCAGGAATGTTAATTTGAAGATACTGAAAATCTTCAGATTAAAAAAAAAACTACAGACATGAATTTAACTAAGGATGTTTTTAGTAAGGATGAATAGAAGGTTGTATGTAGTTGAAATTTGCAAGATTGGTGACCCATAAGAGTTGAGGCTAACTGAGAATGAAAAGTATTTTAATTGGGTTTGACTCTAAACCTATGTTTACCTGTATTCCTTTTGTTTTTCTAATTTGATTTAAAATCACTTTGAAATGGATGGGTAAAAACATAGAATCTCTTTACAAATTACTGAACTTTTCTTTCTCGATGAAGATATTTATTCATTAATCTACAACTTATGCTGTCTTTGTTCCTACAGCTAGAAAAATTTGTATTTCACCACAAAACCCAGAAGGTCTGCTGAGTTAAATTGAGATTCTGTACATCCCACTCTTATTCAAGGGAAAAAGATCACAAAGAGGCAAAAACGCTCGGAGTTGTGGGTCTAGCCCACCCTGAGCCTGAGCGTGTCCACCGTAGCTGTTTCACGTGAGGGAGCACACTAGAAAGGTAGAGAGAATGCCCTTCAATTACTCACTTACTGTCAGATTTCTATACATTTACTTCAATTAGTTGCATCCACTCGTGTGACTTCAACCATTGCCCTCTTCATAGTATCCAATATATTCCAACTCAAAATCACTCCCTAAATTCAAGCTAACTTTTCACATTGCTGCATATTTCGTTATTTGGAAGTTCTACCAAGCCTTAATTATATCATGCCAAATCATTGTTGATTATCCCTATTTGCTTTCCTTTTGAAATTCCCATCCTGTTGCCTCTGCCGTCATTCTCTGAGGCCTGCGTAATCTTCCCTATTGTCCACTAGCGTTTAAAGTCCTGTGCATTCCTCCACCTGATCTGTCTCCACTGTCACCCTCTCCATTTCTTCCACTACTTTCACACCCTGATTCTGTCCAAATTAAATGATATGAGAAGAATCGTACCAGATCTTTTTACCTCCTTTCTATTATAATCCTCTTTGAATTAATTTTATCCAGTGATGAGGATGAATATTCCTAAATGCTGAAAGAACTACGTTACATTACTCAGGACCAGTTAATGGTTTCCTGTTGCCTACAAGGCATTGTTCCTATCTATAGTCTCCCAAAACACTCCATAATCCCTTCCTGTCCTGCCTTTTCAGGTTTATCTCTTGCTACTTCCTTTCACACACACTCAGAGTAAAATGCTACATAATGGGTTACTTTTTATTCTGCAGAAGTATTACATGTTCTCCAGTTTGCATGCCTTTGCTCTTGTAAAGAAAGAACCTTTCTCTTCCCCGAAATTTTATAATGGTTTATTTGTACTGCTCTTGTATAGCACTTCATGACTTTTATTATAGTTTTGGTAGGTATTTTTTTTTCCCTTTCATTTCCTGAGAAGAGTTGTTCATATTATCTGGCATCACCCATGACTCCCTGTTTGTGCCTGGCATATAATATCCACTGGATATCTATTTCTTGAATTAATAATATGTTAACTAATGATTTTCTCATGGTAATGCCAGAAAAAAACCTATTACAAATTTATGAAACTTGCACTGTGTTCAAAATGTATGAAAAACAAATGTAAATAATACATTTTATTATATCATTTATTCATATGCATTAATGTATTCTCTACATATTAACAAACAAAAAATGTATAGTCGTCTTCAATTGCATTAGTATCTTCACATTTACTTTAGATAACTCATGCATTAGAACAGCTTTCAAAGTACAATGAAAATGTTCCTTTTCTTAGATCCCCAAGAACAGTGGAGACCAACTGTTGTACAAACAGTCGGTAAGTTTTGTACAACTGGCATACAAAATCTAAGCTGAATCATAAACTATCCTGTAAGAGAGTATTTAACACACCTGACATTCAAAATCAGGTTTAGAATCTTAATCATAAAATGAAATACTAAATTTCTCTCAATATTAAACTTATCTAAGGGTTAGAAGTTTAAATTGTGTCCTGGGGGTGGGGGACAGACAAACAAAAAATCCCTCACAACTTTCTCTTATGGCCAGAGGCTCAAAGATGAACCTCCAAGCAGCTCTGTCTTCAATAATGTAACATGCAATGAAATATCCACGTATGGAAACTATGTCATTTACTGCCTTATAAAACTGTAAGTGCCCTCTTAAGTCAGTAGATTCTAACACTTTGTTACCCACAGATCACATGCTGAAACCCACAGGAGTTGGTTGTTATTAAAAATTATAAGCAGGACACCGTTTCCTCAAATTGGATAATTGGAAGTTAGTGAAACATCTCGAATATGGGTGTAAAACCAGGATGCTGCTGGCAAAACATGAGTAATCTGGGTGTTGTATTTAAATTTTTAACTGACCCTTTGGCAGGCAGGTTCATGAAAAAGTAACATTCAAAGTAATAATCATTTGTTTTGCCAATCTTGTGCAGTTGAAAGACTATCCACAATCTGCTATACCAGCGTTAGCTTATAGAAATAAACAAACAAAAATTAAAGGTTCATAAGAACATACTTACATACTCTTTACACTAACTGATATTATAGGGTGTTATATAAAGACATCAAGTATCATCAAAGTGTTGTATAAATTATAGTATAACAGTATCACAGTTAGTGTGCACAGTGATGTCAATAGAAAATGATGCTTCTGTAAAATGTCATTTATTCTCTTCTATTGAGAGACACTGACTCAATGGACATGAGTCTGAGCAAACTCCAGGAGATGGTGAAGGACTACTTGCTGCAGTTCATGGGTGGCAAAGAGTTGGACATGACTTAGCAACTGTTACAACAGCTGCTGCTGCTAAGTCGCTTCAGTTGTGTCTGACTCTGTGCGACCCCATAGATGGCAGCCTACCAGGCTTCTCTGTCCCTGGGATTCTCCAGGCAAGAATACTGGAGTGGGTTGCCATTTCCTTCTCCAATGCATGCAGTTACAACAGCAACAAAGACTCTATCTGGGCAAAAAATATCTCCCAGTCCTGTACCCCAACTCTAGCTATGACTTTCCTTTCTCTTTTCCTTTACAGAGCAATTTTCTGAAAATGTGTTTTATACATTTTAGAAAAGATATATTAAGACATGAGTTAGTGACTGAACAACAACAACAAAATTAATTTCCTGCCCAAGTTATTTTTTAAACTTTATTTACTTGGTTTCTTTACTATTATTTGAAAATATTCTTCTATTAATTTATAGTTTATTTCCTCCTTCCCACACTCCAATATAAGCATCATGAAAGCAGGGGTCTCATTCCAGCTTTTTTTTTTTCCCCCAAGTCTAAAACCACAGTATCCAATAATGGTAGACATTCAGTAAATGTTTTTCTGAATGAATGAATGGATGGATGTTGTTGAAATGGCAGATTCTGCTTTAGCCTTGTTATATTTTAATTAAGAGAAGCTATGACTATACTGAAGCCAAATTGCACAACTTGAGACATTTATACTCTTTTTGTCTTCATTAAACTCTAAAACTTGGCATAAATAAAAAAGAACAGCATAGCCCCTGTTGGCCAAGCAACAGTTTTTGTTCTTGTTTTTCAGGCTTATTTCACCTGAATCACATTACGCAAAGTAAAAATTATGATGCTACTGAATCTGTTTCATATAGTCCCATTTATCCTGCCATTATCCAATTATGCACTTCAATAAGCTAGTTTACAATTAATGTGTTTCTATTTGTCCTACCAGAAATTTGCTCAGCCCAGGTACATTAGCTGTGAGATTCATCATCTCCTGGCTGAAACTTTTATGTGTATATTTTCTTTAGAACTATGGCAGTGGTCTACTCTGAACAGCCATGGTAAAAATGTGTTACTTTACAGCCGATGTGCAGAAAGTACTACTTATAAACAAGAAGGGTTTGTTTAGAATAGACATAAACAATCCTTATCCTCTTGCAAAGAAGCCAGAGACTTCTGGATAATGGGGAACTGACTCTTCCTGTCTGAATTCTTCAAAGCTTTGTCATCAGTACATTTCATGCCATTGCTAAAAAAGAAAGAGCAATTCATATACTTTTTGTTATCCTCAATTCCCTGAGCCCAGTCTCTTTCATCTTTGTAGCCCACAGCTTATATTTACATGTACTGCAGTTTCTACAGCTGATCTCTCATCATTTCCGCATCTCACTAACGTGGCAATGCACCCAAAACACCTTATTAATGGATTTTCCTAACTTTAAGCTTCTTCAACAAGTATGTTTCAAGCTCCCAATAATATGCCTCAAAATCCACTCTTCAGAAACTCCAAAATGATTGATGACCTGCCTACTCCAGATCACAGCATCAGTAGCATTCAAGTGTCACTGGGCAGGAGGACTTTTTAGAAAGAAATGCAGGGTTACGGACCTTACTCTAAATCCCCTGCGTCTGAATCTGGGCTTTAAGAATCACTCCCAGTGGTTTCTATGTACATTAAAGCTCAAAAAGCCCTGCTCTATGATAGCCTTCTGCACAAGTCCTCCTAGGACTCCCCTGAATTAAACCATTCAGTAAGGTAGCTCGTGCTTCTTCTCTAAACATCTGTCTTGAGATTTCATGAGTCAACTTATTCTTTAGCAACACGAAACTGTGTAATTCCCCACCTGCCAAAGCAGTGCTTTCTAGGTTTCCACATTTGTGCTTGCAGACAAATTAGTGCTACATAATGGTTAACAGTGTGAGTGTTGCATTAGAGAGAACTGTGGTAAACTCTCAGCAGAATATATTAATATCTGAGGGTTCTTGATACAATTACTTGACTTCTCTGAACAGCTGCTTTTTCATCTTAAAATAAGGCTAATTTTAGTACTTACCCTGGAAAGTTGTTCTGAGAGCCAAATAAGGCAACATAACTAAGGCCTAAGACATTCAGTCACGTGGTCTGACAGGTGAGCACACCATAAACATAGATTAACATTATAATGACCTCCAGGAAAGCTTGCCTCCTCATTCTTTGTGTCCAAAATCTACTTGGGTGACATGCTCTCTAATTAACTCTCCCTTGTCCACTTGAATTAGGTGTTTCCTTCACACACCCTTCACACCATTCATATATAAATCATTCTCTTATTATTATTGACTTAGGAAATGCATTCATTATAATTTTAAGTTCAGTGGGGGAGTCATTCATCTGGGTAGTAAAAAGTATATTCCAAAGGCATTATGTAGAAAGTGACTGAATAAACAATATAATGAAAATATTAGTGATTGTTACAGAAACCGCTAGTTGCCTTGGATATCCATTCTTACAGTCATTGTTCCTAAAGACCATAGACTTGTTTAGAGCAGCAGTGCACTTACCTCCAAGTATATGTTTCCTGGCTTTAGGGCTGTCTTAGTCACACAGTTCTGATCAGCGAGTAATTTTCACCAAAGTCAATCATCTTCATTTTTCCCATGTTTTCCTTCCTGCCTTCAGACCAAAGATTGCGCCATTGTGACTGGGAGAAAGATGTGAAAAGTTGAGTCTCTTGTCAAAGACTTTTGACAAATTTTACATCAAAGGGGGTTGAAATAGTCTGTGATAGAGTCACATGGCCAATTCTGGACTGCCAGCAACATATGGGTTTCCTGGAAGTGAGAAGAAAACTTTTTTTTTTTTCATTAAGCCACTATATATAGGCTCCTGAATGCAACCAAGCAGAAGCCAAAACACTATGGTGAATTAATGAATCCTCCAAAGAATATCTAAAGTACTTAAACTATCTTATAGGAAAAGGATTAATAAGGAAAATTTTATATTATTATATATATATGCATATGGGTCTTCCCTGGTGGCTCAGTGGTAAAGAATCTGCCTGCCAATGCAAGAGACACAGATTCAATCCCTGGGTCAGGAAGATCCCCTGGAGATGGGCATGGCAACCCACTCCAGTATTCATGCCTAGAGAATCCCATGGACAGAGAAGCCTGGTGAGCTACAGTCTATGGGGTCGGACACAAACTGAGCAACTAAACAACACAATATATGCATATGTATAATTAAATATATTATACACACATATATACTATCTGAAGTACTTTAAAGTTTATGAGAAGTGTCTGTTTGCTGAATTCCTCTGTATTTACACATTTCAAAATAAAAACTTGAATATATTGCTAGTTATGTTCCTAATTAGATATAAGGAAAAGTTCTATTCCCTAAGAATATGTCATTTACTAGAAGAGGCCAAAAAAGCAGTTTTTCAGTCACTCTCACCTTTAGATTTTCTTTTCACATTTTCCCTTTATTTACTTTATATTTTAGGGAGGGAAGGCTACTTAACACAATAATTATTAAATAGATTAAGTTAATCCATAATACTCTAAAATTGTGTGTGCAAGATCTGGTGTGCCTGTTTATTTTTCTCTGGAGAGTTTCTATAGCTTTTGTTGGCTATTCAACATCATGTAAGGATAACTACACTTAAAGACAGAGGTATTACTTTATATATATAAAATTACTTCTATTTCTCAGTGTTACTGTCATTTCTCAGATATAAAATGACTAAATAAACTACATCGGGGAACAAAATATAATTCATGTAGTTTTAGAATCTATTCATTAATCTCCATCTTCTAAAATAATTTGCAATAAAATAAGAAAAAGACAGAAAATGGGCAAATGTAGTTTCCAAGGCAAACTCTTAATTTATACATATATAACACCAAAAACTTACTTCGCTGATTTCGCACTCATTCATCTATATTTAGATGACAGTAATGAAAGCTGCAATTTTCCTTTGAAAATTACAAATCCATAGCAATAATTGTATCTGCACCTACTCTCTGCCTATTTTTGCACTGTTCACAAATATTCATATGGCTAGAGAGCAGGTGTTCGCAATGGCATGTGTTCCGTGACTGCCTTCCTGTGCAAAACAAGAGCTCAGCAGCATACTAAACCTGTACCCAGGTGCACAGGGCAGAGGGCTTCGCCAAGCCCAGCTCTGTGAAGCAAGCACCATTGACATGAATCCTCAGTTCTGCTTGATGAGGCCCTCCCTAAATTTGTGCCATTGATATACCGGAAAGGTCATAGTTTATCCTGTTTCTTTACAGACAATAATAATCACAGTAAATATACTTTGCTTATTTTACTGTAAGATTTTCTTTTTCACTTCAGTTGTGAAATAGTTTCTGTGGTCTCCTGGAGACAGCTCAGGGTATGTCAGTCAACAATGCCATTAAGGTATGAAAAAGTTAGAGCAGCATCTTTTGCTAGACTGCAGGACCTAGAAGACAAAGCCTGTAACTCACTGGGATCGGCTATCCATTGAGTGTGCTGTACTAAAGTCAACAATATAATATACTGAGAAAATGTCTGTGACATTACATATTATATCAATGGGATCATGAGAAGGCTAGAGATGGTGAATACTAGGACTCCACTCACGGGAACAGAACAAGCTGGAAACGCAGTTCATTCTTCATTATGGTCGTTAAGAGGGCAAAACACGCTCGGAAAAGGCCCGGAGAGTGACCATATAGAACAAGAGCCAACTGGAGTTCCTAAAATCAAAATTCTGATTGTTGAAATAATAAATATGATGCTGTGACTGTTTTATGATAAAATATGCAAAAATTACTAAAATATAAATATCGACTATATTTCTCAGATTATTTGCTCTTGGAGTAAATTATATTTAAACTGGATTTAAAATATGAACATAAACTAATTTACATGAGACAATATATAGCTCTAAAGGGGAGATCAGCTTTCATTGGTCCAGTGGCTTAGTGAAGTCATCAGGGATCCAGACTCCTGGGTCATTTTGATTTGCATCCACAAGGTTGGCTTCATATTATCCTATCTCTCTGGCTTGTTGCGAGATGAGCAACAGAAGGAGCCAGGGATGGAGACACTCTTGTTTGTGGACACAAGGCGAGAAAAAGAGGCCGTCTCACAGGAATCAAGAAAACTTTCACCAGATAGTCAGAACATTTCTAGATATTTTTTCAACCAAATGGGGTGACAGTATTTTTCCTAACAAAATCTACATGAGGGAAATAGGTTGTTGTGGTTTTTTTGCTTGTATTTGGCTGCAGTGGGAGGCATGTAGGATCTTAGTTCCCTGAGTGGGGATTGGACCCATGCACCCTGTATTGGAATTCAGAGGAGTTTTAACCATTGGCTCACCATGGTGCTAAGTCGCTTCAGTCGAGTCTGACTCTTTGCGACATTATGGGCTGCAGCCCACCAGGCTCCTCTGTCCGTGGGATTCTTCAGACAAGAACACTGGAGTGGGATGCCACTGGATCACCGGGGAAGTCCCGATTTGGGGATTTTTTTTCTTTGTTTGTTGTTTCTCCATTGATGCCCATCTCATTCATCTCTGAGATAGGTTATGGACATCCATGAGCTGCTGCCTAGGTCAAACGCGGGGGTGTAGATATTATACATGAAAAGATTCATGATTTGGGAGAAAATAGTTTTCCGAAAAGTAGGCAAAATAAAGCATATGCAGAGTAAAAAGAATTTCTTTTCTTAATGAAATATTTGATTAAACAAAGCAAAATAATGTGGGTATGAAAGAAAAACTCACACGAAGCAGACGACCCTGTCAAAGCAAAACTGTAAATTTTATAATTATCCTGGCCCACATAGTTTGCTTAAAAATGGCCGAAAAAAAATGTTGAAAAAAAATCAAGAGAGACATCTGTCTAAATGGAAAGCCCTAGAAAGAAAAGAGCTATTGCTGAATGTATTGTGAACCAGCCCTGTTCTACCCACATGGAGGAGTGGGTCAATGTTAATTCAACCAGCACAGCCCTACCTGTCTATTCAGTGTCATGCACTTTGAAAACGTTGGCTTGTGTTCCAACCATGCACAGATCAGACAGAAAACCAATACAATGTTCATTCCACCCCAAATTCAAATGGTAGGGAACAGAACCTAGTGGAACAGGATCCAACTGAAAAACCTGGGGCCTGAGACTTCTCATTAGTCAAGCTGAGTTTATTTGGCCTGATCTGGCATGCAGTTCACCTCACTTGTAGATGCTTCTATGCATGCTCACTTCTGTTTAGGTCACCCAAATAGCATATTTAGTGAATTCCCTTCTCATCTTTTGTCTTTGTCTCTTTGTTTAATCACAGTTCTCTACCCCGCAATATCTATACATGAAGCTGTATTTTGTAATTCGACTCGTTATGTTTTGATGATGAAACTTAATTTTTAGAAATGCATCTTAAGGAAACAGGGTTTTTAAGCATCAGCTGTTTAACATTCATTTGTACCACAGAACATGCCCCAAACATTTCCCCACCAAAGCATTCACTTGTTTATAACCTAGTTATATTTGAGCAACACTTTCTTGCACTCTTACCCACTATCAAATAGATAGGTGTTATAAATTTTATAGTAGTGCTCCTAAACCTGACACTACAATATGTGAGGCACCCTCATAGTTCTCTACTTTATATATTATTTTTATGGTGAGAATTAAGGCTTTTATGAGGCTGTAATTTTTGACATTACCATCACTTCCTGGGAACTCAATGTTATCCTATTCTACAAAGAGCTAAACAGGAGAAAGAACATATTTCCAAGGTCAAGTGCATCTCTCAAAACTGGAAATGATAGACTGTAAGCAAAAAACATCTGCACATTTAAAAAAGAAACATATTAAAATAAGAAATACATGCCTAATTTTTGATAACATGTTACTTTTACTTTAAAAAGTTTTGCACATTAAAGTGCTAATGTTTGAAATACCATAATGTTTGATTATTGTAAATAAAACCAACATACTTTAAAAGAATATCAGTTATATAAATGTTATAAAAGCAAATGAATTAAGGGGATCATTAAACCCTTAAAATAACACCTATCAGGGAAAAGTAGCAGTATTTTATATAAAAAATATGTAGTACTCCTTGATTATGTTCTTTGGGTAATTTAAAAAGGGATATATATGATGCTTGTCCTGTAGGAATTTGAAACACAGTAACAGAAAATATCATGGAATTCAACTTGAAGGAATGCTAGAAATTTCAAATAAATATGTATTATGAAATATATTGATGGACAATATAGTAAGGAAATAAGGAAGTATGTATTTTTATTATGTATTATTGACTCTGAACCAATTTATTAGAAAGTTGCTTATGATTCATTTTAGGAAGCATTGTGGTATAAAGGGGATAAAATAGATTGCAATCAGCTCTCCTATTACCTAGTACAGTGTCCAAGAACAAATTTTTATTTTTCTTATTTTAAAACAGCTAACTTTAAAATGTTTAACTCACAGCCTTATACTATCGGATTAGATTGTATTTTACCACTAGTTTTCGTGATAAAATTCACATAACTTAAATTTTTTCATTTTGAACACTTTAAAGTATACAATCCAGTGTTTTTTAGTCTATTTGCAATGTTGTACACTCATCAGCATTCTCTAATTTCAGAACATATCCATAGCCTCCCCCACTCAATAAATCCTCGAATTTCCTCCTACCTCCATCCCCAGGCAACTGCTAATCTGGTTTCTGTCTCTATGAATTTTTGTATTCTGGAGATTTGAAATAATGGAGTTATACAATATGTAGCCTCTGGGGTCTGACTTCTTTCATCTAGCATAACATGATCAAAGGTCAGCTCTGTTCCAGCATCCACTGGTACCTCCTTTACCTGGCTGAAAAATATTCCACTGGGTATTCTATGTTTGGTTTATCCATTCAGCAGGAGGTGGACATACAGGTTGTTTTGCCTTTTTAGTTATCATGAATAATGCCACTATGAACATTCAAGACAAGCTTTTGTGAGAATACGTATGGATTAGATAATATTTAAAGCCTAATATCATCTGATTGTACCTAATCAAAGTTAATTTCTCTTTTTTAGCCCTAGGAAACCTCTGCAATGAGACACATAACACTTAATTCCCATAAAACAAATGTCAAAAGCTGCCTTTTCTTATTCAACACCCTCTCTGCCTAAAGAAGAAAGCAAGTCAACCTGTATGTTTCTGTATGTCAGGATCTCTGAGGGACTTCCCAGGTAGTTCACTGATTAAGACTCAATGCTCACAACACAAGGAGCCTGCTCAGGGAACTCAGATCCCACGTGTCACAACAAAATCCCTTCATGCCAGCGAGTAAGACCCGGCATAGCCAAATAAATGAATAGAGGTCTAAAACAGGTGCTCTGAACTCACTCATTATTAAAGCAGTTGTAATTGACCCGGCGCAGTAAGCGCAGCCGAGAGAAGTGACCCCACATCCGAGGAGGTCAGGAACAGCAGCCGAGAGTGCCAGGCTGCGATGGCGCAGGAACGGCAGAGAGGAGCTACCCTGCATCCGAGGTCTGTGGCGGCCAGAGGAGACACCCGGCGTCCAAGGTCAGGGGCGGTGGCTGGGAGGAGCCACCCCACGCTGGAGGCCAGGGGCAGTGCCTGAGGCCAGAGGTGGCTGCGCGGGCCTAGGAGGGCCTAGAGGAGCTATCCCACGTAGAAGGTCAGGAAGGGCAGCGGTAAGGAGATACCTCTCGTCCAAGATAAGGAGCAGCGGCTGTGCTTTACTGGAGCAGCCGTGAAGAGATACCCCACGCCCAAGATAAGAGAAACCCAAGTAAAATGGTAGTGTTGTAAGAGGGCATCAGAGAGCAGACACACTGAAACCATACTCACAGAAAACTAGTCAATCTAATCAGACTAGGACCACAGCCTTGCCTAACTCAATGAAACAAAGCCATGCCTGCGGGGCAACCCAAGACAGACCATTCATGTTGGAGAGGTCTGACAGAATGTGGTCCACTGGAGAAGGGAATGGCAAACCACTTCAGTATTCTTGCCTTGAGAACCCCATGAACAGTATGAAAAGGCAAAATGATAGGATACTGAAAGAGGAACTCCCCAGGTCAGTAGGTGCCCAATATGCTACTGGAGATCGGTCGAGAAATAACTCCAGAAAGAATGAAGGGATGAAGCCAAAGCAAAAACAATACCCAGCTGTGGATGTGACTGGTGAAACAAGCAAGATCCGATGCTGTAAAGAGCAATATTGCATAAGAACCTGGAATGTCAGGTCCATGAAACAAGGCAAACTGGAAGTGGTCAAACAAGAGATGGCAAGGGTGAATGTCGACGTTCTAGGAATCAGCCAACTAAAATGGACTGGAATGGGTGAATTTAACTCAGATGACCATTATATCTACTACTGCGGGCAGGAATCCCTCAGAAGAAATGGACTACCCATCATGGTCAACAAAAGAGTCCGAAATGCAGTACTTGAATGCAATCTCAAAAACGACAGAATGATCTCTGTTCGTCTCCAAGGCAAACCATTCAGTATCACAGTTATCCAAGTCTATGCCCCAACCAGTAATGCTGAAGAAGCTGAAGGATTTATTAAGACCTACAAGACCTTTTAGAACTAACACCCCCCAAAAATGTCCTTTTCATTATAGGGGACTGGAATGCAAAAGTAGGAAGTCAAGAAACACCTGGAGTGACAGGCAAATTTGGCTTTGGAGTACAGAATGAAGCAGGGCAAAGACTAATAGAGTTTTGCCAAGAAAATGCACTGGTCATAACAAATACCCTTTTCCAACAACACAAGAGAAGACTCTACACACGGACCTTACCAGATGGTCAACACCAAAATCAGATTGATTATATTCTTTGCAGCCAAAAATGGAGACGCTCTATACAGTCAACAAAAACAAGACCAAGAGCTGATTGTGGCTTAGATCATGAACTCCTTATTACCAAATTCAGACTTAAATTGAAGAAAGTAGGGAAAACCGCTAGACCATTCAGGTATGACCTAAATCAAATCCCTTATGATTATACAATGGAAGTGAGAAATAGATTTAAGGGCCTAGATCTGATAGACAGAGTGCCTGATGAACTATGGAGTGAGGTTGGTGACACTGTACAGGAGACAGGGATCAAGACCATCGCCATGGAAAAGAAATGCAAAAAAGCAAAATGGCTGTCTGGGGAGGCCCTACAAATAGCTGTGAAAAGAAGAGAAGCGAAAAGCAAAGTGGAAAAGGAAACATATAAGCATCTGAATGCAGAGTTCCAAAGAATAGCAAGAAGAGATAAGAAAGCCTTCTTCAGCGATCAATACAAAGAAATAGAGGAAAAGAACAGAATGGGAAAGACTAGAGATCTCTTCAAGAAAATTAGAGATACCAAGGGAACATTTCATGCAAAGATGGCCTCGATAAAGGACAGAAACGACATGGACCTAACAGAAGCAGAAGATATTAAGAAGAGGTGGCAAGAATATACGGAAGAACTGTACAAAAAAAGATCTTCACAACCCAGGTAATCATGCTGGTGTGCTCACTCATCTAGAGCCAGACATCCTGGAATGTGAAGTCCAGTGGGCCTTGGAAAGCATCACTACGAACAAAGCTAGTGGAGGTGATGGAATTCCAGTTGAGTTGTTTCAAATCCTGAAAGATGATCCTATGAAAGTGCTGCACTCAATATGCCAGCAAATTTGGAAAACTCAGCAGTGGCCACAGGACTGGAAAAGGTCAGTTTTCATTCAAATCCCAAAGAAAGGCAATGCCAAAGAATGCTCCATGTACCACGCAATTGCACTCATCTCACATGCTGGTACAGCTCAAAATTCTCCAAGCCAGGCTTCAGCAATACATGAACCGTGAACTCCCTGATGTTCAAGCTGGTTTTAGAAAAGGCAGAGGAACCAGAGATCAAATTGCCAACATCCCCTGGATCATGGAAAAAGCAAGAGAGTTCCAGAAAAACATCTATTTCTGCTTTCTTGACAATGCCAAAGCCTTTGACTGTGTGGATAACAATAAACTGGAAAATTCTGAAAGAGATGGGAATACCAGACCACCTAACCTGCCTCTTGAGAAATCTATATGCAGGTCAGGAAGCAGCAGTTAGAACTGGACATGGAACAACAGGCTGGTTCCAAATAGGAAAAGGAGTACATCAAGGCTGTATGTTGTCACTCTGCTTATTTACCTTCTATGCAGAGTATATCATGAGAAACGCTGTGCTGCAAGAAACACAAGCTGGAATCAAGATTGCTGGGAGAAATATCAATAACCTCAGATATGCAGATGACACCACCCTTATGGCAGAAAGTGAAGAGGAACTAAAAAGCCTCTTGATGAAAGTGAAAGAGGAGAGTGAAAAAGTTGGCTTAAAGCTCAACATTCAGAAAACAAAGATCATGGCATCTGGTCCCATCACTTCATGGCAAATAGATGGGGAAACAGTAGAAACAGTGTCAGACTTTATTTTTTGAGGCTCCAAAATCACTGCAGATGGTGACTGCAGCCATGAAATTAAAAGACGCTTACTCCTTGGAAGAAAAGTTATGACCAACCTAGATAGCATATTCAAAAGCAGAGACATTACTTTGCCGACTAAGGTCCGTCTAGTCAAGCCTATGGTTTTTCCAGTGGTCATGTATGGTTGTGAGAGTTGGACTGTGAAGAAAGCTGAGAGCCAAAGAATTGATGCTTTTGAACTGTGGTGTTGGAGAAGACTCTTGAGAGTCCCTTGGACTGCAAGGAGATCCAACCAGTCCATTCTGAAGGAGATCAGCCCTGGGATTTCTTTGGAAGGAATGATGCTAAAGCTGAAACTCCAGTACTTTGGTCACCTCATGCGAAGAGTTGACTCATTGGAAAAGACTCTGATGCTGTGAGGGATTGGGGACAGGAGGAGAAGGGGACGACAGAGGATGAGATGGCTGGATGGCATCACTGCCTCGATGGACGTGAGTCTGAGTGAACTCCGGGAGTTGGTGATGGACAGGGAGGCCTGGTGTGCTGCGATTCATGGGGTCGCAAAGAGTCGGACACGACTGAGCAACTGAACTGAACTGAATTGCTTTTCTATATTTTACTTTCCTTTACACTTCTGATTATCTCCTTAAGAATGATGATTTTAAACGTGTATAATGTAGAATTTAGTAAAGAATATTTCTAAGTTTTGTGCAGGATGACAAAGTGTCAGTTGGCAATAGCAGTTTTCTAAGAAGTAAACGGTACTTAGTGGAATGCTGCTGCTGCTGCTGCTGCTGCTAAATCGCTTCAGTCATGTCCAACTCTGTGTGTGACCCCATAGGCGGCAGCCCACCAGGCTCCTCCATCCCTGTGATTCTCCAGGCAAGAACGCTGGAGTACATTGCCATTGCCTTCTCCAATGAAGGAAAGTGAAAAGTGAAAGCAAAGTTCTCAGTCGTGTCTGACTCCTAGCAACCACATGGACTGCAGCCTATCAAGCTCCTCTGTCCATGGGATTTTCCAGGCAAGAGTACTAGAGTGGAGTGCCATTGCTTTCTCCCACTTAGTGGAATGACACCTCCTAAAAACCACAGGCACCAGAGGAGGCAGTGTTCTAAACTGGATGAAGAGGCTCACACTGAGATTCATTTATGATTTCTTCCAAATTTCTTTCTCCTGAAGATAGTTCTGTCAACTCTCTAGGAAACAAGGGTAACTATATCTCCTATGGCACAACAAGTTATCAAAAATATTCATTGAGGGGATTCTCTTGGTCCTGTCCTCACACATAAAGTGTGAAGCACTACCTGCTCCATACTATTTTTTTTTTCCTCAGGCCAGTATCTAGGCCAGGCTTCCCTCATAGGGCAGTTGGTAAAGAATCTGCCTGCAATGCAAGAGACCACAGTTCTATTCCTGGATTGGGAAGATTCGCTGGAGAAGGGATAGGCTGTCTACTCCAATGTTCTTGGGTTTCCCTTTCAGTTCAGCTGGTAAATAATCTGCCTGCAATGCGAGAGACCTGGGTTTGATCCTTGGGTTTTGAAGATTCTTTGGAGAAAGGAAAGGCTACCTATCCCAGTATTCTGGCCTGGAGAATTCCATGGACTGTATAGTCCATGGGGTCTCAAAGAGACAGGATATGAGTGAGCCACTTTCACTTATCACTTTTAATTATCTAGGCTATCTTCAGAACTATTCTTGCTCTTAAATGCTGAAATACACTGGATGATTTAGCTTAGTTTTCTTGCCTCTGCTTGTGTCCTCTTTCTATTTATATGTATCTGTACACAGCCAAGGACCCTTTTTGACCATTTTTTACCCTTGAATTCTTGTTTTAGTCACAAGTACCATTTTCTTTGTGAACAAAGAGAAATATGTAAGATTTTCATCCAGTGGCCTAAATATATTACAACAAAACTGAAAGCAGAATCATCTTTCCTCTGTCATTGATTCTAAAATAAGTATAAATTAACCTCCCTTCATCTGCTTATACCTTTGATGTCTTGCATTAAACCAGTGTCACTGATGTACGCTGTAAAAATGGTTCTTATGAGCTGAGTATTTATGAACTTCACTTAGGAATAATACCCTGTTCTGACGATTTCAATTATACACATTGTTGATTGTCCTTCGGCTCTGGACATCTTTCTTTGTTACACATGAGGCGATCATACTCTGCATCACTTGCCACCCAGATGCCACCTTACATTTGTCTTAGGATGCCAGAGCTCCAGTTCTAAGTATTTCACCATGAGCTTCTTTTCCATAGACATCTTTGATGAAAGAATTTTTTGTCACCTCTATTTTTGCCATATAACTAACTGTGATCAGTCCCTAAGTTGGGTCTGACTCTTTGCCTCTCCACACTCCTCTTCCCATGGGGTTTTCTAGGCAAGAATACTAGAGTGGGTTGCCATTTCCTCCCCTAGGGGATCTTCCCAACCCAGGGACCAAACTCATCTCTCCTATGTCTCCTGCATTGGCAGGCAGATTCTGTACCACTAGCGCTACCTGGGCATAAAACCATTTGGCCATCAAAGATAACAATGAAAAATGCAAGAGAGGCATTACAAAAGAACACAATGACATATGAGAATGGGGTAACAGGCAAAGACTTCATGGTGAAATACAAACTATTTAAATAATTTTAAGTGTGTGTAGAGTCATGGCAATACTGGGTGTTTATCGCCCAATACTGGGCGATTTTATTTTATGCATTGTACTTGGAAGTCCTTGTCTTTCAACTGTCCCCTTCATAGCATTATATATACTTTTGCTCCTCATTGGGTATCTCACTTTTTCTGCTAAATTTTCTTCCTCCATTAGGAGAGGCATCAGTTTCCAAACATTGAGTGCAGGTTTGGAACTGAGCTTCCCACTGAGTTGTGAAAGCCTCTACAGTGCTGTTTGTCTTTCGCGTACTGTCATATATTCCTTGATAGATGTTTCAAGTTCTATGGGAAATGTGGGTTCGACTTTGCTCAAGGCCCTTGCTCTTTTCCTCCTCTAATGTGGTGTGTTTCAGACTAAGAAACCAACTCCCAGGGTTAATCATAATCACCTGTCAGCTCCATGAAGGCAATAATGTTGCTAACTGGAAGATATGTTAACGCGTTTCAACCAATTGAAACCAAACTGTCAGACCAAAAACTTTCAATTGGTTATTTTCTTATTCACAGCAAAATTGTCTCATGGCCAATTATGTAGTTGTATGGTGAAAATGCTTGTAACAGAGACACTTGCAGTGAAATTCCTGGACATTCTCGGGTGTTCTACCCCTAAGACATACGGCTTAATTGGCTATGGCTTTCTGTTAACAATTCTGCTCTCTTCGGGCATAGGTATCAACAAATTGTATGGTTTTCTTTTTATGTCATTTTACAAATAGAAAGTTTGGGGCTAATTTTCATTCAGTAGTTAAATGAAAAAAATTTCCAACTCAATTTTATTTTTATAGCCTTCCCCCACTTAAATTTGAGAAACAGTTGTCCTCTACCTTATTTGGTCTGTTTTTAGTCAGTTTTTTTTTTCTTCAAAGGCTTTAAAAATTGATCTCTTGCTTCAGCATAATATACATAATTGAGATATATTCAATGAACTTCTTACTTCTTTATCAATATTGTTTTGTGTAGCAACTATAAAATATTTTCATGTAAGTTATTCGTTGCCTATATGAAGCATGGATTTTCAGATAAATGCAATGAGCAATACAGTCAAAAACATTTTATATACATTTACATATAATCATACTCAGAGGAAAATATATATGTTTAATTGTGTGTATCAGAGCAGAATATATTGATAAAATATGCTGCTCTGTACTCAAAATTTATTGAAAATGCTAATATTTCTTAAACTTGCATAATATTTGAGGAAAGTCAGACACTCTGTTTTGTCAATAAGAGATGCCAATTTATTCATTTTTAATTGATTTATCTATTTAAAAATCATCACCTTTTTTTCAGTAATTCTGGGAATAAGGTGGACTATATTGAAAAATAAGATAAAGATGTCTGACTCAAGAGTCTTAAAATCTGGTGAATAAAACAAGAAAACAAAAAATAGTATAGTGCAAAATTATAATCCACCCTGGTGTCATAAGATATTTGTACATAATGACATGGCATTTTAGAGGGTAATAATGATTATGAGGCACTCCACTTCATGCTGGAGCCTAACAAGAGGGAAGGTTTCCAAAATTTGTGACACTTGGACTGAATGGCTCTTGAAGGACAAATATGAATCGTCAGGCTACAAAAATTAGCCAAATGAGTCTGCATAACGAGAGGGAAGAGGCCATGATGTATAATTAGGGACACCAACATTTAAAAGAAAATCTGATGAAAGTAAAGAAAACAAGAAGAATATAATGTTATCTGAGTAAAGCGAGAAAAACTTCAGAAAGGGAGAAGTGGTTAACTGGGTCAAATGATGCTGAGAATTCAAGTAAAATAACACTGAAAACTGTCCAGTGATCCATTTGAATGCCATTAGAGATCTTTCAGCACAGTGGTTACTGTATAATCGAACTGAGGTGTGTTGTAAGGAACTGAGGTTATAAAAGCATAAATGAGACCCTGGGGCAGCATTCCTTGACATGAAAAAGAATAAAAATATCCCAAACTAGTTCAGATCTCTCTTCCTCCCAGGCTCTGCCAAATGCTATAGGCTTGTACTTTGAAGCTGATAAAATGGATGTTGACTTCACGCTTATCCAGAGAGAACACCAGCCTAAACGTACAACATACCTCACTTCACATGTGTAACAGATGTTTACAAAAGGAATTTCCATGAGAACTAGCACTGTAGTGGAAAAGACAAAGAAGACCAACAGAAGGCTTATTCTATTTGAATTTCTGGGTTCTGAGAAACACAATCTCAATTAAGTTTATTTGGTTCCTGCCAAATTTTATGGCAAAAAGTATTTCCTTCTGTATTCTCAGTCCACTATAGACCTCTGCTTACTTTCCATATCCCAACTTGTATTAGATAAGTTTACTTAACATAGTAAATTAGGCTGATACAATTACTTTTGTAAACCAAGCTCTTTCACTTTTAGCTGCTTTCTTAAAACATACATTAGTTTCTGTCCTCAATCAAGAAGAAGGTGATAATTTCATTTCTTGGTCTGGATTCCTCCAAGAAAAAGAAGTCTTTATTTAGGTCCCAGAAACTAGTTTATGGGAAGAGACTTCTTCCTATTCATTGCTGTAAGCCCAAGTGAAATACCCTTCTCTGTTTTCCAGCTCAACATTTATGGTCCCTAGAGAGTCTGTGCAGGTATCTTAAGGAGTGGTCTTTTAACAAAAAAAGAGTTAATGTTTTAGAATTAAAAAAAAAAAAAAAAAAAACAAGAAATGTAACATTGTACATAATTAATCCCTGCCATTAGAGAAATTTTTTCGGACCCTGGAATGGTAGGCTGCTTTCATTTATGTTGTTTAAAATAGTTATGGTGTTTTAAATAGCAGAAATTAAAATCATTTTATAAATTTTGACATGGACATGGTGCCTAGATCTAGCAATCATTAAGTAAAACATATAAGTAAATTGGCTCATCATCACTTCCGTTATTGTCTGCTGATGCTGGCTTAATTTAAATTCTTCTCTATGAACATAAGCTTCTTTACTATAAAGACAGGTCCTTATCTCCTTTATGCACCAAGTGTCTAATTCAGTACCTGGCATATAGCAGCCATTCAATAAGTGTTTGAACAAATATATATATATAAAACCTAGGGAAGTGTTGCAAATAATTTTGTAACTAATAGTGTGTTTTAGAAAACTTAGAATTATGATTCTACCCACTAGTTTGTTTTAATCATGAATCAGGGCATTTGTTTCTGAAACATATAAAAATGTGTCTCCTTACTATGTTCTTCCCATGATATTTATAACTGGTTATCACTGAAGGTCAAATTCCTAACCATGTCCAAAGAAGGTGAAACTCTCGTTTGCAAGGATTTGATTTCCATTTTCAGTCTTGTCTGCATATTTCCTTGAGTCAAGAGTACAAAATGTTTCCCTCATCCCCAAACTCAAATTGAAATTGTATAACTGGTTAATGCTTCATTTAGTTTATGGGTTCAATGTCTATGCAGTGGCTTGAATGTCGGCTTGCCCTTAGAATACTTTTTCTCCTGCATCAGTGTTGTCTCTCTTGATTGTCACCGAGGATTGCCTCTGTTTAACTTTCTTTCTGTTCAGCAAAGATCACTTCTCTTCTGAGTGGCAGCCTAAAGCCAGAGTCTGATTTGGGGGGCAAATTGTTAGCTTTGCTTTGCTTCAATCAGCTCAAAGTTGTATGGCCTTGCACCTGCCAATGAGGGTGCAGAGTGGAAAGAAAAACTCCTGCCCTTATGAGGGCCCTCTGGCTTCTCTGAAGATTAAGGCCAAGTTGCCATATGGCTCCTTTTTAGCGTCAGGTTGTCAAGGGAAAATCATGTTAGGGGTAGCTCAGATAAGATACTTTGCAATTTTTCATGGTTTTGAAAGTTATGTTAACCTCTTTGAAAATGAATTCTTTCATTCATTCTAACTGACCTATCCCTGTCATTTTCATAGGACCCTCTCCTTGCTTGTGATGAGAAGGAAGCCGGAAGATTTTAGACAAACCCATCTGAAGGATTAAGATCCCACTAACCAATACCAAAACAAAATAATAATACTAAACAATAGCCCAATAATTAACCAAAGCAAAAATTTTTATCTCATTCATATTTTAAAATTGTCTAGACAATTTAAGAAAATAAGAATATCTAAAAACAAGCAAAAAATGCCAAATATGATACAAATATATTTCTAATATTTTCTGTGGAGATGCAAAGAGTATTGAAAACAGATCTACTTTTCATGTAGCATCATAGTTGAAGATATACCTGAATAAATGCCCTGCAAGCACTAGCACATATTGACACACTGGGTGTGCTTGCTCTTCTTCCATGAGACCCGAATGATTTCACACAGGGTCTTTAGGGCATTGCTTTCCACTTTATCCACATCTGCATCATATTATCTCTTTCATCATCACATCCTCCAACTGTTCATATTTTTACATGATGAGTCTCGTATGCTTTCACCAAATGCCTTCATGTTCAGGCAGGTACTTAATCAATGCTTCACCATGATAATGATTTATGGTGTTGTGGTCATTATTTTTTTCAGGCCTTAATGACCACTAGCAGGTAAAACTAAATCAATAAGTACTTAGCATCTGTGGAAACAGAAGGTATTTGTCTGCTAATCAGGGTAGTTTTGAGATGTTTTATATTTCAGCAAGCTGCCTGATTACAAAGGTTACTGCTACTATGGGTTGATTTATGTTATGTCAAAAAAAAAAAAAAAAAGCTAATTCTAGAAAGTCTCTCTGATGTCCTAAAGGCCATTACCTATAAGGTTTGAAAAGTTTAAAAAGCGTATTTCTGTCTTTCTTCCTCTGTATGCTATTCATTTTAGATTTGCTCTGTGGCTGCTCTAGATCACATCTGATCACTAGTGGCAATAATGGTTTCCTTTCTGTCGCTGTCTCTGTTAACATTCCATTACAGCAAAGCAGTCAAGAGTTTAGCTTAGGTAGGACATCACTCCAGCAAGAAGTTGGCACTGTGTTAAAAAGAATGAAATAATACCATTTGCAACAACATGGATGGACCCAGATAGTGTCATACGGAGTAAAATAAGTCAGACAGAGAAAGAGAAATATCATAATATGACATCCTTCATAGGCAGAATCTAAAAGGAAATGATACAAATTAACTTACGCTGGAGTGGCAAGTGGCTGAAGGGAGATACCCCAAGTCAAAGGTAAGGCGCATCGGCTGCACTTTGCTGGAGCAGCCATGAAGAGATACCCCATGTCCAAGGTAAGAGAAACCCCAGTAAGAGGGTAGGCACAGAGAGAAGGCATCAGAGGGGCAGACAGACTGAAACCACAATCACAGAAAACTAGCCAATCCAATCACGTGGACCACAGCCTTGTCTACCTCAGGGAAACTAAGCCATGCCACGTAGGGCCATCCAAGATGGATGGGTGATGGTGGACAGTACTGACAAAATGTGGTCCACGGGAGAAGGGAATGGCAAACCACATCAGTGTTCATGTCTTGAAAACCCCACGAACAGTATGAAAAGCCATAAAGATAGGACAGTGAAAGATGAACTCCCCAGGTTGGTAGGCGCTCAATATGCTACTGGAGCTCAGTGGAGAAATAACTCCAGAAAGAAGGAAGGGGTAGAGGCAAAGCAAAAACAACATCCAATTGTGGATGTGATTGGTGATAGAAGCAAGGTCCAATGCTGTAAAGAGCAATATTGCTTAGGAACCTGGAATGTTAGGTCCATGAATCAAGGCAAATTGGAAGTGGTCTAACAAGAGATGGCAAGAGAGAACACCATCATTTTAGGAATCAGCGAACTAAAATCAACTGGAATGGGTGAATTTAACTCAGATGACCATTATGTCTACTACTGTGGGCAAGAATCCCATAGAGAAATGGAGTAGCCATCTTGGATGCAATCTCAAAAATAACAGAATGATCTCTGTTCCTTTCCAAGGCAAACCATTCAATACCATGGTAATCCAAGTCTATGCTCCAACCAGTAATGCTGAAGAAGCTGAAGTTGAACGGTTCTATGAAGATCTACAACACCTTCTAGAACTAACAGCCAAAAAAGATGTCCTTTTTAATATAAGCAACTGGAATGCAAAAGTAGGAAGTCAAGAAACTTGGAGTAACAGGCAAATTTGGCCTCAGAGTACAGAATGAATCAGGGTAAAGTCTAATAGAGCTTTGTCAAGAGAACGCACTGGTCATAGCAAACACCCATTTCCATAAACACAAGAGAAGACTCTAAACATGGACAAAACCAGACGGCCAACACCAAAATCAGATTGATTATATTCTTTGAAGCCAAAGATGGAGAAGCTATACAGTCAACAAAAACAAGACTGGGAGCTGACTGTGGCTCAGATCATGAACTCCTTATTACCAAATTCAGACTTAAATTGAAGAAAGTAGGGAAAACCACTAGACCATTCAGGTATGACCTAAATCAAATCCCTTATGACTATACAGTAGAAATGAGAAATAGATTTAAGGGACTAGATCTGATAGAGTGCCTGATGAACTACGGACGGAGATTTGTGACGTTGTACAGGAGACACAGATCAAGATCATCCCCAAGAAAAATAAATGCATAAAAGCAAAATAGTTGTCTGAGGAGGCCTTACAAATAGCTGTGAAAAGAAAAGAAGTGAAAAGCAAAGGAGAAAAGGAAAGATATATCCCTTTGAATGCAGAGTTCCAAAGAAAAGCAAGGAGAGATAAGAAAGCCTTTCTCAGTGATCAATGCAAAGAAATAGAGGAAAACAGAACAGGAAAGGCAAGAGATCTCTTCAAGAAAATTAGAGATACCAAGGGACATTTCACGCAAAGATGGGCACAATAAAGGGCAAAAATGGTCTGGAACTAACAGAAGCAGAAGATATTAAGAAGAGGTGGCAAGAATACACAGAAGAACTGTACAAAAAAGATCTTCATGACCCAGATAATCACGGTAGTGTGATCACTCACCTAGAGCCAGACATCCTGGAGTGTGAAGTCAAGTGGGCCTTAGAAAGCATCACTACCAACAAAGCTAGTGGAGGTGATGGAATTCCAGTTGAGTTGTTTCAAATCATAAAAGTGACACTGTGAAAGTGCTACAGGCAAGATGCCAGCAAATTTGGAAAACTCAGCAGTGGCCACAGGACAGGAAAAGGTCAGTTTTCATTCCAATCCCAAAGAAAGGCAATGCTAAAGAAGGCTCAAACTACCACACAATTGTATTCATCTCACATGCTAGTAAAGTAATGCTCAAAATTCTCCAAGCCAGGCTTCAACAATACGTAACCCATGAACATCCAGATGTTCAAGCTGGTTTTAGAAAAGGCAGAGACCCAGAGATCAAATTGCCAACATCTGCTGAATCATTGAAAAAACAGGAGAGTTCCAGAAAAACATCTATTTCTGCTTTATTGACTATGCCAAAGCCTTTGACTGTGTGAATCACAATAAACTGTGGACAATTCTGAAAGAGATGGGAATACCAGACCACCTGACCTGCCTCTTGAGAAATCTGTATACAGGTCAGGAAGCAACAGTTAGGACATGGAACAACAGACTGGTTCCAAATAGGAAAAGGAGTACATCAAGGCTGTAGTTTGTCACCATGCTTATTTAACTTATATGCAGAGTATATCATGAGAAATGCTGAGCTGGAAGAAGCACAAGCTGGAGTCAAGATTGCCAGGAGAAATATCAATAACCTCAGATATGCAGATGACACCACTCTCATATCAGAAAGTGAAAAATAAACAGCCTCTTGATGAAAGTGAAAGAGGAGAGTGAAAAAGTTGGCTTAAATCTCAACATTCAGAAAACGAAGATCATGGCATCTGGTCCCATCACTTCTTGGCAAATAGATGGGGAAACAATGGAAACAGTGGCTGACTTTATTTGGGGGGGCTCCAAAATCACTGCAGATGGTGATTGCAGCCATGAAATTAAAAGACGCCTGCTCCTTGGAAGGAAAGTCCTGATCATCTTAGACAGCCGATTAAAAAGCAGAGACATTACTTTCCCAACAAAGCTATGTCTAGTCAAGGCTATGGTTTTTCCAGTAGTCATGTATGGATGTGAGATTTGGACTATAAAGAAAGCTGAGGGCCAAATAATTGATGATTTCGAACTGTAGCATTGGAGAAGACTCCTGAGAGTCCCTTGGACTGCAAGGAGATCCAACCAGTCCATCCTAAAGATCAGTCCTGAGTGTTCATTGGAAGGACTGATTTTGAAACTGACACTCCAATACTTTGGCCACCTGATGTGAAGAGCTGACACATGAAAAGACCCTGATGCTGGGTAAGATTGAAGGCCAGAGGAGGATGAGATGGTTGGATGGCATCACCGACACAATGGACATGAGTTTGGGTAAAGTCTGGGAGTTGGTAATGGACAGGGAGGCCTGACATTGTGGATTCCATGGGATTACCAAGAGTTGGACACGACTGAGCAACTGAACTGAACTGAACTTATTTACCAAACGGGAAAAGATTCACAGACTTAGAGAACAAATTTATGGTTGCCAGGGGAAATGTTATGGAGAAAGGATAGTTGAGTTTGGGATGAACATGTAAACACTACAATATTAAAAATGAATCACTGCATAGAACCTACTGTGTAGCACAAACACCCATTGTATATCACAGGGAATTCTACTCAATGTTTTGTGGCAGCCTGGAAGGGAGGGGAGTTTGGGAGAGAATGGATATATGTATATGTGTGGCTGAGCCCCTTGCTGTCTACCTGAAACTATCACATTGTTAATAGGCTATACTCCAATATGAAATAAAAAGTTAAAAAAAAAAACAAACATAATAACAACAGAAAAATAAATTGGCTCTGTGTTAAAGTGAGAACCACTCTTCAGTTAAACTGGTCTTCATAAAGCCAGCTGTATAGCGAGATACAAATTTTGAGACCAGCTGTAGCTTATTATTCTATGGTATAGGAAGTATTCTTCCAGGTGATTAAATGTTCTTCAATGGATGTAAAACATTTTGGACTTGCAATTAGAATTTCATATATACACATGCCCTGAAAAGAAATAAATTAAGGGCTTTATTTTTTTAAATGGTCAATTCTTCAGTACATACATACTTGGAATCTGTGATTATGTGTGAATGAAAGAGACAGCAATTGAATACAATTATATCTATAACTGGCAAATTGTGGGCCAATCAGCCAACCTTGTATAGAATTGGATATTTAAATTTACAAAGCAAAGTATTATATTTTCTAAAATGATTTATTTTCTTAAATTTAATTAGATAATTTAGATGATAATTTTAAATGCTATAGTTGATACATTTTTATTTAACAAAAGTATTATTAATTTATTGAAGTTTCATATCAAGGTCATTTTGAAGAAATAATATCACATAGCCCTAGAAGACAACACTGTTGGGAATTTGAAAATTCTTAAGTATGGCAAAATAAAAATTAAAAATACCCTTTTTTCCATTTATGTTTTTGTGTATATACCTATGTACATATAAGCCAGATGTTCAGAACTAACAATTTAATAAACATATTCTAGAGAATTAGAAACGTGTCTATGTATTTCTATTCCTTTTCTCTGACCAAATGAGATCTATATAGTGGCTTTGGATGTTTTTCCAATATAAACATTTCTTTTAAAGTCATTTAAGAAGAGATGGGAATACCAGACCACCTGACCTCTTGAGAAACCTATATGCAGGTCAGGAAGCAACAGTTAGAACTGGACATGGAACAACAGACAGGTTCCAATTGGGAAAAGGAGTACATCAAGGATGCATATTGTCACCCTGCTTATTAAACTTCTATGCAGAGTACATCATTAGAAACGCTGGGCTGGAAGAAGCACAAGCTGGAATCAAGATTGCCAGGAGGAATATTAATAACTTCAGATATGCAGATGACACCACCCTTATGGCAGAAAGTGAAGAGGAACTAAAAAGCCTCTTGATAACAGTGAAAGTGGAGAGTGAAAAAGTTGGCTTAAAGCTCAACATTCAGAAAACGAAGATCATGGCATCTGGTCCCATCACTTCATGGCAAATAGATGGGGAAACAGTGTCAGACTTTATTTTGGGGGGCTCCCAAATCAATACAGATGGTGATTGCAGCCATGAAATTAAAAGACGCTTACTCCTTGGAAGGAAAGTTATGACCAACCTAGACAGTATATTGAAAAGCAGAGATATTACTTTGCCAACAAAGGTCCGTCTAGTCAAGGCTATGTTTTTTCCAGTGGTCATGTATGGATGTGAGAGTTGGACTGTGAAGAAAGCTGAGAGCCAAAGAATTGATTTTTTTGAACTGTGGTGTTGGAGAAGACTCTTGAGAGTCCCTTGGACTGCAAGGAGATCCAACCAGTCCATCCTAAAGGAGATCAGTCCTAGGTGTTCGTTGGAAGGACTGATGCTAAAGCTGAAACTCCAATACTTTGGCCACGTCATGCAAAGAGTTGACTCATTGGAAAAGACTTTGATGCTGGGAGGGATTGGGGGCAGCAGGAGAAGGGGATGACAGAGAATGAGATGGCTGAATGGCATCACCGACTCGATGGACATGAGTTTGAGTGAACTCTGGGAGTTGGTGATGGACAGGGAGGCCTGGCGGACTGCGATTCATAGGGTCGCAAAGATTCGGACCCGACTGAGGGACTGAACTGAACTGAACTGAAGAAGGATGAGTAAGATTTATCATAAGAAAGGCCATTTCTCTTGGAGGGATGTATTATATGGTTCGAGTTTCCCTGGTGGCCCAGGTTGCAAAGAATCTGCCTACAATGCAGGGGAACCAGATTTGATCCCTGGGTGGGGAAGATATCCTGGAGAAGGGTTTCACTATCCATTCTAGTGTTCTTACCTGGAGAATTCCATGGACAGAGTACCCTGGTAGGCTAAAGTCCATGGGGTCATAAAGAGTTGGACACAATCGAGCAACTAACACTTTGCATTAAGTGGTTCTGTGAGTCCACTGACTGTGACCACCATTTTTTCTCCATAACTTGCAGGTGAGTTTCATGTATCATAATATGTGCCATTATTTTTATTGCTAATTTTATTAGTAGTGTAAGGCTGTCTTTTGTTGCCTAAAATTATGTGTAGTTGAGATAAAATTACATGAATTTTTTTTGTGTAAGTAAATAGTATTATCAAAGACTCAATAGATTTGCCATCTGCATTTTTGAATTAATATGTTGGAGGACTCACTTTTCCAATAAACATTATGGTCTATTAGCATTTATCAATCATTATTATCGGTAAGATGAATCAGCTGAGCTATTTCATATCCTAAAAGATGATGCTGTGAAAGTGCTGCAATATGTGAGCAAACTTGGAAAACTCAGCAATGGCCACAGGACTAGAAAAGGTCAGTTTTCATTCCAATCCCAAAGAAAGGCAACACCAAAGAATGTTCTAATTACTCACAATTGCACTCATCTTATACAGTAGCAAAGTAATGCTCAAAATTCTTCAAGTGAGGGTTCAACAGTATGTGAACCAAGAACTTTCAGGTGTTCAAGCTGGATTTAGGAAAAGCAGAGGAACCAGAGATCAAATTGCCAACATCCTATGGGTCATCGAAAAAGCAAGAGAGTTCCAGAAAAACATCTACTTTTTCTTTATTGACAATGCAAAAGACTTTGGCTGTATGGATCACAACAAACTGTGGAAAATTCTTCAAGAAATGGGAATATCAGATCATCTGACCTGCCTCCTGAGAAATCTGTATGCAGGTCAAGATGCAACAGTTAGAACCGGATGTGAAACAATGGACTGGTTCCAAGTTGGGAAAGGAGTGTGTCAAGACTGCGTACTGTCACACTGTTTATTTAACTTATATACAGAATATATCATGCAAAATGCTAGGCTGGATGAAGCAGAAGCTGGAGTCAAACTGCTGGGAGAAATATCAATACCCTCAGATATGCAGATGACACTACCCTTATGGCAGAAAGCCAAGAGGAACTAAAGACCTTTTTGATGAAAGTGAAAGAGGAGACTCAACATTAAAAAAAAAAAAAAATGAAGATCATGGCATCTGGTCCCATCACTTCATGGAAAATAGTTGGGGAAACAATGCAAACAGTGACAGACCTTGTTTTGGGTGGGTGGGTGGGGGGCTCCAAAATCACTGCAGATGGTGACTGCAGCCATCAAATTAAAAGATGCTTGCTCCTTGGAAGAAAAGGACCAACCTGGACAGCATATTGAAAAGCAGAGACATTACTTTGGTGACAAAAATCCATCTAGTAAAAGCTATGTTTTCCCAGTAGTCATGTATGGATGTGAGAGTTGGACCATAAAGAAAGCTGAGCATTGAAGAATTGATGATTTTGAATTGTGGTGTTGGAGAAGACCCTTGACAGTCCCTTGGGCTGCAAGGAGATCAAACTAGTCAATCCTAAAGGAAATGAGTACTGAGTGTTCATTGAAAGGACTGATGTTGAAGCTGACACTCCAATACCTTGGCCACCTGATGCAAAGAACCTACTCATTTGAAAAGACCCCAGTGCTGCGAAAGACTGAAGGCAGGAGAAGTGGATGACAGAAGATGAGATGGTTGGATAGCATCACTGACTTGATGGACATGTATTTGCCTAAGCTCCAGGGGTTGGTGATGGACAGGGAGGCCTGGCGTGCTGCATGGGGTTGCAAAGGGTCAGACATGACTGAGTAATTAAACTGAACTGATTTTGAATCAGAACATTTTGTTTACTTGGAAATTCTCCAGCCCTCAGTTTCTTTTCTGCAAAATCAGTACTTGGACTAACAAGTTGCAATACCCTTTTTAACCCTATGGTTTTGTATCAGAGTTTAAAAAAATATCCATTTTGAAATGACTTATGCTAAATATTTCACTTACAAGAAGTGACTCTTGGCAGTAATAGTTAAATGCCCCTATTTGAGACATAGCAGGCTATTTTAAAATGCTGTCTATCCCTTGCTTCATTATTATTCATAGCCCCGCTATAGTTTGAGGGTCAAAGATAATGTCTAAAGCTATTATTTTCCCTTAACCTGAGAAAATATGCCATAATCTCATTAAACATGAAGAAAATGGTTATAAAATAAAAGGTCATGATGCCAGTTTTCAAGGACAAGTCCCCACTTTCATTTCTCTTTGAAAGTTAGAGCTGTCATATTTGTCACAAATACCCTTTCTTTTATTTTCTTGAGTTATTTTTCTCAAATACATTCTCTGTCACATGGTTTCCTTTGAATGCATTGTCACAGTTATGAACAGATGAATCAAAATGCATGAGGTAAATTCCATATATGTTTGCATATTAATCACTTTGAAATTACTCAAGAAGAAAGGAAAGATGAAAATGCGATGTGAGTTTTTTCTTTCTATAGAGTTTTAACATTAAAAGTCGGGGATGCTACATGAAATATGTATCTAATATTAGCCCTGGAGTGTTATTCAAAATAAGATAGCCAACAAAAAATATAGATAAAAGCCACTATAATAAAAATTTAATCAATATTTCGAAGTGTCCTTATAATGAAAACAATAATCCATAAAACCACAATATACATTACAATGAGTGTAACATTACACTCACAACTGTGAACTAACCACACAGAGGACCCTCAAAAAACATGGCCATAGCTAGGTGAATCCTACCTTCTGTGAGCAGCAAAATTCAACTATAATTTTGAATTCTAAGTTAAAATTTAGAAAAATGTTATGATCCAAAGAATAGAAAAAGTCTTTGATATTCATCTAATTTTTCTGGTTGTTTTTAACTATGAATGCATATATTTATTTGAACAACTGAAAACACATAGTATTTCTGCTTTTGAAGAGCCTCAAAAAGATCATTCAAAAATTATACTGGATAGTACGCATTATCTATTTATCATATTCATTCATAGACACCTTCAAAATTTTTTTTAAAACTATTAAGTTTCTACAAGGGTCAGTGTTAGTAACTCACACAGTTTTTCAACTTTTTCATGTTCATGTGGTTCTACTTCTATAACTATTACATTTCTTTTCCATTGTAAAGTTTCTATGTTATAGAATGGAAAAAATAGTAAAAATACAAATAACATACATGTCTTCAACAACAACATTTTACTTAAACAAAAATATATTACTTATTCTTCTGGTAAATCAGTAAACCATACATGTGAAGTGAAGTGAAGTTTCTCAGTCATGTCCAACTCTTTGCAACCCCATGGACTGTAGCCTATCAGGCTCCTCCATCCATGGGATTTTCCAGGCAAGAGTAATGGAGTGGGTTGCCATTTCCTTCTCCAGGGGATTTTCCTGACCCAGGAATCAAACCCAGGTCTCCTGCATCGCAGGCAGACGCTTTACCGTCTGAGCCACCAGGGAAGCCATGTAAAATGAATCAAAAAAATTCAGAGTACCTTGTTCTTTGGGACTTCCCTTGCAGTTCAGTTTGGTAAAGAATCTGCCTGCAACTCAGGAGACCCCGGTTCAATTCCTGGGTCAGGAAGATCTGCTGGAGAAGGGATAGGCTAGGCTGCCTTGTTCTGTAGGATACTTCCCTACTCAGGGTACCATGTTTTTGTTAAGAGTTATCAGTGACAGGATGTCAAGCGATAATGCTTGAGCTATTGTGGAATCCAGAGAAAAAAAATTGGTTCCTCAATTTTGAAGAAGTTATGGTTAAAATTTTCTGTTAAAACACAACTGAAGTAACTTTGATCAGCATGTGTTGACAATTGTATTATTATTACTACCTGATTGCTCTAGGGTGAATATATCTCAGAATGACCAACATGGGGATGTCATATATAATTATAGGAAATTTGGGTTCCTAGATAGTATATTCAAAAGCAGAGACATTACTTTGCTGACTAAGGTCTGTCTAGTCAAGGCTATGGTTTTTCCTGTGGTCATAAATGGATGTGAGAGTTGGACTGTGAAGAAGGCTGAGCACCAAAGAATTGATGCTTTTGAACTGTGTTGTTGGAGAAGACTCTTGAGAGTCCCTTGGACTGCAAGGAGATCCAACCAGTCTATTCTGAAGGAGATCAGCCCAGGGATTTCTTTGGAAGGAATGATGCTAAAGCTGAAACTCCAGTACTTTGGCCACCTCATGTGAAGAGTTGACTCATTGGAGAAGACTCTGATGCTGGGAGGGATTGGAGGCAGGAGGAGAAGGGGACGACAGAGGATGAGATGGCTAGATGGCATCACTGACTAGATGGACGTGAGTCTGAGTGAACTCCAGGAGTTGGTGATGGACAGGGAGGCCTGGCGTGCTGCGATTCACGGGGTCGCAAAGAGTCAGACACGACTGAGTGACTGAACTGAACTGAACTGAAGATATTAAGGTTATAACTTCAAATGTGTTAACAAAAATCCATTTGACTCAGCAATAAATTGAAAAAGTCTCATTGATTTCTCAGACACCAAGTGCTAGATACTGAGAATATACAGTTGAATAATACAATATTTCTAAAAGCATACAGTCTAGTGGGAGATTGAGCCTACCAAACACTCTTATTGTTTGTAACAAGCTTGTCCAAGAGTAGATGGAATTACAGAAATCCTTGAGGAATGGGGTAAGCAGGCAGTCAAGAGTGTGTGACACCTAAATCTTTTGATAAACAGTTAAATATGGCAGACCAATGCTTCCACTATAAACAACTAGAACATTTGCATAAAATATAAAGATCATGTTTAAGACATCAGAAAATTGCTGAAACCAGGATAATTAGAGATGCCAGTTTTCCAAGAGAGAAGGGACCTTCTGAAAACTGAGCTGACTTTCACAGAAGTGTATTTCCAGAGAGGATTTGCTGATTAAGCCTTTATGTGGGAGGCTGAAAATGTTAGCCATGCTCTCAGAGTGGTCTGCTGCTGAGAGGAGAAAAATGAGCATAGCTTTTGGTGGTCTCAGGGAACTGGGAAGAGAAAATGGAAACATGATGCCTTCAAATGTATAGATTTCTCCTCTAAAGCTGTAAGGAGGATGAGGAGGTAAAAAAGGCTCAACAGAAAGCCTCTGTAAAGCAGAATACAACAAGTCTAACCTTGTTGAGGAGATCATGACTGACTGTGTTTAATGTTCAATATACCATCTCGGGGACAACACTAAGTGCTCATCTGAAGACACAGAGAAGACTGTTTCTCATGGGAAGATAAACCAGAGCTAGAACTATATTTTTTCCAAACTGCAAGCTCCAGTTCATAAAATCCAAAACCAAGGGAAGAAAAGGGATGATTGAAACAAAGCCAGAGATAATCCTATAGATATTCAGTTAACAAACATAAGATTAAAGGAACTATGATCAAACTGTTACAAGAAAATACATGAAAAGATTGAGAAGGTAAAGGGATGATAAATTATACTGGAAAATTGAAATACTCAAAAGGAATATAATGGAAGTCTAGAATTGAAAAGATTAAAGTTTTAAAACTGATAACTCAGATGGATTTAGCAACAGGTTAGACACAGCAGAACACAAGTTTAGTGCTCTGGAATACATGTCAACAGAAGAGAAACATACTAAAGAAAAGAAAGTAAGGAGGGTGGAAATTACAGAAAAGAGAAATTTTGGACACAGAGAGAATGCATAGTATGCCTGCAATTTCTGTTCCAGATGGAAATTTGTGAGAGAAAGGGGAGGAAATGATATTTAAACAGTTAGTGGCAGAGAAATTCCCCCAAATAAGAAACATATCATGGAAGAGGTCTCCAGAGTTGGACTCCCAATGAAAGACATATTGCAGTATTCATGCCCTCTGGTGCCCTTCTTAAGTAAATATAGCCCAGAACTGTGCTTTTATATACAGCTGACTTATGAACAATGTGGGTGTAGGGGTGCCAACCCCCTATACATTCAAAAATTCACATATAATTTTACAGTCAGTCCTCCATACCTGTGGTTCCATGTCCATGGATTCAACTGACTGGTTCATGGAGTACTGTAGCACATATTGCTTGAAAAAAAAATCTAGGTATGAGTGAACCCATACCTTTCAAACTCATGTTGTTCAAGGGTCAACTGTAGTCAACCAATATATCTTTCAAAAATAAAAGTAAAATGAAAAGTTTACAGAGAAATTCAAAGAGAATTTCCAGCCAGCATACCTGCATTACAAGAAAATTAATATTGTGTATTTAAAGCAACAATAATGTTCTATGAAGACCCAAATACATGTAAAGCAAAAGTGTCTAAAACAGCACGCATAAAGAAAAGGGAGTAAATGGAGTTACATGTTGTTCAGTTCTTACTTTACTGGGGAATTAATAAAAGTGATATTATTATTCAAGGGCAGTTAATCAAGTATTCAAAAAGTATTTATATGTTAATCTGCTTGATAAACACTAAGAACTCATAAAATAATCTGTAACTAATAATAGAAAATATTGACTCTAAAATATCTAACATGAAAGGAACAGGAGAGAATAAAACATGAAATAGAGGTTCAAAGACAAAATGAATAACAGTAATATAAACATGAATATATAAGGAATTACATTAAAAATAAATAGACTAAAAATAATAATCATAAGACTAGCATGGTCAAACTGAATCAAAGAAAAACAAAAATAAATCTATATATGGCTCACCAGCATAGAACTTAAAAACAAAAAGCATGAAATAAATTCAATCATGAAAACACTAACCAAAAGAAACCTGTTATTGCTATATTTTTATCAGCCAACTTAGATGCTAGGAGAGGAAATACTACTGTTTCCTCATAATTTATCTTAAAAATATATAAGGCAAACCTGAGAACTGAATGAAAGACAAATCCATATTCAGTGGAATTTTAACACTACTCTTGAAAGAGCTGAGAGAAATAGCAGACACACACGTATAAGCGTACACAAGAACACAGAAGTGAAAAATGACAATACACAACCACAGACTAATTGACATATATAGAACTTTTGCTTTTAACTGCACCTGTAATATTAAAAAACTAAACATTTACTTGCTAAGCTGTAAAGGAAGTCTCAATAAATGTCAAACCATTCATATAATTCTTGGTACTTTTTCTAGATCTATAATAAAAGATAACTTGGAAATTCCCAATTATTTGGAAAGTACACTGCATATTACTGACTAACTCATGGGTAAAAGAAATCACTACAGAAATTAGAACTTTAGTGTGGATATGACACATCAAACCTCATGAAATTGTAAATTGTTTAGAGAGAAATATAAAGCATATAATACACATAAACACATATCTGTATATATGAAGATCTGAAAATACCTGATGAATTTTGAGGCTTTTATAATAATTCATGATTGAACATTTACCTCATGAAGCTGGATTTTTGAAAAGTATATCAAATTAACAGAAATTAGAAAAGAGGAATAAGTAAAAACAAGAGGAGATATTAGTTAAATGGAAAACACAAACACAGCAGAGAGCATTGATCCAGGCTAACCTTTGTTGTTTGAAACTATTAATAAAATTGATAATCCCCTAGCAAGACTGATCACTTATAGAAGAAAACATAAATTGCTAATAACAAGGAAAATATCATGACTTAGACACCCTAATGTGATAAGGCAATAAACAAACAAAATAAATAATCAGATAACAGACATAAACTGAACACCAAGAAAATTAACTGAACACCAAGAAAATAAATGAATTTCACAGGCACAGTTTAGAATGAAAGAAACCAGACACAGCTTGAATACTGTATGATTCGTTTATATCAAGTATGAAAGCAGTCAAAACTAGCTGTCAGAAGTGAATGGCTGAACGAATGAACAGTCTTTACCCTTCATAACAGTGGGAGGCATCTTTTGTTAGTGTTGTCGGGGAGAGGGTTCCTGGGCACTTGGTATTTTTTGTGCTTTGATCAGAATGCTGGATACATGAATATGCTCACTGTACAAAAGTTAATAGAAATAAACTTATGAGTTTTGTACCTCTTTGGTACACATATTAACATACATACAGATAGTATGGATGTCCAAATTGAGATGAATCATTATCTCCTTGGTAATTGCTGGCGGCATCACCTTGTGCATGGTAACTGAATTGTAGCCTTCCTCTGACACCAAAAATAAATCTGTGAGATCACATTAATGTTGCAAACTTTGATTGGTTTTGTATTTTTATTTTGCTAACAATTCTAAGCTTGTAAATATATTAATTTAAGATTTTAATTTAAAATAAGAGGATCCTGGTGGGCTATAGTCCATGTGGTCACTAAGAGTTGGACACAACTGAGTGATAACACACACACACACATACTTTATTAAAAACAAAATTTTCTTTAAACTTTTCAATGGGAAATCATATTTTAAAATGCATTCATATGACCTGCTCAGTTTAATCTGGCTAATTTTCATGGCACTATCTCATATTTGGAACTAAATACCATATTTCAGTATATTAAGAAAACTAATGTAGAACAGTCTTTTAGTTGTGTGAATGGTGAATGTCAAAACAATAAATTCATCATTAGGTTACAAAAAATAATTACATAGTAAAGCTTTTCTTATAATATTATAATTCAGGAGGGATTTATAAATATAAAAAAATAAAGGCCCAAATTTATTGACAGAAAAACAAATTTAACCTAATAACACAATTACTTCATGACCCAAATTTATGTGGTTATTATGTACACAATATATGTTTATTAAATCTAGCTAAATAAGCAAGCATATTACATAAAATTATCATTTTTAAAATAGAAATTATGTTTGAGAGCAGTCAAGATATATATGCCAATCCAATATGCTATAGATGTATCTCCTACAAGGCTTTGAAGATTTAATCTTGGAAAAATACACTCCATGCTTTCTTCTATGTTTTTGTGTGTGAGTTTTCATTGTCAAAAGTAAGCTAAAAATTCACAGACGTGAATGTGAATGATGTACAACAATTAATAGTTAAAGAACACCTAGCGGATGAATTTGTGTGTGTTGAAACTAGAAGGCCCCATAGGACCATATTTCATTAAGCCAAAGTAGATTTATTCTGTGAGAATCAAATGTTCAAGGATAGTCTTAAATTTTGCCATTCTACAATTAACATCTAATTTGTAGAAGCTTAATAAAAGTGCATACTTCAGCAGAATACATCAATAAAGCAAATTTGTGTTAACAATTAACTTTTAGTCCATAAACCTTTTTGATAATCAGTTATCTGTCAGAGATCTAGAGTCGATTAGGTCATAGAGTCTTCTCTCAAGAGGGTTACTTCTAATAGGGAGACACACATTCACTAGCAATTTTTATTGATGAGATAAAACTAACATTTATTTTCTCTATTCTTAAATACTTAAACACAAGTACTAAGTTGGTCAATTTAAGATTACCTGGGAAATATAATTCATGCTTTTCCAGTGTGCCTATGTTGGTCTCTTTGGCAACTGCACTAAGCAACAACATGAAGAACTCAGAATATATTACAAATTATTACCATTTTGAGGGTCACCATTTATCATGTGAATGATATGTAGAAATGATAGTTATTAAAATAACTTTGATTTGTCTTCATGATTTATTGAACAGCAAATATCTTTTGTCTGATTACTGAATAGTTTTCTCAAGATATATCTATCATGGCTGTCTGAAATAACACATCAATCATGTATATTGATCTTAAGAGTTAGATAAGTTAATCCTCAACAAGAAAAGCGAAGGAATAATTAACAACTCCTGGAGAGCATAGCTGAGTCTTAGGAAGCTAGTGCTACATGTAGTGTGAAAAATACATTCAAATATTATGTTTGTTTTTGGAAAACACAAAATTATTCATTTTTATAACACTCACTGCACACAAATACTTCAACGAGTTGTCATGCCTGGTAGATACAGAACAAAGATCAAATATCTTCTGTTTTCTGTGCTTAGTTGCTCAGTCATATGGAGTAAAAAAAAATGTAGGATTCTAAAAAAAATTTTTTTTAAGTACATTGGGACAAAGAAAGAAAGAAAAGTGTGTGTAATAATATTAGTATTGTGGAACTCAAGCCAGTAATACCTGTTTCCACCTCCAAGGAAGGAGTCCCACCTCATGGAGGACAGCAAAGAACGTAACAATGCCTGCCACCAGGAACCAGGGTGTCAAGCCACTGGATGGTTTGGGATAGCCAAGGAAGGCAAGACATACACAGTGGATGAAACAACGCTTTAGTCACAAGGAGAGGAGACAGAGCAGGATTGCCTTCAGTGGTCAGCGGCAGCCCACTGGGCCAGTGGATCTCCTCCGGCAGCCTTCCTTCTTACACAGCAGGAAAGGACCTGGTTCCTGCCATGCAGGGAACTGGAGTGTTAATGAGATTGGCTGGATACCAAAAGAAGTACACGCTGAAGATAAATATGAGAATATGGGTCTGGAACAGAGAAAGCTATTTCTACACCAGGTAATCAGCCCAGTTCAGACTACAGGGCCCTTTATTTCTAGGTAAGGAAGTGTTCCAGGCTTGACGATCACTCTTATGCAGGCACCCAGAGTCAAAAGATTACAAGGAGGAAACTGTCTTTTCCAATAAGGACAGACTGGTACTTTCCAAAGTAATAAATAAAATAAAATACAATTTTCTCAGGGCCGAGTCATGCTATAACAATTGGCTGAGGACAAACTGCTTTAAAGAGGGCTTGGAATTCCAAAGATTTATTTTCTTAGATTCTGCATATGCTATTATGTTGAATTATTTCTTGTATGTTTCTAACTTTTTTATCCCCTAATATATTTCCCTAATTATGTCTTAGTACAGTTCAGAGTATATGCCTTAAAGTACTCCAAAAATTTTACTCTTTAAAAAAAAATCACCATTTAGCCCCATTAAACATTACCCCCAAAATGAAGATATTAAAATGATGAGAATTTTCTTCCTTTCTTTTAACATCAAAGAGAATGAAAGCAAAATTACTACATGTAGGTGTTTTGTAGCCTAGTGTGAACACACTCTCCTTTCTTGCAAAGAAGAAAAATCTCCCAAATCTAGATATGAGTACATTGTGGTGATATTTACATTCAAATGGAGATAGGATCTTAAAGGGTTTAGCTAGAGCTATTTGCTCATCAGGACAATAGGCCCATCAGGACTCATCCTTTAAAGTATTCCATTTCTTTAGAACAGAATCTAATTGTTTCTTGAATGATCCTTGTGTTTTGCCTCAGCAATTGTGCCTGATAGACCATTCCATATGTTTATAATGTTCTAAGTAGGATGAAAAAATCTTGCAAACATCTGTTATGGGTTGTTTAAAAAACAAAAAACAAAAAACTCTCATCTATATCCCTTGCAATTGTTACATTTCTGGAAACGGGCATCATTCAATTGATACCACATATTAATAAAATAGTATGTGGTTTGATCAATGCATTGTTGGTAGTTTTATTTGAGTACTTTTCATGATATTAAATCCTAAGCTATTAGGAATTAGCATGATCTTGATTTTTCCTCTACTATAAAAATAAAAGAATAAAATAACTATTTTCATCAATACAAGGGAAGAATTGAAAAAACATAAAGCTGTTATTTGATGCATTAATCAATCTTTGTTTGTTATAGGTTGTGCTATCCTAGAGGTGAAGAAAATAGAGCCATAACAAAGTAAGGTAAGTAAAATGCTTTTAAAATGGAAGAACTCAAATTACCCCTCATTTCTTTCTTTCTATGCTTTTATTAATAGTAATAATCCATTCATCTTGGCCTTAAACTCCTGATTTTTATTATTCTTTGTTTTGAATGTCTAAATATTATTTATATTTCCTTGTGTTATTAGTATATTTTCATAAGCCACTTCAAACTTTTACAGAAAGAGCCAAAGTATAAACAAGAATAATATTAATAAGGAAAATGTTATAAACATTTATAACATTTTTAGGACATTTGTTTACATAAACTTGTATGACTCTTAACAACAACCTATAGATCTTGCTTTTCACATCACACTGAAAAGCAGAATGAAATTCAGATGAATAAAATAGCTTATCCCTAATAGCAACATTGGGTAGAATCTAAATCTTTGGGTTACAGCAGTGGTGCCCAATCTTTTTGGCAGCCATTTCTTGGAAGACAATTTTTCCATAAACTGAGGAGGGGGTGTCTGGGGATGATTCATTTCATTTATTGTGTACTTTCTTTCTATTATTATTGTATCACCTCCACCTCAGATTATCAGGCAATAGATCCCAGAGGTTGGGTCCCCTGGGTTACAGGATTATTTCTGTGCATTGATCTTCCATATAAATGTTGTCTAATTTTATATATTTTTATTTAGTTAATATTGACATAACTAGATTCAAATCTATGGTATAGTAGGCTTATCAAATTTTTAAATACATTTTAGTGTGTATGTATCCATCAAGGATATAGAACTTATAAGAACTCTGAGGAAATATGTAACACCAAATAAAGAAGGTATTGAGAGAAAAAGGGAAGGGATTTTGAAGCTCAGCCCATATCTTATCTAATTGGCATACTTCATTGGCTAAAAACATCAGGGACCTACAAATGACTACTGACCAGAACACTCCAGGAAATATTCTTGCATTTTAGTGAGGAAAGTAAACACCAATTCTAGATTGCACTGATTCTCATAGTAGATGATGCATAAACCTAGGTTTGACTTAGCAGTTTAGGCCTTAGGTTCTCTAAATCTATGAACAATTTTCATGATCCTATCATGCAGGACCTACCACACTTTACAGGAACACTAATGGTGGGTTAGTGAGTGCACTTCTTGAAAGTCAGACATGAAGATCTTACTATCTGAGCAAACACAGATACCATGTGATGCAAGAAGTCAAGAAAGACAAGAGAGAAAAATAGGAAGAGAGAAAAATGATAGAGAAAAATAGGAACCTGGGGACTATAGTAAGTCAATGCTCTTTCCATATCAGAGAACTTACATTGAATCTTACATTCAACAGACTCTTGTATTCTACATCATTCTGCTTGTCAAAAATAATCTGTAGTCTCCTAAAAATCACAAAAACCAGTAATTTGCTTTGATGAAAACTAGCCGGATTTATACACATAGTCTCTCAGAGATTTGGTGGTGGCAATAAAAGGATTAATTGTCTCTCAACTACTTCAAACTGTACAATACTATATTTTGGGAGGGGAGAGTTATGTTACTAGATCAAGTTGAAACGCAACACAAAACACAATAACCCTATGGCCTCAGTTGGAAACAGAGCTTTGGCACTTCCTAGCTGTGTGATTTTAAACAATTCAATCTTCCATTTTACAGAAGCACTGAGGGCATTTCAATTCAGAAATATGTTTGACGACCATACAATTTTCCAGAATCTAAATTCAAGGTCTTTTTATCAAAGGAGGCAGAATTTTCTCTCATTCACTCATCACAAAGATTTCAGTACTTAATTATCAACACTAGTGGTAAAAATGCCAAATTAAATAAATGTAGTCATAAACAGGGCTTCCCTTGTAGCTCAGTCAGTAAAGAATCTGCCTGCAGTGCAGGAGACCTGGGGTTCAATCCCTGGGTTGGGAAGATCCCCTGGAGACGGAAATGGCAACCCACTCCAGTATCCTTGGAAAATCTCATGGACAGAGGAGCCTGGTGGGCTGAAGTCCACGGGGTCGCAAAGAGTCGGGCACGACTGAGCAACTAACACTAACTAACACTAAGTAATAAACAAGAATATTTTTGTTTTTTCACTTTAAGAAGCACACACAGAGAAGCAATAGTCTATATGCACACACAGAGAAATTTGTTGAATTCCTGGAGTATAAGAGCTTCACCAAAGACAGTGGCAAAATATTTGACCATGATATTCAATAATGAGGCAGGGGACAGTAAATCTGGGGAAGATAGGAAAAGTGATGTTACAAAATACCCCTAGAAGTTTACAAATACAAAAAAATGTTTCATTATGCTTGACCTTGTGTTGTTGAGTGACTTTTTAAATTTTTTTCAGAGTAAACCTCACAGTCATCATCAAATGGCCTGCAGAGTGAAAACAGTCTTAAAATACATTTTCGATGTTTTCATAATTATGCCTAAATTCTTCTTGGAAGGAACAAGAACCGTAACCAAGGATTTCTTCTCATAATGAAGTGTTTTCCTTCTCACTGTTCTTTTCATCTCCTTTCCTTTTCATGTTTCTGTTAGGAAACAGAAGACCGCCTTCACGCAACATCTCTGGTGTGGAATGCTAATGAGGCGATTTGGGGAGGAAACTGAGCTACAAGCATCACAGCTTCCGTGGGTTTGAAATTTTGGGTATATGTGCATAATCTCTTCAGTGACATTCACCCTAAACTCTCAGTTCTCAAAGCAAATTTACTCTTTAAAATAAATATTATTATCACTATATAAAATAATAGAAGCTTGATGGTAAAACATATGAAAGACATAGAAAAGTAAAGCAAAATAATCTGCTCATAGTCTTATATTCAAGAAATTCATCATTCATTTGTGAGTGACACATTCGTTTCTTTAGGAAACATGAGTAGTTTATCCTGTGCCAAGTCCTGTGCAAGAATGGACAACCCAATCTGCCAGGCCCCCGGGGTGTAGATGTCATTGCAATATGATATATAAATATACTAGTAAAATACATCTCTTGAACCCCTAAGGACATCCTATATGTGAGAATGTGACAGACTACCAACACACTGTAGTGGACTGCATGCGTGAGTGCTGTCACTTCAGTCGTGTCTGACTCTTTGTGACTCTAAGGACTGTAGCCCACCAGGCTCCTCTGTCCATGGGATTCTCCAGACAAGAACACTGGAGTGGGTTGCGATGCCCTCCTCCAGAGGATCTTCTTGACTCAGGAATCAAACCTGTGTCTCCCGCCTCTCCTGCACTGCAGGTGGATTCTTTATTCCTGAGCCACAGGGGAAGCTATGGTGGATGGCATTTGCTCTCAGTTCCTTTTCTGAGTTGCTCATTTTGAAAAACTTCCTGAGCTTTATTATGTGTCTGATGCACGCATGATTTCAGCTGCTTTGTATTTTCAAACCTTTTCTTGATAAATGGAACTAGTTCACAAATTTTATTTTGAAACCCATTCCCTTGACATTAAGCATCAAGTTTTAATAACTGGTAACAAATTAGGTGAATGGAGAACGTTTATGGCATTTAGGTTATTAAGACATTGGAAGTGAAGTCATCTATTTGGAACTAAAACATTAGCTCAACCACAACTTCAGGAGACAAATTGAGATCTTGTGGAATAATACTTTCGCAAGATAGAAAACTCATTTAAGTTGGTTACACAGGTTTCTGTGGTTTTCTGTTCAGTAGCAAAGTGGGTTCCTCAACAGAAATATTATTAACATAACTAGAATTGGCAGTAGTTAATGTGAGTCCAAACTTAGGTTCAAGTTCTGGCTGTGTGACCTTAAATAACTTCCATAACCTCCATCTCTTCTGTGAAAACTGCAGTCAGTAATACTTTTCGTAAGCAGATGTACAAATGAATACGCGGTGTTCAGGGAGCGTGACACTTCAACTGCTCTGCATCGTCTATCACCCTACCTTTCTTTTCAAGCTGCAACACTAATGCCATAGGGTTCCCTGAAAATCTCATGTATCACATTTTCCAATCACTGGTATTACGTGAAAAAGCCACAGATAGGCCCTCGACTCTCAATAAGAACAACCACCACCACCAGAGTAACACAATTTGGACTGTTTTGAAACTGTTTTCACTATGCATTTTCCAGGCACTGCCTTTTGTAAGAGGAAGTCACCAGGGTTTTTAAAATCTGTGTGGAGTTTGAGTATGTTGGTCCAGAAATAAAGTCAAATTCTTAAAAAAAAAAAAAGTGTTTTAGTTCTTTCTGTTTTTGTTGTTGCTCCATGATAATGCTTCATTCTTAGTCTTCGGGAACATAAACTAAGCCATCAGGAAAATCTTGAAAAGAAAACTATTAGGTAAGTGAGAGTTGAGAGGGAGAATGCAAATCAAATGAAAACTTAAGCCGCCTTCTGGATCTTTCAAAATAAACACTGACCCTAGACAACGGTTGAATGAGTGAGACCATTAGAGTTACATATGCTCTATGTGGAGTTTTGAATATTAAATCTAGTTACTTGGCAGCCTGGGAGACAAGCTGCATGTTTTCATATTATTTTCCTGTTTGAGAACAAGGTGCTAAGTTTAGTGACCTCAGTTATTTAAGGCAGTTTTTAGTCTTAAGCTTAATACAACAGTTAGGACTAACATTAATCAAATGACTAATACTTACAGGTCTTTTATAATTACTAGACAATGCTATAAAAGCTTTGCATGTATTATCTCATTAAACATTCCAAAATGCTACTCATTTGACATGATCTGTATTTCCATCATATAGAAGTAGAAATGAAGGCAGGGCTTGTTAAGGAACTTGTCCAGGAACCCCCCTGCTAGTCAACAGTAGAAATACATTTCACGTCTACGGTTCCTAACAGAAGAGTCAGCTGTCTTAAATGATTCACAGAGCAGCGGGAAGTGTAAATGCTTCAGAAGCTCGTGAGAAGCCTTTCTCAGATCTCAGCCAGCAGTGAGTGATTTAGGAGAAGGCTGTAGAACCCCTAAGTACACAACAGGCTTTTAGTGCTCTAAAGTCTCCCACTTTTAATGCATCTCGCCTTTCATGTTTCATTGGATCATTTTGGGTAGCTATCAAGCAGGAGTGAAAAGACATGCTCAGTGATGCATGCCTAAATTAGATTTGCTCTTATTGCTTTATTTACCCTGTCATGATAAATCATAACATTTCCATCCTCTGGTTAACTGTGTATTAAAATGACATCAGATGGCAACACTTTAGTGGGCAGAAAATTAAAAGACTGATTTTTTTCCATGAGCAACATTTAACTTTCAACTCTATTTCCCTCTGAACATTTATGGTGGGTTTTCAAAAATCCTGTCCTTTAACCTTGACATCCTTTAAGCTTGACAATAGTCACTGTCAGGTAAAGAAATCAGGAGTAGTTATGACAGTCCGGTAAAACAAAATACCAATCAACTCAAGGAAAATCCTGTTTACTGATGAATTTGCTTCATTGTGACAGGTCTTCAAATATATAAAGAGTTATTTTTAATTTTCATAAACTCAAGTGTTTCTACCTTTCCTGACATTCCATAGTTACACACATTGCTCTGTGTGTAGCTGATCCTAACTGTGTATACTGAGCTTCCCAGGTGGTTCAGTGGTGAAGAACCCACTTGCCAATGCCCGAAACTCGGGTTCAATCTCTGGGTCAGGAAAAATCCCTTGGAGAAGGAAATGGCAACCAACTCCAGTATTCTTGCCTTGGAAATCCCATGAACAGAGGGGCCTGGTGGGCTACTGTCCTTGGGGTTGTAAAGAGCGGGATATAACTTAGTGACTGAACAACAATTGCATAAGCTACCTCTTCCATTCATAATTCCCGTCTCAATCGGTCATCTGAATATTTTAGGGAACTTATATATCACCTTTTCCTTGTTATTTTATTTTCTGAAATTATCAAATAATTTATGTATATTGGCATCTTATACAACAAGTAATTCTCTGGAAACTTTCCCAAAATACTAGTTTTATTTCCATTGTCCCCAAAATGGTAAGGGAAAGAAGTAGTTATTCACTTAGTCATGTCTGACACTTTCCAACCCCTTGGACTGTAGCCCATCCATAGGCTCCTCTGTCGATGGGATTCTCAAGGCAAGAATAATGGAGTGGGTTGCTATTCCCTTCTCCAGGGGATCTTCCTGACCTAGGGATAGAACCTGGGTTTCCCGCATTGCAGGAAGATTCTTTACCATCTGATCCACCAGGGAGCTAAATGTTAATTCGAATTCCACCCTGTATAATATATTAACAATGGGAAATTAAAAGGCATGGCTAAACATTTGGAAATTTTTTTAAAAGCAGAGAAAAATGACAAATAAAAGATTATAAGGGTGAGCAACAATGGAATCAGCATCTGCTTGTGTTTGTTTGTCAATATAAAGGATTCTAGAAGTTGGGTCTCAGTGAACCAAGAAGAAAATATTAAATGTATGAAATAATGTAAATGTTAAACATAGCATGAATGCAAATGATGAAAATAAAATTTAGGTTTTGTGGTTAAAGAAGACAAGACAGAAAGAATTAAATCCAGTATTAAAAGGGAACAGCTCTGAATTATTGTAGGGTGGGGTGGGCAAAGCAGGGAGAGAAGGGAGTTTGGAGTGTTCTAATTCTCAGGTCCTTGTATTATCCAGAAAGAATAAAAAGATATTATTTATGCTTAAATTTTTAAGTTAAATATGAATATTAAAATTTTATAGGCAACTACAAAATAATAAAAAAAATATAGTATGCATAACTGTCATGTTAATTAAGAAAAAAATAATTAAACACTGAATGAAAATGCAATCCAAATAAACAGCACAAAATGAGGAAAGAAAGGAATAGGGGAAAAATAAGACAGAAAACAAATATTGTAGTAGAAATCAAATCATGTATAACCATTCTCTTGGGTTTCCCTGATGGCTGAGATGTTAAAGAAACTGCCTGCAATGCAGGAGATCTGGGTTCTATCCTTGGGTCAGAAAGATTCCCTGGAGACAGGAATGGCAACCCACTCCAGTATTCTTGCCTGGAGAATTCTATGAACAGAGGATCCTGGTGGGCTACAGTCCATGGGGTCACAAAAAGTGGGACACGACTAATATAGCACATATAACAGTTATTTTAACACAGTTTAAATGAACTGACATTTTCAATACACATAACAACTGAAATAATTTGGGAAGTTTAAATATGAATGATAAAAGAAATACTTCTAGAGTAAAATATATGATATTTTTATAATGAGATTTAAAATGTTGCTTTAAGGAAGATAAATTTAAAGAAGGGAAATAATAAATTCAACAATTTTAAATGTAAAATGTACTTATTAATGAATATCACAAAAAAAACAAAAAAACATATCCACAAAAAAGTAAAATACAATGAACTTATTTTATTACCAAATTATTTATATTTATATCCAGGATAAATATTTTTTAAAAATATCTTTCTATAAATCAGGAAATAGGGCAAGCAAACCAGCTGAAAACTGAGTAAAGGTATAGCTATAATTTCATGGAACTGGAAATATAAGTAATCGCTATACATGAGTACACTCTCAACTATTAGGTAAACAAGAAATGCAAAATAAAATTTACATTTACCATATGGAGAAAAGGCAGAGGAACCAGAGATCAAATTGCCAACATCCGCTGGATCATCGAAAAAGCAAGAGAGTTCCAGAGAAACATCTATTTCTGCTTTATTGACTATGCCAAAGCCTTTGACTGTGTGAATCACAATAAACTGTGGACAATTCTGAAAGAGATGGGAATACCAGACCACCTGACCTGCCTCTTGAGAAATCTGTATGCAGGTCAGGAAGCAACCATTAGAACTGGACATGGAACAACAGACTGTTTCCAAATAGGAAAAGGAGTATGTCAAGGCTGTATACTGTCACCCTGCTTATTTAAATTCTATGCAGAGTATATCATGAGAAATGCTGGGCTGGATGAAACACAAGCTGGAATCAAGATTGCCAGGAGAAATATCAATAACCTCAGATATGCAGATGACACCACCCTTATGGCAGAAAGTGAAGAAGAACTAAAGAGCCTCTTGATGAAAGTGAAAGAGGGAGAGTGAAAATGTTGACTTAAAGCTCAACATTCATAAAACAAAGATCATGGCATCCGGTCCCAACACTTCATGGCAAATAGATGGGGAAACAGCGGAAACAGTAGCTGACTTTTTCTGGGCTCCAAAATCACTGCAGATGGTGATTGCAGCCATGAAATTAAAAGAAGCTTACTCCTTGGAAGGAAAGTTCTGATCAACCTAGACCGCATATTAAAGAACAGAGGCATTACTTTGCCAACAAAGGTCTGTCTAGTCAAGGCTATGGTTTTTCCAGTGATCATGTATGGATGTCAGAGCTGGACTGTGAAGAAAGCTGAGCACTGAAGAACTGATTATTTTGAACTGTGGTGTTGGAGAAGACTCTTGAGAGTCCCTTAGACTACAAGGAGATCCAACCAGTCCATCCTAAAGGAGATCAGTCCTGGGAGTTTATCTGAAGGACTGATGTTGAAGCTGAAACTCCAAAACTTTGGCCACTTGATGCGAAGAGCTGACTCATTGAAAAGACCCTGATGCTGGGAAAGATTGAGGGCAGGAGGAGAAAGGATGATAGAGGATGAGATGGCTGGATGGCATCACCAACTCAATGGACATGAGTTTGGGTGAATTTCAGGAGTTGGTGATGGACAGGGAGGCCTGGCGTGCTGCAGTCCATGGGGTCGCAAAGAGTCGGACACGACTGAGTGACTGAACTGAACTGATGGCCAAAACCTTAAAATCTGATTGTTTTTAAAAACAATTGTTTTCAAGATTGAGTATCCACGGGATTGTTATCCACATTTGTTAGGAGTGTGATAGGATATAGAATCATTAAAATTCAATTAGGTACTGCCTAGTACAGTTGAATATGCACATATACTACAAGCCAACATTTAAATATAGGCATATATATGAAAAAGTGAAAGTATTAGTGGTTTACTCATGTCTGACTCTTTGTGACCCCATTGCCTGTGGCCTGCCAGGAGCCTCTGTCCATGGAATTCTCCAGGCAAGAATATGGGAGTGTAGCCATTCCCTTCTCCAAAGGATTTTCCTGACCCAGGGATCAAACCCAAGTCTCCTGCATTGAAGGCAGATTCTTTACCATCTGAACCACCTGAGAAGCCTATAGATAGATGGATCGACAGATAGATCTATATCTGCATATATCTAACTATGTTTATTTATATAGATAGATATATACACAGATTAAAAACATATACATATATAAGTACACACATGTAAACCGTTGTGGGTATAGACACATATACCCACACACAGAAAAGATATACTGAATGTCCATCTTTAGTAGATCTACATATTTTGGGTTATTCATACAATGAGATATTATTTACTAATGAGATTTGTGGAAAAAATACTCTGCATCACATTATAACATTATTTAGTCATCACAACTATTTAAAATACCACACTGTATCTATCATTTTAGAGAAATAGGAAATATCTTATTCTTCCCCTGAATTCATCATAAGTTAAAACATAAGAAGTGATTACATATATACTCAGGTACAGCAAGTACAATTATTAGAATCACTCTTTGAATCAGCAGTAAGAAACCTGGCTGGTCATACAACCTGCCAGTTAAAGTTGAATGACATTTCAAAAATAACTTTGAGGAAGAAATGAAGCATTTTCCTCTGTCCATTGAAAAAGGGAGTAGTTTCTCACATTTTAGGGACCAGAAAGAACAGTGGAGATAGTGAGTAATTTTTATTGAGAGTCAGATAAGTTTTCCATGTTATACCATGAACATTTTAACTATTAAAGAAGCTAGTATGAAATAAGGGTGATATATCAGATTTAGATAGTCATTAAAATAATTATTTCCACAGAAAATTATTTGATTATTTTTCACGAGCAAATTCTGGCACTGGGTGTTTCCATTATTACAATAAATAAATTTGATGACTTAGAAGTGATCATTTAAGCAAGTTTTGAGTAATACTCAGCAAAAACATTTGCTTTATTATTGGTGAGACAGAGGAAGTGGGTGTACAATTTTCATTTGTATTCAAAATATATACTCTTTTGCCAGTTAAATTGTACTTTCCTCCTCCAAATATTGTCTGGAGATTTAACTAGCATTTTATTTACTTTAGCCTGTCCGAAACTACTTGAAATCTCTCATAATTTAAACTTTTGCTTTTTCATTCAATCAACAGTTAAATGCTACTTTTGATTTTGTGTAATACGCTATTAAGAATGAAATAAAGTGTAGCCTCATATAGAATCATTTTGGATTATATTATATTCTAATACTACCTTTCCAGGTTTATTTTTAATTACACTGTACTTCTTGGAGTAGAATAATTCATACTACAAATCATTTTGATAAACATTTTGATATCATTGATCAACAAGTAAAAATTACTGGGTTCTTGAATGACTTGCTTTTGTAACAATATTGGAGTGAAACTTCTTTCCTTAGGGGAAGTTAAAAAAAAAAAAATCTCCAAATGTTCAGATGCATAAATTGCCTTCAAAGCCTGGCAGTGAGGAGAGAGGGCGTCACTAAGTGCCTCACTGGCTCCCGGCCATGCCGTGGATGACAGCAGGTTACTCAGCTTCTTGTGGCTTGAGCTCTGATATACATTACAGAGTAAAGATTCGAGTGGAACTATTGATCAGAGACAATTTTCTCTCATAGAGAGATAGGCTTTAGCTACCTTTTGACCTTGCTATTGAAACTAGTCAGTAAGAAAAATGTGCGTTTAGTTTCAGGGTTATAGCAGAGAAGGAAAATAGTCCTCAAATGGCATCATTAGATTCTGCAAGAATGTGCTCTGAACTATCATGTGAAATTAATTAATGAAACAGTTTGTGTGTTTAGTCACTAAGTCCTGACTCTTTCTGACCCCATGGACCATAGCCTATCAGGCTCCTCTGCCCATGGGATTTTACAGGCAAGAATATTGGAGTGGGTTGCCATTTCCTTCTCCAGGGGATCTTCCCGACCCAGGGACTGAACCCACATTGCCTGAATTGCAGGCAAAGTCTTTACCACTGAGCCACTAGGGGAGCCCTTCTGGGGTCTAACTGCTGTTTCAGTTTTTCCTCACCTAACATAGAAGCTCTATAACGAACTTCAAACTGAAACACTAACTTCGGTTGGTAGTATAATTTTCTATATTTGAGAATAAACATGACTGAGAAAACTTAATGTTTAGGCTAAGTTTAGGGTTGCCGTATCAGCATAGTATTGAACACTTTCTTGTTCTCTAAGATCACAAACAAATCTTGCCTATTTTAATATTAATATAACTATCCTGTGATAGTGAGAAAAACCTGGTCCAGAACATGAACTTGGAAATTAATTTCCGGACTGAGCTATGGAAAGATCGTGCACATGGGATGTTCCCAGCACCCTTCACAAAGCTTCATGTTTCATCATGCTTTCCAGCTAGCACAGATTTTTGAAGCTAGGCTTGTTTCTCTGCCTGACTGACTTCAAAACTCAGGAGGAAAAGATCCTCGAACATGCAAATCCAAATCCCAGGGCAAAGCAAAGCCCAAACTACTCTTCTCTTGAATTAGTTCAATCCAATCTCTAGAACTCTGGCCAAATGAAATGCTGGATCTTTCCCTGGAGACAGGAAGCAGAAAGAGCACAAAGTTCTAATAGGAGCCAAGTGTTGTTAATCACTCAGTCATGTCCAACTCTTTGCAACCCCATGGACTGTAGCCTGCCAGGCTCCTCTGTGCATGGAATTCTCCAGGCAAGAATATTGGAGTTAGTTGCCATTCTCTTTTCCAGGGGAGCTGCATGACCCAAAGACTGAAACTGGGTCTGCTGCATTGCAGGCAGATTCTTTACCATCTGAGTTACTAGGGAAGTCAAACAGGAGACAAACGTGGTCATTTCTATGGGAAAATTTGATCTAAATGCAAAAACCAAGACACAAAGTATTGTGTCTGCTTTTTTTTTTTTTTTTTTTTGCATTTACCACTTCAGCTTCCACAAAGCACACATCCACAATGTTAATTAGATGAACATGTAAATTAACATTTAGGTTAGTTCTAGGAAAGCAACCAGGTACATGGGAATTTACCTGCCCAATACTGTTAATAATATAATAATTCACTGGACATGTTTATTTTAGCGTAGTCCTCATACTACACATTCCACAGTGTCCTACTTCCAGTATAGTTTTCCTTTATGAAGGCACTCAAAATAGATACAGTTGAAACAAGATGGTTAGAAATTAGGTAATGATCTTTCTCTCAGTTCAGTCCAGTTCAGTCGCTCAGTCGTGTCCCTATTTGCTGCTAACTCACTTCAGTCGTGTCCGACTCTGTGTGACCTCATAGACGGCAGCCCACCAGGCTCCCTCATCCCTGGGATTCTCCAGGCAAGAACACTGGAGTGGGTTGCCATTTCCTTCTCCAACTCTTTGCGACCCCATGAATCGCAGCACGCCAGGCCTCCCTGTCCATCACCAACTCCCAGAGTTCACTCAGACTCACGTCCATTGAGTCCGTGATGTCATCCTGCCATCTCATCCTCTGAAATCCCCTTCTCCTGCCCCAATCCCTCCCAGCATCAGAGTCTTTTCCAATGAGTCAACTCTTCACACGAAGTGGGCAAAGTACTGGAGTTTCAGTTTCAGCATAATTCCTTCCGAAGAACACCCAGAACTGATCTCCTTCAGAATGGACTTGTTGGATCTCCTTGCAGTCCATGGGATTCTCAAGACCTTTCTCTACTTATATTTATTTTCTTGTCTGAGTTCTCAGAATGTGCTCAAATTATGTCTTTAACATTTTCAGCAATTTTGTTAAGATTGCTCTGTTTGTAACAGAGGTAGCAATTATTTCTATTCTATCTATGCTGCTCACCTAATCATTTCAGAAAACACAATTTTCCTCATTAACCTCTTTGCATAAGGTCTTATTAAGAAATGACAACAGACGAGATTGGGCGCGTTCAGAGTGGTATGGCCATAGACAACCCAGAGGGATGGTACGGGAAGGGAGATGGGAGGAGGTTCAGGGTGGGGAACACGTGTATACCCGTGGCAGATCCATGTTGATGTATGGCAAAACCAATACAATATTGGAAAGTAATTAGCCTCCAATTAAAATAAATAAATTTAAATTAAAAAAAGAAAAAAACAAACAAACAAAAAAAGAAATGACAACAGGGAGATAACCAAGAATTAATTGTCAGGTTTGTGGAAATAAAAGAAATTTGAAGTTCCATACATATCAAACAAGCTGGGTCACTTCAATACCCCAACTCTTACCCTATCAATCCCCAACCCAACCCTGCACCAGAATTGTTTCTACTGTTCTTTAGGAGCAAAAAAATGCGAGTCAGTCCCCACACATAACTCTAGTCTCCAGTGAGTGCAAACACAGGTAAACCTCCTTTGTTCTTAAGGAAATACTTGCAAAGTTATTGCTCCTCTGTTCTCATAAAGGGCTTCTCCGGTGGCTCAACTAGTAAAGAACCTGCCTGCTAATGAAGGAAACACAGGAGACTTGAGTTGGATCCCTGGATCAGGAAGATCCTCTGGAGAAGAAAAATGGCAACCCACTAGTATTTTTGCCAGGAGAATCCCATGGACAGAAAAGCCTGGTGGGCTACAGTCCATGGGATTGCAAAAAGTCAGACTTGAGTGAGCATGTATGCATGCACACACACAATTTGGGCCCATTTATGGGGCTTCCTGGTAGCTCAGATGGTAACGAATTTGCCTGCAGTGCAGGAGACTTGGATTTGATCCCTGTGTCAGGAAGATCCCTTGAAGAAGGGAATGGCAACCCACTCTAATATTTTTGCCTGGAGGATCCCACGGACAGAGGAGCCTGGTGGGCTAGAGTCCATGGGGTCGCAAAGAATCAGAAATGCAAGAGCGACTAAGCTCATTCTTATAAAATGCCACTGATTTATTGATTATTATTAATGATGGTCTTAAAATTATGATTTTTCCACTAAAAAAAAAACCCAACAACATTAAGAGAGGCAATTACAGCTAAAAATTTATATGTTAATTTATGCTAAAACAACACAGCTTTCAATAGTGACTATAGATATTTTTACCTACTAGCTTATTGTATCTGAGAGCAATCATTGGCTCATTGAATTTTTATAAGTTCAGGCTAGCAAAAAAAAAAAAAAAAAAGTAACTGATACAAAGCAACATGCAAAAAGCCTTAGTGTAAAACGAAAGTAATATGAACTGTTTGGAACCAATTATAATCGAAAATACACATTTTATTGACTTTGAACATTTTCCCACATTTTCATGTGCATATTTATTTTTCCTATTTCTGTCCTGTTTCTGTCTATTCCATTTGCTTTATGTTTTTACTCTTCTCTGCTGCTACTGCTGCTGCTAAGTCACTTCAGTTGTGTCCGACTCTGTGCGACCCCATAGACGGCAGCCCACCAGGCTCCCCCATCCTTGGGATTCTCCACGCAAGAATACTGGAGTGGGTTGCCATTTCCTTCTCCAATGCATGACAGTGAAAAGTCGAAATGAAGTCACTCAGTCGTGTCTAGACTTTGATTTTGGTCCTGGCTCTCCTAATATGCATGCGATAAAAAAGAATTTTTTGAACACTTTTATACAAGACCAATGGAATTGGTAAGTACTCTGGAAAATATAAAAGAAATAAATGATCTTGCTTTCAGGAACATTATGTTATAGTTTGGGGGATAAGACTAGCAAATCTAGTACAGAAAATCGAAATACAGTGTTTTTTTTCAAAGGGTTTGGATTAGTTACTTGCAGAGTAATAAATTACTTCACATTTAGCAGTTTAAACATTTATTATCTCAGAGGTTCAGTGATTCAACTTCAGCTAAATTGGGTACTTCCTACTCAGGGTCTCGTAAGATTGCATTTAAAATGTTGCCCAAAACTGTGGCCATCTGGAGATTTGATGATGGTAGACGCTGTAAGATTGCTCACCCATATGGCCATTGGCTGGAGACCTTATCTCCTTACTAGCTAATGTCAGGAAGCCTTTTATTTCCCCTTTCCAAAATGGGTTTTTGATAGCTGTATTTGCCCACAGTGACTGATCCAAGAGAGAGATAGAACAAGCCAGAAACTATAGCACTTCTATGACCTAGTCTTTGAAGTTGTATGTCAAGGCTTCTTCTTTGTTCTAGTGTCTAGAAGTCCTTAAGTCCTGCACATTATTGATGGAAGAAAAATTCAAGAACCTGTGGATATATATTACCACCAAAACATGAGAGCCTCTTCCCAGAGTCTAACCCATATGTGTGTGTGTGTGTGTGTGTCTCCTTCTCTCTGCTCTTTTTGCTCTACTTATTTTTTTTTCCTGTCTTGAGTGTACATCATTTGGTCAGTACCACAAAGGTCATTTGAGGCATGACAATGATGAACTATACCTGAGCCCTCCAATCCTGGGAAACAAAAATGATTAAAGAACTGTCTTCTCCATTGAAACACGTACCCTTGTTTCCCAGGAAGTGTCTCACTACGAAGAACCACCCTTCCCCACGTGACTTAGACTCATGGATGTCCTCTTGCTTTTCTGTGACAAAGCCAGACACAGACCCTGTGAATTCCCATTTTTTGCATCATAAATTATTAGCTGAACTATTTTGTCCTCATGGATCAATTGGAATAAAATGCTTGCTAAGCAAACTTTGTTTTAGCTTCTCTCCTTTCCTCAGGTCCCTGAACTTCACCCAGCCTCAGCTTGGACTAGTATATGTGTGTGCTAAATCGCTTCAGTTATGTCCAGCTGTTTATGACCCCATGGGCTGTAGCCCACCAGGCTCCTCTGTCCATAGGACTCTCCAGGCAAGAATACTGGCGTTGGTGCACAGCCCCTCCTTAGGAGTCCACTCCAGGAACAGGCTGACTGCAGGCTAAACATTCCATGGTCAGATCATGCTGCTTTTCCCCTTGCTCATCACTTTTCCCCATAATACTCAAAACAATGAATTTAGGGGATCCCTGGCATTTGTCTTAAGGATGTCTCTTATTCTCTATTTATTCATTGTTTCCATATTGTACTATGATCTTAAGTTATCAGGAAGGAAAATGTTAGACCGCCACAATCTTAACCAAAATTCTATGAATAGTCACATAATAAGCAATTTTGGCCAAACTGAAAGAACTTTTTGAATGGCAAGATAATCCTCTCCAAGTCTGTTAGAAGAGTAAAAATTAGATAAGCAGAGCTCTAACTGACTAAACTCATGAGTCTTTACATAGAAAGTGAAGATCCAGAATCCCGATTTGTCCATGAGAGTTCAACTGAAATGTATTACACATCAGAGTGGCAAGCAAGGTAAAATAACAGGAGTCGTCAGAGACTTGCTATAGGAAGCACCTCGGGAAGTTCTTAGAGAAAAGAGGAGCAAGAAAAATGTCACATAGGCTGTCCAAGGTTAGGTTAAACAATAAAGAAATACTACTGGTAACATTTTATTGCAAGAAAAATCCACGAGGCACGGGATTTCTCTGTAAACCTTCTGCACTCTGTGGATACAAAGAACACATGGTTTATAGGAGGTGACATGTCCCCAGGGAAGAGTTCAGAGATTTTAGGATATGATGCCAAAAGCACAGGCAACATAAACAGAAATAAACAAGTGGGACTGTATCAAACTGAAATCCTTCTGCACAACAAAGGAAGCACTCAAGAAAATGAAAAGGAAATGAATCCACAAAACCTATAGAATGGGAGAAAATACTGCAAAACACGTATCCAATAAGGGGATAATATCCAAACTATATAATGAATTTATATAACTCAGTCAGTTCAGTTCAGTCACTCAGTCATGTCTGACTCTTTGTGACCCCATGAACTGCAGCAGGCCAGGCCTCCCTGTCCATCACCAACTCCCAGAGTTCACCCAAACTCATGGACCAGGGATCGAATCCCTGTCTCCATCATTGGCAGGCAAATTCTTTACCACTGAGCCACCAGGGAAGCCTTTTATTCATCAGTGATAATTCACTAAAGTTGAAAAACACACTTAGGAAATTTAGTAAAAACACAATGCTTGAAAAACATACATCTCCCTTTTTGCACCCACAGGCCCAAGAATAGCACTGTTCTTTTAGCTCATCTAAGATTCTAGTATTTGGGTTCACCAATGTGCTTTTGAATATGTCGCATAATTTTTTATTACTCCTACTCATTGGAAAAGACTCTCTTGCTGGGAGGGATTGGGGGCAGGAGGAGAAGGGGATGCCTGGATGAGATGGCTGGATGGCATCACCAACTTGATGGATCTGAGTTTGAGTGAACTCCGGGAGTTGGTGATGGACAGGGAGGCCTGCAAGCTGCAGTCCATGGGGTCACAAAGACTCGGGCACCACTGAGCAACTGAACTGAACTGCCTGACTGACTGATGTTTTCTTTTAATTATAAATTACAATTAGTACATTTTATATTAATGAAATTTATGTGCATCAGTTGTGAGATTTTTTAGTTAAACCTATACAGTGTATATTTGTATTAATTAAATTATGGTTCATAATTTACAAATTTTTAAAACTTTGACAGATAAATTCAATGAATTTTATACATGAGTAATTTATATTTCATTTTGAGATAGATGCAATAATTTCACCATGAGGAGTTTTTAACTAAAGTATGAAAAAATGGAAAAGAATGTAAATGACTTTATAGCTCCTCCAGGAAGGCTCAGAGATTAAAAGAAAAAAAAATTCAGAGCTGTTTATAAGTATAGACTATATATCCTATATCCAAAGAGAAAATGATGAAATTGGGATAGATTATATAATCAATTCTTCTCCATTGGATCTTTTTTCTGATTTAGTTTACCATTAAAAAACACACCAACACTTTAGCATAAAATCCATGATATAAAACAGTCACCTTTTCGAGTCAAACCACACAAAAAGGCTTGAATTTACAAGCCATTTACTCACACACAAAGATTCCCTTAATGGAAACCTGCAAAACATAGGGTGCTGGTGATTTGCCCTATATTTTATAATAGCAGCGCGTGGCGCAAGCCCTGCTGACTTCATTTTCTCTTAAACCCCTCTGTCGACATATTTATGCTTGCTTGCTACATATATCTTTCCTTCTGCTCTTTCCACTTCAATTTTTTTTTTTTATTTTATTTTTCCACAACAGAAGGACTTGAATAAAACTGCGCGCTTTTTCCGAGTGTAGCAAGCCGTTAGAAAATACTACAAAGCGGGGTCGAGGCAGAATTTCCTATAAATTATATTATCACTGAAGCAGGGGAAAAGAGCGAAATGGAGCACTGCCCAGTCCCATCCGTGTTTAAAGAACAGGAACTCCCTAACTCACCTGCCCACAAAGTGGAAGGCAGGGAAGATGCATACTCAAAGAATATATTTCACAGAAATTGTTATTTGGAAGTACCTCTATCCCAAGCCTGTTTATCCTAATGTGGAAATAATCCTTGTTGTCGGTATAAATGTCCCCGCGTGCTCTGTAATGTGCAATCGATGAATTCAAATTAGGCAGTGCCAGGCCGATGGGGTGTTTTTAAATTCAGGGAGAAAGGTGAGATTGTTTTCCTCCTGGTTTTTCATAGCAAAATGGCTTGAGGTCATTGCTGCTTAATTAGATTTCAAAGAGTATACCCTCCGACTCCTGGCTTTGACTCCTCCTCCCAGAGCGCTGTGTTGGATGAAGCCTTGTGTCCAGGATAGGGGGTTGTGACCAGATGAGGGGCCTTACCTCCAACCACACACGAATCTCTGACAAGCTCCTTTTCTTGGACACCTATTTCTTCCATAATGGGAGTCATTGCTTTCCGAAGCAGCCCTTGTAATTTTCAGCCAGGTCCTTCAACTCACTTAATGTGAAACATTTGTTCATGCCTTACTTGTCTGAGCCGGGTCACGTTTGTGTTTTCCTTGAGTTTCAGAATGTTGATGGTTGTGGTGTAGAACTGCCGGACTCCGGCGACTCCGTTTCTCACTGGATTGCAGTAAATACGGTGGGGTTTCCGTTGGTTGGTGGGCTTTGCGGTGCCCTCCACAACGTTAACAAGCAGAAGGTGGCTGACTATGGGAAGATAAGCACGTCATCACACAAGTCAATTTTGGCAGCGTGATCTTTTTTTTTTCCCCTCCTGTGATTATGATAGTGCTCCATTAAGGATACAGCTGTAAAATGCCCTTGGAATTAAAATCCAGAATCTGTAAGCTAGGAATCATGTCAGTAAAATTGTATTATTTTTCGGTGAGTTTTGGTATTAAGTTTGTTCTCTGTGCATGTTTGCTCAAGTCCGGTCCAACTCGCTTGTTACCCCATGGACTATAGACTTCCAGGCTCCTCTGTCCATGGGATTTTTCCAGCAAGAATACTGGAGTGGGGTGCCATTTCTTCCTCAGGGTATCTTCCTGACCGAGGGATTGAACTCAGGTCTTCTCTGTCTCCTGTATTGCAGGCAGATTCTTTACCACTGAGCCACTTGGGAATCCAATTGCCCTCTGTACATGTGTATAAAATGTTAGATAATTCCATTTTCATGGAATTCTGGTAAATCTCGCTTTATTGTCAGCCCAGTTCAGACTCATATCTTACTTTTCTTGATTTGGAAAATTTTATCTAAAGTGAAGGGAGAACATTCTCTGGCTATAATTCAAAGTAACAGCTTAATTCTTAAAAAAAATTTTTTTTTCCTCCTAACTTGGTACATCAGAACTGATCTTGTTGCTTGTGTACCATCTAAGAGACCGTTTATTTTATTTCATATTTATATACAATTCAAATTAGTCCTCTCCTTTCTCTTGTATCTGTCAAGGCTAGAAGACTATTTTTTCAACTCTCTAGCATTATGATGACCTTAAACTCTGAGCTGTGCAATTATACTAGAAAACTAACCTTTAAATAATTTTTAGATTGGTGACAAGTGCATAAGTATGCAGACATTTGAGTTTTAGCATAATCTTTCTTTGAAGTTTTACTTTAAATCAGTACATTTATTTTATCATTATAGATAATTTAATGAAGTATGGAGTGGAATATATAAAATATTTTTCCAGGGGATAAAATTAACATATTTTAATATGTATGCATCTGGTGTACACATATGGAAGATATATCACACACTTTATTTATATTATTAACTGTATACAATCACATTGCTTGCTATTATTTCTATTTTAGAAACAAAAATTTTGAGCTGAGAGGTTTGAGTAAATGCCAACAGTAAATAAGTTTCATAACTATTTTCCAAGCTTTAAAAATCAACATATTAAATACTTTATGAAGGGATTTTTATTTTGAAATATAATTTGATGTAGGTGGTCATTCATCCCCCAGAAATAACATTTCATTAGAAACTGACTTGAGAAGTGATAGTCCACAACTGAACTAAGAGGAAAATTATGTTTTCTTAGGTAAGAAATCAGAGAGTGAAACTTTATTTTGCTCTTTATGAAAGAGAGAGACAGAGAGAGAATGTGTAGTATTCCTTAGGGAATGATCATAATAAAATTCTGTAGAACAGTCCATAAGAAGATATTTCATTTCTCATGAACTTCAAAGGAATTTTAGGTAAAACTTATTTCAATAATATTATCATGTAAATGACATAGAACAGATAAAATTTCCACAAATATAATGGGTTTAATGGGTCATGAACTATTAAGGAATGAACTAAAATAGAGTAATAAGGAAAAAGGAAGCAATGGAAATGAAATTTAACCAAGGAACTGTCCAATAAGAACACGAAGTCAGCAAAGAGACAAATACCTGTACACACTGGAAAGAGGTGCTTATTTAAAACTTCCAGAAAACAGTCCCTTACTTTTGTGCTTTAGTCAGTGACAAGCTCCCTTTGATAAGGACAGATAAAAGTTTTTGATTTTTGCAGTGTGTGTTTAAGACCTCTCTCTCTGAATTATTATGGAGTCATAAAAACATTAGCTGAGCCTTGACCTTATTCATATTCAAATATCAGATCTCCAGTTTGTAAAAATAAAAATCTGTTGCCTTTGATGTCCCAATTAAGCCTATAACCTAAAATTTTCAGTTTTGAGTGAAAGCAGTTTTAACTGTGTGTGTAATTTTGAATAGCAGTCTCCATATAAGGCAGAAACAACTTTGTGGTCTAACATGACTGCTTTGCTGAAATTTCTGTCTTTAGAATTACATTGATTTCCATGGAACAATTTCATCACTGTTAATAGAAAAATATTGTAAAGTAGAATAGAATGAATAAGGCTATTACAATTTATGCAAAATGGGCCTCAACCGAAGCATTGGAGGGGTTGTGATTTTTTAAAGAGTAATTTTCATTAATCTATCATTTTACTGAAATTTATGATATAGAAGTATTAGAATATTTTCATAAATATGGATTCAAAATAACAACAGCATTTATATATGCAAAATGAGTGATATTTATTGTTACTTACCTACATGGCAATAGATATTAACAGAAATATTTCTAAATGAATATTAGTTAAATCATTTAACTGTGAAGAGGATGCAACAATTTTGTCTCTGCTACAGCCAAGCAAAGTAAACCTCCTGTGAGGGCCTATTATGTTCTGGGACATTTTACACATTGTCATTTATTTCCTAAAAATATTCTAATGTGTATGTGTGTGCTCATTCATGTTTGACTTTTTGCAACCCCATCGATTGTAGCCCACCAGGTTCCTCTGTCCATGGGATTTTTCAGGCAAGAATACTAGACTGGGTTGCCATTTCCTCCTTTAGGGGAACTTTCAGACCCAGGGGTGGAACTCACAACTTTTGTATCTCCTGCATTGGAAGGCAGATTCTTTACCACTGAGCCACCTGGGAAGCCTCCAAATTATCCTAATAGACAGATATTTCTCTCTTAGTTACATGCAAGAATACATGATCCAAAAAGTTTAAATAATATGCACTATATCCCAACTCTGGGATTTGGACCATTCTATCTGCACTAAGAGCAGATAGACTGTTAGCAGATAGTTTTATGTCCACCCTAAAACATTTTGAGGATGGATATAATTCAACAACTCATAGAAAACAAAAGCTTATGAAACATACTAAATGAAGGAAGTCAGACACAAAATGTTCACGTATAGTGTGACTGCATTTAAGTGAAATATCCAGAATAGATGAATTCATAGGCATAGAACTCAGGTTGGTGGCTGGTAGGGTTCAAGGGGTAAGGCAATGAGGACAAACTTCTTAACAGGTATAGAAATGTTTTGGGACTAGATAGAGACAGTGGTTGCACAACATTGTAGATGCTCCAAATGCTTTTAATTCTCATTTTAAAAGTGTTAATTTTATGCTATTTGAATCTCACCTCAATAAATTATTTTTTAAAAAGAAGATATAGCTGCGATGACAAAGAACATTTGATGTCTTTTCTGCCATTAGGACAATCAGTTCAGTCAAATATAGATGACCTTTACCTCCCTTCATGGGCTTCCCAAGTGGTGCCATGGTAAAGAATCCACCTGCCAGTGCAGGAAACATAAGAGAGATGAGTTCAATCCCTGGGTTAGCAAGGTCTCCTGGAGTAGGAAGTGGCAACCCACTTCAGTATTCTTGCCTGGGAAATCCCATAGGCAGAGGACCCTGGCGGCTAATGTCTATGTGGTCTATGGATACAGTCTATGAGGACGCAAAAAGATTCAGACATGACGGAGCACACATACACCTCCCTTCATAAACCTCATTCCCAGAGTTAATACCCAACATTAACTCTTCATGAAAGAGAAAATACTAGTAGAGGATTCATGCACCCCCTAGATTATATTCCTGAGGACAGAAGCTCCATACAGAAGCCGCTGTGATTTATATATATGTGTCTTCCTAAATATCTAGCACAATAGCTGGTAGAATATACTAGCAACATTTGGACAATCCACTTTGGAAACTCAGAATCCACATAAATAACTAGTTATGTAATTTTTACAAAGATACCACATACATACTTCAGTTTTGCCAAAAATTTTAGCATTCCTGGTTCAACAGCACATTTTCAAGCTTAATGTAATGTATGTTCTTGATGCTTCAAAGACAGAAAAATAAAGAAGGTAAATGGATTAAAATTTTGGAAAAAAATTGTGATAAAAGTTGAATACTTTGGCACCATCCGTCACATAATTGACCACTTTCTGGCTACACATGGGTTATTTACACTATAGTTCATCTCAGTCAATGATGGCCTCTTATTTTAAATGGCTCAATAAACATCAAACTATTTTGTTACATATGATCAGCTACATTTTGCTGCTTCATTAAAAATGAGATTTCATCTTTATCCAGATGACACTTTAATGAAGGAAAAGAAACGTTAGAAAATGCAGGTAACAGATAGCCTCTTGAAGATGCCAAGGCCTTGGTGAAATATGAGCAGTCAGGAAAAATTCCAAATGGAGAAGAGCATTCCTCTACTATTTTATGGGATTCTAAAGAACACAATTAGGTGTGGCTACGTTTTTATTGGCCACAAGCAATTAAAGAGAGACCTGTCTGTTTCAGGTCAGACAGATTCTGTTGTTTAAGCCATTTTGTAACCAATAAGACATAACCCAATCAGTGACTGCAACCCTAAAACCTGAAGATCCCTCAGATTTTAATCTGGATCAAAGACGTTCTGAATATTCATTGGAAGGACTGATGGAGAAGCTGAACCTACAATATTTTGACCACCTGATGCAAAGAGCCAGCTCACTGGAAAACATCCTGATCCTAGGAAGCATTGAGGGCAGGAGAAGGGATGACAGAAGATGAGATCACTCTCCCGTCATCGATGGCATCATCACTTTAATGGATCTGAGTTTGAGCAAACTGTGGGCGATAGAGTCACAAAGAGTGGGACACAAACTAGCAACTGAACGACAACAAAATATGCCCTATTTTATGAAATTAACTAAGTGAAAACAGGGTGATCCATTGGAAAAATAAAATACCCACTATCCCATGAACAGAGGAGCCTGGCAGATTACACTCCATGGGATTACAAAGAATCGGACATGACTGAGTAACTAACACTTTCACTTTCACTGCATATATACCCAGATGTGTTCAGATGCATTTTCCATCAAACACAACTTACCAACACACGGGCTTCCTGCTTTCCTAAGTCAGTAAGCATTTATAAAACAAATAGTCATGATGGATATGCCACAGACCTCTGTGGACCCTGACATCTCTTGCCCCCTTTCTCTGTTCTCACCCCTCTCTTCTGCCTGGCTTCATTTGCTCTTTGCCATCAGCTGGCCAATCTGTTCTGAACTTTGGGGATTGTCTGATGTTTCAGCAGGGTGGTTTTAAACAGAACTTTCAAATCATAGGTACAGACCAATTTTAAAGGTCAATGTAAAAATAATTTAAAGTAGAAAGTTTAAAAAGGGGCAAAAATAAAATAAAATTCCCCAATTCTGTTCAGTCATCTCTGCAATAGTGCAAAAACACCTAATAAATAGCAAAGCCTGGGAAAGGTCAAGATGGAAATTATTAATAAATGCTAAATAACCCAAAGCCAGTCCAGTAATACAAAAATGATGAAATATCAATTTAAAAACCACCATGTGAAGCAAAAACAAAATCTTTATATCTAATTGAAAAGGCTCATAAAAGGAAAAAAAAATTGAGTCACAGCTTTGCAAAGCTTGATTACTAGATTGCTGTCAAGAATACCATTTCTAAGACCCAACAGTGCTTACAGAATTTTTATCTTTCATATATTTCTGTACATATGTCATTAAAATAAATGCACTAATTCCACCAAGTGACCTAGAATTTTGCAAAATTCAGCTAATAAATAAGAAATGGAAGTGTAATTTATTTTTTGAAAAGGCTTGGGAATTTTTGCCTTTAATGGACAAACAGGACATTGGTTGCCCTCCTACCCAAGGTTATTAACATCATAAGACTGCATATTCTAGCTGTAGTTTTATGATTCTTCAGAGTCATGAAAAAATTTAACATTTTATATTTTATGCAATTCAAAACTTTCAGATGATTTTGTGGAGATTAAACACAGAGTCTTTAAATCTAACGTTGGGAAGTGCATACTTTTCAACTAAAAGTATCTGCTTTTTGTGTGTTGTGCCCTTATTTATCATTCAGTTCAGTTCAGTTGCTCAGTCCTGTCCAACTCTTTGTGACCCCACGAATTGCAACACACCAGGCCTCCCTGTCCATCACCAACTCCGGGAGTTCACTCAAACTCACGTCCATCGAGTTGGTGATGCTATCCAGCCATCTCATCCTCGGTCGTCCCCTTCTCCTCCTACCCCCCAATCCCTCCCAGCATCAGAGTCTTTTCCAATGCGTCAACTCTTCACATGAGGTGGCCAAAGTACTGGAGTTTCAGCTTTAGCATCATTCCTTCCAAAGAACACCCAGGACTGATCTCCTTTAGAATAGACTGGTATTTATCATTAGCATTTATTAAAATGAATATACTAAATTACTGTTTATTCTATTTATCATTTCTGTTTGTGTTTGAATAGCTTGACAAGAAAAACTAGAACTTTCCCATGGGTTATTGTTGTTATTTAAAAAGATTAATCAAAGATAGATGGCTCATTATATATATATATATATATATTCCTGTTAATATTGCTTTGAAAGTGAAAGTGAAGTCACTCAGTTGCGTCCAACTCTTTGTGACCCCATGGACTGTAGCCTATCAGGTTCCTCCATCCATGGGATTTTCCAGGCAAGGATAATACTGGAGTGGGTTACCATTTCCTTCTCCAGAGGATCTTCCGGACCCAGGGATCAAACCCGGGTCTCCCACATTTTAGGCAAATGCTTTACCGTCTGAGCCACCAGGGAAGTTTTATCTGAACTATATCCTATATTCTGATTTTTCAAACTCCTTTTACTTCTCTATTTCATTATTCAATCTTCCTGAAATGTTTTTAATTTGTTGGGTAAATCATAAAAATCTCACCAAGATAGTTAAAGCTCAGATTCCTGAAGAATAAATGAACTTCCTTATAATATAAACAATAAATTAGGTAACTGTAAAATCATAAAAAATGTCCTTGGCTTGCAGAGACAATGGTAAGTGGCAGACTATGAAAATGTCTTCATAACTTTTAACTAAAAAAATTTTTTCCATGTGTTTTATTATTGTTCTCTTTGTGCATGACTTTTCTGAAATGAGATCTGGATGGAATAGTACTTCAGGAAAACCCAAAGTTTTAATGATGGATGTTTTAAGTAATAAGGATAAGAAGATTTACTATGATTACATTTAAACGTTTCTGACAGTTGGTGCCCTTGGGGGAAATCTGCATTCTGTGTGCTAATTAAAATTCTGTACATGCTATAATGAATGGAGCAATATAGAAGTAACTTCTCTCCAGAGTTTTATTTAGTGGTACACACACACACACACACACACACACACAAAACACAAAACGTGAAAAAATAGGGTGGCATCACTTAACAATTTAGAGAATGGTATCTGGGATGCTGAATAAAGAAAAATAAAATCAATGGATGTTACCATAAAATATGACATCCTACTTTCCCCATCTCTCAGAACTATGAGAATGCAATAAGCATTATGTAAGTAAATAGCCAGCTGATGCGAAGAACTGACTCATTGGAAAAGACTCTGATGCTGGGAAAGATTGAAGGCTGGAAGAGAAGGGGGTGACAGAGGATAAGATTGTTGGATGGCATCCCCGACTTGATGGACATAAGTTTAAGCAAGCTCCAGGAGTTGGTGATGGACAGGGAAGCCTGGCGTGCTGCAGTGCATGGAATCGCAAAGAGTTGGACACAACTGAGTGGCTGAACTGACTGAACTGAGGTAAACAGCAACATTTCTACAAGTTTGGAAAATAGTACTAAAGAAAAATATCAGAACCTGGAATAGCACTTAGTAGACATTCAATAACTATTTTTGTTTTTGTTGACCCATATGTATGATTTGATAGAAATTATATTTGGATAAAAACTTTTGCAGTATTGAAATAATGCCACATATTAATAAAAATCTCAACAGAGACTTCCCCGGTGGTCCAGTGATTAAGGCTCCATGCTCAGAATGCATGGGTTTGATCCCTGGTCAGGAAACTATAAGTCCCCCAAGATACACACAGTGACCATGATAAAAAAAAAAAAAAAAGTCATATGGCATATAACCAAATAGAATTTTGGTACACATAGGTAGAGGTTGTAGAACTACTAGTAGATTGCAAAATCTTTACAAGAAAATGTATAAAGAATGGAAGCTCATTTATATTGAGAATAATTTAAGCACATATAAATATACATAATTTTAATGTATTCTCATAGTAAATTTTTAATAAACCAATTATGAATGTGACAATGCTTAGAAGATATTAAAAATTTACATATCATGTTTATAGTATAATTCTCAAACTTCCTTGCCAATAACAAGCCTGTGAATATAAAGTTACATAAGTTATTTGAAATATCTTTAAAATTATATGTAATTTTAATGTCAATAAAAACGAATGAAACAATGAATGTGTTGATGCCAATGGCTGCGAGAGCACATTAGGCGGCTCTCGCAGGAGATGGCTGTTGTCAAGCCCAGTGACTGAAGAGCAGAGCTTGTTGATTGAGAAAACTTTCCCTTCTCTTGACCTCATGTGTACACATGAAGCAATGGAGAAGGAGATAGCCATCTTTACACTTGATCAGCCAGCCAAAGCAATCTTGGAAATCAGTGGAGTGTTAGCCATATTGCCTTTAGTCCAAAGTTAAGAAGAATGGAAAACTTGTTATATTTTTTATGGAGGTCAAGTAGCGTTTTATTTAGTGAGATCACACAAGTTTAACATGGAAGGTGAGAATTTTACCACCCTCAGGTCAAGTTCACTTGTTGGGAAGGGCATTATACATAGAAGGGCCTCAAACACATGGGAGAACTCAGAATACAGTAAATTTGATAAAGTTACCTGCAGTGGAAGGGGATAACTGTGAAGAGTCTATTGGTGGTACTAGTGATGAAGTATAAGGAATTCATCCTGTGATTCTGGGAAACAAAGAGGTTTCCTAGGCCTTTTCTTGGAAGTATTCCATGGAGAGAATTAAATAACAATATGGAGGGAACTGTAGAAGAGAGAGGCAGAATAAGTCAAAGAGGCAAATGAGGAAAATAAAAGCACAGCTGAGAAAAAATTTCAATACAGTGTATATCAGAGAAAAGCTATTTATTACATTTTGACTGAATTAGTCAAATATCTACATAATGCAGTTTTTCTGGAACTACTATAATGTAAATGAAATTACTTAATAAAATCTTTCTACTAATCTATACATCTTACAGGCTTCCCTGGGAGCTCAGCTGGTAAAGAATCCACTTGTGATGCAGGAGACCCTGCTTCCATTCCTGGGTTGGGAAGTTCCCCTCGAGAAGGGATAGGTTACCCACTCCAGTATTCAAGGGTTTCACTGACGGCTCAGATGGTAAAGAATCCGCTTGCAATGTGGGAAGCCTGGGTTCGATCCCTGGGTTGGGAAGATGCCCTGGAAGAGGGCATGGCAACCCACTCCAGTATTCTAATCCCCATGGCCAGAGGAGCCTAGTGGGCTATAGTCCATGGGGTCAAAAAGAGTCATATGCAACTGAGCAACTAATCACAGTAACAATATATTTTACTTGCAATATCTGATATTGACTAAGATGTAATGTGATTGTTAATGGACACAGCTTTATAGAAATAACCCTTTTGAGAGTTATTACAAGGATGATTATTAAAAATAATAATAATAGAAATTTGACTTGCATATGGAAAACATTGCAGAAGAAACATGAAAATTTTCTCTTCAGTTCAGTTCAGTTAAGTCACTTATCATATCTGACTCTGCGACCCCATGAATCGCAGCACGCCAGGCCTCCCTGTCCATTACCAACTCCAGAGTTCACTCAAACTGATGTCCATTGAGTTGGTGATGCCATCCAGCCATCTCATCCTCTGTCGTCCCCTTCTTCTCCTGCCCCCAGTCCCTCCCAGCATCAGAGTCTTTTCCAATGAGTCAACTCTTCACATGAGGTGGCCAAAGTATTGGAGTTTCAGCTTCAGCATCAGTACTTCCAATGAACACCTAGGACTGGTCAACAGAAGAGTCCGAAATGCAGTACTTGGATGCAATCTCAAAAACGACAGAATGATCTCTGTTCATCTCCAAGGCAAACCATTCAATATCACGGTAATCCAAGCCTATGCCCCAACCAGTAATGCTGAAGCAGCTGAAGTTGAATGGTTCTATGAAGACTTACAAGACCTTTTAGAACTAACACCCAAAAAAGATGTCCTTTTCATTATAGGGGACTGGAATGCAAAAGTAGGATGTCAAGAAACACCTGGAGTTACAGGCAAATTTGGCCTTGGAGTACAGAATGAAGCAGGGCAAAGGCTAATAGAGTTTTGCCAGGAGAATGCACTGGTCATAGCAAACACCCTCTTCCAACAACACAAGAGAAGACTCTACACATGGACATCACCAGATGGTTGACACCAAAATCAGATTGATTATATTATTTGCAGCCAAAGATGGAGAAGCTCTCTACAGGCAACAAAAACAAGACCAAGAGCTGACTGTGGCTCAGATCATGAACTCCTTATTGCCATATTCAGACTTAAATTGAAGAAAGTAGGGAAAACCACTCAACCATTCAGGTATGACCTAAATCATATCCCTTATAATTATACAGTGGAAGTGAGAAATAAATTTAAGGGACCAGATCTGATAGATAGAGTGCCTAATGAACTATGAAATGAGGTTCGTGACATTTTACAAGAGACAGGGATCAAGACCATCCCCATGGAAAAGAAATGCAAAAAAGCAAAATGGCTGTCTAAGGAGGCCTTACAAATAGCTGTGAAAAGAAGAGAAGTGAAAAGCAAAGGAGAAAAGGAAAGATATAAGCATCTGAATGAAGAGTTCCAAAGAATAGCAAGGAGAGACAAGAAAGCCTTCGTCAGCAATTAATGCAAAGAAATAGAGGAAAACAACAGAACAGGAAAGACTAGAGTTCTCTTCAAGAAAATTCAAGATACCAAGGGAACATTTCATGCAAAGATGGGCTCAATAAAGGACAGAAATTTTCTCTTAATGACCAATAAAGCCATACCAGAACCACATCTATGTCCCTGTAGGTGCTGAGTAGCACTGGGGGTGGCTGTGGCTGTGGCTCTCTGATCTCAAAATTGAAACTGCAAACATCCTTTCTCCATCCTCTGCATGTGACAGGCAGTTGTCTTCAGGAGCTGCTTCTCTGGTGCCTCAGTTCTATAGGTCCACGGAGCAGTCTGTCTGTGCAACCTTGCCAGACCATTTTCATAAGCATAATTCCCTTCATTTATTTCTACCTTGCTTAAAATATCTAGAATAACTTCCATCTTATAATAAAAAATTGGAAATAAAGGACTTCCATGATATACCTGGACCTTCAAGTAAATGAAGTAGATGTGAATTCTATCAAAATGTCTGGAGTCCTATGTATTATAAGGAAATGCTTTAGATTAATGTTTTAATGTTTTTCTTAGTGTAAAATAATATAAACCAATTATAAAATGTAAAGCATGAAATATAAAAATGGGAAAAAGTTATTCCTTAGTGACAAATAGCATTTTGGACTATTTCCCAAATGATATTTTTCTATTTATATTTTTAATTATTTTGGATCAACCTGAATTTCTAATAGTATAATTTAATTGCTTATCTTCACCATTACAACATAATTATAGGTTCATAATTTTGAACATGCATAATAAATATTATTTTAACTACTATTTTTTTCTCTGCTATAAGTGTGTCATGACTTAAACCTTTTTATTTTATTAGATGTTAGTTAAGAAGATGTTGGTTAAGACTGTTCTATCTTTTATAATATCTCCCATACTTGTTAGTAAAACAAGTTAGTAAAAATAAACTTTTTTTCTTCATTTTAAAATAAGCATTTATTTGTATTCTAGTGAAGCTGAATATTTGTTTCATACATATGAGTTGGTTGATTCTACTTTATATTTTATTGTTTTTTTTATTATTTTGTTTTGAGTCACATAAATGAAATGGTTTCGGATAACATTTTAATATTCAGTCATCGTAAGTATGCAGAATAAATTGGAACCATGCTTATAATTACAAGAATTATCAAATTTTCAACAATTATTGTGTACCAAGCACTTCACCGGGGGCTCAGTCAGTAAAGAATCCATCTGCAATGCAGGAGACCCAGGTTTGATCCCTGGGTCAAAAAATACCCTGGAGAGAAAATGGCAACTCACCTCAATATTCTTGCCTGGAGAATTCCACTGACAGAGGAGCCTGGTGGGCTACAGTTCATGAGGTCACAAGAGTCAGACATGACTGAGCAACTAAATCAGTACCACCACCATCGTGTACCAAGTGCCTTTCAATGTGGTCCACACATATCAATCATCTCTTGCAATGCTCATAGCAAACCTATGAAATAAGTACAATTATGCTGATTTTAGAATGAGAAAATTTGAGGCAGAATTAAATGAACTTCCCAGGCAGTTTCTAGTAGATAGGAATTGCTTAAGCTAAGACTGGGATCAAGGTGAACTGACTCCAGATCTAGACTCCTAATCCCTAAATTACATAAACTTTCATGTATTATAAAGACAACTCCACTAATTTCTGGAATCTGACTCTGAAGCTTAGGGAAAAGCTGGAAGCTAGAGATCTGCAACTGAAATTGGCTATATTAAATTCAATTCCTTCACAAGTCTTTGGATCCTGAAAAATTTGCCCTTGAATAAATAATTTCTCAGCCATAATTCAAAATGCAATCGTTGCAAACTGCTCCCATGGAATGCTAGTGGTAAAGAATCCACCTGCCAATGCAAGGAGACACAAGAAACACGGGTTTGACCCCTGGGTTGGGGCAATCTCCTGGAGTAGGAAGTGACAAACCACTACAGTATTATTGCCTGAAAACTTCCATGGACTGAGGAGCCCGGCAGCCTACAGTCCATGGGATCACAAAGAGTGGGACGTGACTCAGTGACTGTGCACACAGAACAGAAAATGGACTCATTTCTGTCACAACAGCATTTCTGAATCTCTGAATCCTATCTTTTTTTTTCCTAGCACTTATTAAATTTATTTCATTAACTATTTTTAATTTGTGCATTGTCTATCTGCACTCTTTAGAGAATAAGCACCATGTAATGTAAGCATTACTTTGCCAACAAAGGTCCATCTAGTCAAGGCTATGTTTTTTCCAGTGGTCATGTATGGGTGTGAGAGTTGGACTGTGAAGAAAGCTGAGCACCAAAGAATTGATGCTTTTCAATTGTGGTGTTGGAGAAGACTCTTGAGAGTCCCTTGGACTGCAAGGAGATCCAACCAGTCCATCCTAAAGGAGATCAGTCCTGGGTGTTCATTGGAAGGACTGATGTTAAAACTGAAACTCCAATACTTTGGCCACCTCATGCAAAGAGTTGACTCATTGCAAAAGACCATGATGCTGGGAGGGATTGGGGGCAGAGGGAGAAGGGGATGACAGAGGATGAGATGGCTGGATGGCATCACTGACTCGATGGGCATGAGTTTGAGTGAACTCTGGGAGTTGGTGATGGACAGGGAGGCCTGGTGTGCTGTGATTCATGGGATTGCAACGAGTCGGACATGACTGAGCGACTGAACTGAACTGAACTGAAGGCAGAATGTCTGCAAGCTATATCTTCAGAGTTTAGATATTAGTTGACATATTTTAAAGAACGTTTGTTGCTTCTATTGTTTCTATTGTTTTCTCTGCTTGGCATTTTCCTGTACTTCTAGAAACAGATTGGCCCAGGATCTTGCTTGTAAGCTAAACATTATGTGATTCTCAAGGTTGTTGTCAACCAGTCATCTTCCCTAAAGCCACACTTGACTAGTGGTTGTGTTCCAAATAGATTACGGTTTTGTTGAATACCTGGAGGAAGATGTATGTGCATCCCTGGGTGTATTAGCAGACATCTCACAATTCTGATGGGGCCATGCACTGATAAATCTTTGACACAATAATTTCATAGGTGTTGAAACTGTGACCGGTGTCAAACAGAAGATATCAGTCATGGTGTTACTTTCAATGCGGTAGCTCAGATGGTAAAGAATCCACCTGCAATGCTTGGAGACCTGGATTCTATCACTTGGGTTGAGTAGATCCCCTGAAAAAGGTCATAGGAACTCACCACAGTATTCTTGCCTGGAAAATCCCCATGGACAGAGGAGCCTAGCAGGGTACAGTCCATGTGGTTGCAAAGAGTTACTGTGGTAACTGGACGACACGACCCAGTGACTAAGCACATACACTATGTGGAAGAAATTTACTGAGACCGTGAAGCCAACAACAAAGGGTAAACGGTAGTGCTGTACTAAACATGGGCCCTCTCAGTACTTGTATCAGATCCTAGTTGCCTCTCAGGTGAACAGCACCCTGTCTTTCACATGATTACCAAGAAATTCCTTCTCTTTAAGCGAATGCAATGTGAATTCAAAAACGTTAGGTACAAGTAAGACTGTATTACTTTTCTGTTACTTCATATTAAATTACTATAAAATTAGTGGCTTACAATAACATCCATCTACTGTCTCACAACTCTGTCCAACTGAAGTCCAGGCAAAGCATCACTGAGTTCTCTGCTCAGGGTTGTTTCCTAAGCTCATTCAGGTTGTTGGTTGGAGCTGTGATCTCAGCAGTTTTTTGAAGTCTTTTAGGAATATTTGGTTCCTTGTGGTTGTAGGACTGAGGGCTCATTCTCTTGGTCAGAGGTCACTATAAGCTCATAAAGACAATGTGTTCCATGTACCTTCCATCTTCAAACCCTGAAAAGGAGAAAGACTATTCTTCAAGTAGAATTCCCCATACCACAAATCTCTTTTGTCAGGAAATGCTTATTCTCTTTTAAGAGGTTGCCTAGTTAAGTCAGGACCACAGAAGACAATCTTCATTTCTTAATGTTCATCTCTCCTGGTAATCTTGATTCCAGCTTGTGTTTCCTGCAGTCCAGCGTTTCTCATGATGTACTCAACATAGAAGTTAAATAAGCAGAGTGACAATATACAGCCTTGACGTACTCCTTTTCCTATTTGGAACCAGTCTGTTGTTCCATGTCCAGTTCTAACTGTTGCTTCCTGACCTGCATACAGATTTCTCAAGAGGCAGGTCAGGTGGTCTGGTATTCCCATCTCTTTCAGAATTTTCCACCATTTATTGTGATCCACACAGTCAAAAGCTTTGGTATAGTCAATAAAGCAGAAATAGATGTTTTTCTGGAACTCTTTTGCTTTTTCCATGATCCAGCGGATGTTGGCAATTTGATCTCTGGTTCCTCTGCCTTTTCTAGAACCAGCTTGAACATCAGGAAGTTCACGGTTCATGTATTGCTGAAGCCTGGAGAAATATCAATAACCTCAGATATGCAGATGACACCACCCTTATGGCAGAAAGTGAAGAGGAACTAAAAAGCCTCTTGATGAAAGTGAAAGAGGAGAGTGAAAAAGGTGGCTTAAAGTTCAACATTCAGAAAACGAAGATCATGGCATCCGGTCACGTCACTTCATGGGGAATAGATGGGGAAACAGTGGAAACAGTGTCAGACTTTATTTTGGGGGGCTCCAAGATCACTGCAGATAGTGATTGCAGCCATGAAATTAAAAGACGCTTACTCCTTGGAAGAAAAGTTATGACCAACCTAGATAGTGTACTCAAAAGCAGAGACATTACTTTGCCGACTAAGGTCTGTCTAGTCAAGGCTATGGTTTTTCCTGTGGTCATGTATGGATGTGAGAGTTGGACTGTGAAGAAGGCTGAGAGCCAAGGAATTGATGCTTTTGAACTGTGGTGTTGGAGAAGAGTCTTGAGAGTCCCTTGGACTGCAAGGAGATCCAACCAGTCCATTCTGAAGGAGATCAGCCCTGGGATTATTTTGGAAGGAATGATGCTAAAGCTGAAACTCCAGTACTTTGGCCACCTCATGTAAAGAGTTGACTCATTGGAAAAGACTTTGATGCTGGGAGGGATTGGGGGCAGGAGGAGAAGGGGACGACAGAGCATGAGATGGCTGGATGGCATCACTGACTTGATGGACATGAGTCTGAGTGAACTCCGGGAGTTGGTGATGGACAGGGAGGCCTGGCGTGCTGCGATTCATGGGGTCACAAGGAGTTGGACACGACTGAGCGACTGAACTGAACTGAAATGAATGTTCATTTATTTGTAACCTTAATTATATAACCTTCACTTATTTGTAGCTTTAATAATGCTCACTTATTTGTGCTCTTTTTTTTCATTTATTTATTATTTATTTATTTATTTATTTTTATTTTACTTTACAATTCTGTATTGGTTTTGCCATACATTGACATGAATCCACCACAGGTGTACATGCACTCCCAAACATGAACCCCCCTCCCACCCCGCTCCCCACATCATCTCTCTGGGTCATCCCCGTGTATCAGCCCCAAGCGTGCCATATCCTGCATCAGACATAGACTGGCAATTCGATTCTTACATGATATTATACATGTTTCAATGCCATTCTCCCAAATCATCTCACCCTTTCCCTCTCCCTCTGAGTCCAAAAGTCCACTATACACATCTGTGTCTTTTTTGCTGTCCTGCATACAGGGTCATCATTGCCATCTTTCTAAATTCCATATATATGTGTTAGTATACTGTATTGGTGTTTTTCTTTCTGGCTTACTTCACTCTGTACAATCGGCTCCAGTTTCATCCATCTCATCAGAACTGATTCAAATGTATTCTTTTTAACGGCTGAGTAATACTCCATTGTGTATATGTACCACGGCTTTCTTATCCATTCATCTGCTGATGGACATCTAGGTTGTTTCCATGTCCTGGCAATTATAAACAGTGCTGCGATGAACATTGGGGTACATGTGTCTCTTTCAATTCTGGTTTCCTCAGTGTGTATGCCCAGCAGTGGGATTGCTGGGTCATAAGGCAGTTCTATTTGCAATTTTTTAAGGAATCTCCACACTGTTCTCCATAGTGGCTGTACTAGTTTGCATTCCCACCAACAGTGTAGGAGGGTTCCCTTCTCTCCACACCCTCTCCAGCATTTATTGCTTGCAAATTTTTGGATCGCAGACATTCTGACTGGTGTGAAGTGGTACCTCATTGTGGTTTTGATTTGCATTTCTCTAATAATGAGTGATGTTGAGCATCTTTTCGTGTGTTTGTTAGCCATCCGTATGTCTTCTTTGGAGAAATGTCTATTTAGTTCTTTGGCCCATTTTTTGATTGGGTCGTTTATTTTTCTGGAATTGAGCTGCAGGAGTTGCTTGTATATTTTTGAGATTAGTTGTTTGTCAGTTGCTTCATTTGCTATTATTTTCTCCCATTTGGAAGGCTGTCTTTTCACTTTGCTTATATTTTCCTTTGTTGTGCAGAAGCTTTTAATTTTAATTAGGTCCCATTTGTTTATTTTTGCTTTTATTTCCAGAATTGTGGGAAGTGGATCATAGAGGATCCTGCTGTGATTTATGTCGGAGAGTGTTTTGCTTATGTTCTCCTCTAGGAGTTTTATAGTTTCTGGTCTTACATTTAGATCTTTAATCCATTTTGAGTTTATCTTTGTATGTGGTGTTAGAAAGTGATCTAGTTTTATTCTTTTACAAGTGGTTGACCAGTTTTCCTAGCACCACTTGTTAAAGAGACTGTCTTTACTCCCTTGTATATTCTTGCCTCCTTTGTCAAAGATAAGGTGTCCATATGTGTGTGGATTTATCTCTGGGCTTTCTAATTTGTTCCATTGATCTCTATTTCTGTCTTTGTGCCAGTACCATACTGTCTTGATGACTGTGGCTTTGTAGTAGAGCCTGAAGTCAGGCAGCTTGATTTCTCCAGTTCTATTCTTCTTTCTCAAGATTGCTTTGGCTATTCGAGGTCTTTTGTATTTCCATTCAAATCTTGAAATTATTTGTTCTAGTTCTGTGAAAAATATCGCTGGTAGCTTGATAGGGATTGCATTGAATTTGTAATTTGCTTGGGGTAGTATTCTCATTTTCACTATATTGATTCTTCCAATCCATGAACATGGTATATTTCTCCATCTGTTAGTGTCCTCTTTGATTTCTTTCATCAGTGTTTTATAGTTTTCTATATATAGGTCTTTAGTTTCTTTAGGTAGATATATTCCTAAGTATTTTATTCTTTTCATTGCAATGGTGAATGGAATTGTTTCCTTAATTTCTTTTTCTACTTTCTCATTATTAGTGTATAGGAATATAAGGGATTTCTGTGTGTTGATTTTATATCCTGCAACTTTACTATATTCATTAATTAGCTCTAGTAATTTTCTGGTAGAGTCTTTAGGGTTTTCTATGTAGAGGATCATGTCATCTGCAAACAGTGAGAGTTTTACTTCTTCTTTTCCAATTTGGATTCCTTTTATTTCTTTTTCTGCTCTGATTGCTGTGGCTAAAACTTCCAGAACTATGTTGAATAGTAGTGGTGAAAGTGGGCACCCTTGTCTTGTTCTTGAATTTAGGGGAAATGCTTTCAATTTTTCACCATTGAGGATAATGTTTGCTGTGGGTTTGTCATATATAGCTTTTATTATGTTGAGGTATGTTCCTTCTATTCCTGCTTTCTGGAGAGTTTTTATCATAAATAGATGTTGAATTTTGTCAAAGGCCTTCTCTGCATCTATTGAGATAATCATATGGCTTTTATTTTTCAATTTGTTAATGTGGTGAATTACATTGATTGATTTGCGGATATTGAAGAATCCTTGCATCCCTGGGATAAAGCCCACTTGGTCATGGTGTACGATCTTTTTAATGTGTTGTTGGATTCTGATTGCTAGAATTTTGTTGAGGATTTTTGCATCTATGTTCATCAGTGATATTGGCCTGTAGTTTTCTTTTTTTGTAGTATCTTTGTCAGGTTTTGGTATTAGGGTGATGGTGGCCTCATAGAATGAGTTTGGAAGTTTCCCTTCCTCTGCAATTTTCTGGAAGAGTTTGAGTAGGATAGGTGTTAACTCTTCTCGAAATTTTTGGTAGAATTCAGCTGTGAAGCCGTCTGGACCTGGGCTTTTGTTTGCTGGAAGAATTCTGATTACAGTTTCAATTTCCGATTACAGTTTCAATTTCCATGCTTGTGATGGGTCTGTTAAGATTATCTATTTCTTTCTGGTTCAGTTTTGGAAAATTGTACTTTTCTAAGAATTTGTCCATTTCTTCCACGTTGTCCATTTTATTGGCATATAATTGCTGATAGTAGTCTCTTATGATCCTTTGTATTTCTGTGTTGTCTGTTGTGATCTCTCCATTTTCATTTCTAAGTTTATTGATTTGATTTTTCTCTCTTTGCTTCTTGATGAGTCTGGCTAATGGTCTGTCAATTTTATTTATCCTTTCAAAGAACCAGCTTTTGGCTTTGTTGATTTTTGCTATGGTCTCTTTTGTTTCTTTTGCATTTATTTCTGCCCTAATTTTTAAGATTTCTTTCCTTCTGCTAACTCTGGGGTTCTCCAATTCTTCCTTTTCTAGTTGCCTTAGGTGTAGAGTTAGGTTATTTATTTGACTTTTTTCTTGTTTCTTGAGGTATGCCTGTATTGCTATGAACTTTCCTCTTAGCACTGCTTTTATAGTGTCCCACAGGTTTGGGGTGGTTGTGTTTTCATTTTCATTAGTTTCTATGCATATTTTGATTTCTTTTTCGATTTCTTCTGTGATTTTTTGGTTCTTCAGAAGCGTGTTGTTCAGCTTCCATATGTTGGAATTTTTAATAGTTTTCCTCCTGTAATTGAGATCTAATCTTACTGCATTGTGGTCAGAAAAGATGCTTGGAATGATTTTGATTTTTTTGAATTTATCAAGGTTATATTTATGGCCCAGGATGTGATCTATCCTGAAGAAGGTTCCATGAACACTTGAGAAAAAGGTGAAATTCATTGTTTTGGGGTGAAATGACCTATAGATATCAATTAGGTCTAACTGGTCTAATGTATCATTTAAAGTTTGCATTTCTTTGTTAATTTTCTGTTTAGTTGATCTGTCCATAGGTGTGAGTGCGGTATTAAAGTCTCCCACTATTATTGTGTTGTTGTTAATTTCCCCTTTCATACTTGTTAGCATTTGTCCTACATATTGCGGTGCTCCTATATTGGGTGCATATATATTTATAATTGTTATATCTTCTTCTTGGATTGATCCTTTGGTCATTATGTAGTGGCCTTCTTTGTCTCTTTTCACAGCCTTTGTTTTAAAGTCTATTTTATCGGATATGAGTATTGCCACTCCTGCTTTCTTTTGGTCTCTATTTGCATGGAATATCTTTTTCCAACCCTTCACTTTCAGTCTGTATGTGTCCCTTGTTTTGAGGTGGGTCTCTTGTAAGCAGCATATAGAGGGGTCTTGTTTTTGTATCCATTCGGCCAGTCTTTGCCTTTTGGTTGGGGCATTCAATCCATTTACATTTAAGGTAATTATTGATAAATATGATCCCGTTGCCATTTACTTTATTATTTTGGGTTCGGGTTTATACACCCTTTTTGTGTTTCCTGTCTAGAGAATATCCTTTAGAATTTGTTGGAGAGCTTGTTTGGTGGTGCTGAATTCGCTCAGCTTTTGCTTGTCTGTAAAGCTTTTGATTTCTCCTTCGTATTTGAATGAGATCCTTGCTGGGTACAGTAATCTGGGCTGTAGGTTATTTTCTTTCATCACTTTAAGTATGTCTTGCCATTCCCTCCTGGCCTGAAGAGTTTCTATTAAGAGATCAGCTGTTATCCTTATGGGAATCCCCTTGTGTGTTATTTGTTGTTTTTCCTTTGCTGCTTTTAATAGTTGTTCTTTGTGTTTGATCTTTGTTAATTTGATTAATATGTGTCTTGGGGTGTTTTGCCTTGGGTTTATCCTATTTAGAACTCTCTGGGTTTCTTGGACTTGGGTGATTATTTCCTTCCCCATTTTAGGGAAGTTTTCAACTATTATCTCCTCAAGGATTTTGTCATGGTCTTTCTTTTTGTCTTCTTCTTCTGGGGCTCTTATAATTCGAATGTTGGAGCATTTCATATCGTCCTGGAGGTCTCTGAGATTGTCCTCATTTCTTTTAATTCGTTTTTCTTTTTTCCTCTCTGATTCATTTATTTCTACCATTCTATCTTCTATTTCACTAATCCTATCTTCTGCCTCCGTTATTCTACTATTTGTTGCCTCCAGAATGTTTCTGATCTCATTTATTGCATTATTCATTGTATATTGACTCTTTTTTATTTCTTCTAGGTCCTTGTTAAACCTTTCTTGCATCTTCTCAATCCTTGTCTCTAGGCTATTTATCTGTGATTCCATTTTGATTTCAAGATTTTGGATCATTTTCACTATCAATATTTGGAATTCTTTCTCAGGTAGATTCCCTATCTCTTCCTCTTTTGTTTGGTTTGGTGGGCATTTCTCCTGTTCCTTTACCTGCTGAGTATTCCTCTGTCTCTTCATCTTGGTTATATTGCTGCTTTTGGGATGGCCTTTTTATATTCTGGTAATTTGTGTAGTTCTCTTATTGTGGAGCTTCCTCACTGTGTGTGGGGTTGTATCAGTGGCTTGCCAAGGTTTCCTGGTTAGGGAGGCTTGTGTTGGAGGTCTGGTGGGTGGAGCTGGGTTTTTTCTCTCTGGAGTGCAGAGGAGTGACCAGTAATGGGTTATGAGACGTCTAAAGTTTTGGAGTAACTTTGAGCTGCCTGTATATTGAAGCTCAGGGGTGTGTTCCTGTGTTGCTGGAGAATTTGCATGGTATGTCTTGCTCTGGAACTTGTTGGCCCTTGGGTGGAGCTTTGTTTCAGTGTAGGTATGGAGGCATTTGATGAGCTCCTACTGCTTAATGTTCCCTGAATTCAGGAGTTCTCCGATGTTCTCAAGCTTTGGACTTACGCCTCCTGCTTCTGGTTTCTGGTTTTATTTTTACAGTGGTCTCTAGACTTCTCCATCTATACAGCACTGATGATAAAACATCTAGGTTAAAGATGAAAAGTTTCTCCCCATTGAGGGACACCCAAAGAGGTTCACTGGGTTACATGGAGAAGAGAAGAGGGAGGGGGTAGTTAGAGGTGACTGGAATGAGATGCGGTGAGATCAAAAGAGGAGAGAGCAAGCTAGTCAATAGTCACTTCCTTATGTGCACTCCATAGTCTGGACCGCTCAGAGGTATTCACGGAGTTATATAGGGAAGAGGAGAGGGAGGAAGTAGACAGAGGTGGCCAGGAGGGTAAGAGAGAGGAATGAAAAGGAGAGAGACAAATCCAGCCAGTAATCAGTTCCTTAGGTGTTCTCCACCGTCTAGAACACACAGAGATTCACAGAGTTAGATATAGAAGAGATGGGGTGGGGGGGAGAGACAGAGGCCACCTGGTGGGGAAAAAGGAGAGTCCAAAGGAGGAGAGAGTGGTCAAGCCAGTAATCTAGCTGTCAGGTAAAATTGGGTTTTGAAATGTACAAAATTGACAACAAAAACCAAAAAGCAAAGATTCAAAATCTAGAGTAAAGATTGGATTTTCAAAAATACAATATTAAAGAGAAGAAGCAGAAGGAAAAAAGAAAAAAAAAAAGAAAGAAAAAAAACACGCACAAAAAAAACCAAAAAAAACCACAAGAATTATTATAAAAAAAAAAAAAAACACCAACAACAACCACACAAAGACTATATATGGTATTTGCCTTAAAAAAGTAGAGTCTTTTTTTTTTTTTTTGAAAAGTAATAGTAGGTTATAGAAATAAAAATTAGAGGAGAAATAGAAGACTTAACAATTAAAAAAAAGTTAGAAAAAAAAAGAAAAAAGAAAAGAAAAAAAATAAGGAATGATTGTAAAAATAGTAAAGATATATCTGGCCCTTCTCTGATGTTGTGGGCCGTGTGGGGTCACTTCCAAGGCGGTTCCTTCTGTTTAACTTCTTCTGTTTGCTGGTCTCTTCAGTGCCTGAATTCCGTCCTGACACAGGGGGGCGGTGGTGGACACTTTTTTTTTTTTTTAGGCTCACTAGTTCAGTCGCGCTGTGGGGAGGAGGGGATGCTGCAAACAAATAGCACTGTTGTGGGCACACAGTGTCTCAGCCCTGCTGGACCTGTCCCTTCTCACGGCGCACAAACCGCTCCAGCTCTACGGTGCTCAGCCGGGAACCGTCTGAGGCCGGCCCTAGGCTGCATGCACCTCCCCGGTCTAAGCCGCTCAGGTTCGGCGCTCAGGTAGCCCTCAGAGGCACAGATTCAGTTGGGACTGCATTTTGTGCCCTTCCCAGGTCCGAGTAGCTCAGGAGTTAGGCGAGTGCAGTCGCTGCGACTTGTCGCCTTTTCTGTCTCTGCTGCTCAGTTTTCTGGGTGTACTGCTGGCGCTTCTTTTGAGGCAGATGGTGACTGTCCAGCACCCCCAGAAGTCTTAGCATAGAAGCCTGCCTGCAGTTTGTTAGGTAAAGTCTCTCCAGGGCTGCGATTGCCCCTTTCCAGCCCTTACGGCTCTGCCTGCCTGTCCCCGGCGGGGGATGGTCTGCAGCCGGCTATTTCCGTTCCGTCCTTTGTTCTGTGCACGGTCCTGGTGGTGTCTTATGTTCGAGCTTTTCGCGTGGTAGCTATCCCACAGTCTGGTTTGCTAGCCCAAGTTCGATCGCTCTGGTTACGCGTGGGGCGTTCCTGCCCGATTCTTACAAAGCACGGCAGCCCGCGCCTCCCGCGCTTCCCTGCCCTTCCCCCACTTGCTAGTGGCAGATGCAGGCGTCTGCGCTGCTTTTCCACTGGGGGAGTTACTGTTGGGTTTGTAATCTGTTGGTTTTAATTAGTTATTTATTTTTCCTTCCTGTTATATTGCCCTCTGTGTTTCCAAGGCTCGCCACAGACTCGGCAGGGAGAGTGTTTCCTGGTGTTTGGAAACCTCTCTTCTTAGAATTCCCTTCCCGGGACGGGCTTCCCTTCCTGGGACGGAACTCCCTCCCCACCTCCTTTGTCTCTTTTCTCGTCTTTTATATTTTTTCCCACCTGTTTTTGAAGACAATGATCTGCTTTTCTGGTTGCATGATGTCCTCTGCCTGCATTCAGAGGTTGTTTTGTGGAGTTTGCTCCGCGTTGAAATGATCTTTTGAGGAATTTGTGAGAGAGAAAGTGGTCTTCCCGTCCTATTCCTCCGCCATCTTAGGCCGCCCCCCTCTTATTTGTGCTCTTAACAGCAGCACCTAAGTTAGTGTTTTATTGGATATCTAAGGGAAGATGTGTGTTCATCTGGAGCAGGAGTCTTAGGTGCCATCTCAGAATTATGTCTACCATCAAAGCTAAAATAAATATAAAGTTAAAACAGACCAAAAATATTTAGAAGCTCAAATTTGTAAAATTTTACTAAAAAAGACAATTAATTCCAAAATAGAGTTTCTGTGTCATTTCAGGATAGACAGGCAAATAGGACTCTGCTTAGTCTCATATTATGACCCAGAGAAATTTGTCTGATTTCCAGATCTGAGAGCATCTGGAGTATTGAATAGAAACAATTAAGTGTTACTCTTATTCATCAAATATCATTAACAAGAGGTCCATCTCAATGTATTGTTTTATTTATTTCAACCTATTTTATTATACCTTTTTGTTCTGAGATGATTCTAGATTTATATGCAATTGTTATAAAAAAACATAAAAAGATATTTTACTTAGTTTTCCCTATGGTAACATTTTTGTTGTTGTTCTTTAGTCGCTGAGTCATGTCTGACTCTTTTGCAATCCCATAGACTGAAGCCTGACAGACCCCTATGTCTAAGGGATTTCCCAGGCAAGAATATTGGAGTGGGTTGCCATTTTCTTCTCCAGGGGATATTTTCAACCCAGGGATCAAACCCATATCTCCTGGATTGGCAGACAGACTCATATTTTTACCACTAAGCCACCAGGGATGACACTGGTAACATTATACATAACTATAAAATGGCATTATAATCAGGCAATGGACACTCAAATAATCCATTGGTCTGATTAACTTCTCACAAATTTTATAAGCACTCATATGTTTGTGTGTTTAGTTTTACATAATTTTATGGTGTGTGTGTACATGAAAAAACTTTACTACAGTCAATATACAGAATCGTTTCATCTCAAGTTCAGTTCAGTTCAGTTCAGTCACTCAGTCGTGTCTGACTTCTTATGACCCCATGAACTCCAGCACGCCAGGCCTACCTGTCCTTCACCAACTCCCAGGGTTCACCCAAACTCATGACCATTGAGTCAGTGATACCATCCAACCATGTCATCCTCTGTCATCCCCTTCTCTGCCTGCCCTCAATCTTCCCCAATATGAGGGTCTTTTCCAATGAGCCAGCTCTTTGCATCAGGTGGCCAGAATATTGGAGCCTCAGCTTCAACAGCAGTCCTTCCAATGAACACCCAGGAATTATCTCCTTTAGGATGGACTGGTTGGATCTCCTTGCAGTCTAAGGGACTCTCAAGCGTCTTCTCCAACACCACAGTTCAAAAGCATCAATTCTTCGGCGCTCAGCTTTCTTCACAGTCCAACTCTCACATCCATACATGACCACTGGAAAAACCATAGCCTTGACTAGACAGACCTTTGTTGGCAAAGTAATGTCTCTGCTTTTCAATATGCTGTCTAGGTT